>NW_027412494.1:0-305942 GCF_048565385.1 Saimiri boliviensis
GCTGGGGCTCGCCCGCGGAGGCTGGGACGCGCGCACGCCGCACGCTGGGGCTCGCCCGCGGAGGCTGGGACGCGCGCACGCCGCACGCTGGGGCTCGCCCGCGGAGGCTGGGACGCGCGCACGCCGCACGCTGGGGCTCGCCCGCGGAGGCTGGGACGCGCGCACGCCGCACGCTGGGGCTCGCCCGCGGAGGCTGGGACACGCGCACGCCGCACGCTGCGGCTCGCCTGTAGAAGCGTGGCCTCCAGCACGGCGCACGCGCATAACGGCTTGGCTTGCCTGTCGCGGTGGCTTGGCTTTGCTGTTCCTGGCTTAGCGTGGTGTTCCTCGCTTGGCTCCGTGTTCCTAGCTTTGACTGACGTTTCCTCCCTCGCATTCCTTGGCTGGGCCTGACCTTTTATCTGCTGAGCTTGGCATTCCCCTGGCCGGGCTGGGTGTTTCCTTGGGTTGGAGTGGGCTCTCCCTGGGTGGGCGTGGGCTTTCCCTGGGTGGGCTGGGCTGGGCTGGGCTCCCCTCCTGGGGTGGGCAGGTTCGGGCTGGGATTGACCTTTCTCTTCCACCAGGTTGGAAACCCGGAGTTTCCTGCTAGTCGGTCAAGCTGGTTCGTAGAGGCGATCTGCCCGCTACTACTGGCCTCCCCTGGCTGTTAAAAGCAGATGGTGGCTGAGGTTTGTTCAAAGCCGGCTGCCTCCGCTATGAAGAAGCCCTTTGGTCTCAGGAGCAGGATGGGCAAATGGTGCTGCCACTGCTTCTCCTGCTGCAGGGGGAGCGGCAAGAGCAACGTGGGCACTTGGGCACACTATGACGACGGTGCCTTCGAGGAGCCAAGGTACCAGGTCCGGCGAGAAGACCTGGACCAGCTCCACAGAGCCGCCTGGTGGGGTAAAGTCCCCAGAGCCGATCTCATCGTCATGCTCAGGAGCACTGACGTGAACGAGACGGACACGGAACAAAGGTAACTGGGCCTCGCTGAGAGGAGGCGGGATGGTGGGGATGTGCCCTACTGGTGTGGGGGCGGTGGCGGGGTGCCCGGCTTTATCGTCTCTGCAGGCCCCGCACCATCCTGGCTGTGGGAACCTCAGAGGGGTCAGGGCACAGGCCTCTTTATGAGCAGCAACGTGAAAACAAAACTTTAACTGATTTCCAATCAAATTATAATTTCCCTCGTTGAACACTAATAGACTGTCTTAAAGTGATGTACCTCGCAAAACTAAATCGTTGCAGTGGATTATTTTCAATGTACACATTTTAAAACAATGTCATATACATTATAGAAAGGTATATATTGAGAACTAAGTTCCATAGTATATCAACTTCTGGCTAAATATTCTTCAAATAAAATTCAATATGTGTTTCATATCAATGTATCCTATGTAAATATGTTATTTACTGAGAAACCTTAGAAGGAAAATAAATGGGAAGATGGTTTGTGTCTTTGAATAGGAAGACTCATTTCTCTCAAGATATGAGCTCTTTCTGCGGGTGTTGAACAATGAGAACACATGGACACGGGGAGGGGAGCATTACACACTGGGGTCCGTTGGGGGGAAATGGGGGCGGGACGGGGGTTGGGAAGCTGGGGAGAGATAGCATGGGGAGAAATGACAGATACAGGTGAGCGGAAGGAAGGCAGCAAACCACACTGCCATGTGTGTACCTATGCAACAGTCTTGCATGTTCTTCACATGTATCCCAAAACGTAAAATGCAATTAAAAAATCTAAAAAAAAAGATATGAGCTCTTTCTGTATTTATCACTTGGACCTAAACCAAATGAAAATAGCAAAGTTTTAGCATTTTTAAATTAGGCATGCTGTCTGTTACTGTGATAAATTAATTTTTTTGTAGCAGAATAGAAAAAGATTTGCTTTCCAGATGTCAAAATTTGCATGTGTTATTTCCACAAATTGTTTACTAACAGCTGAAAAGACATAAATGAGCAGAACAGAATAGGAAATCCAGAAATAGTCAAATGTATGTAAGAATTTAGTCCTTGATAAAGGTGATGTTTTATATTAGTAAAAAACTTAATTATTCCTAAGTGAAATGCAGGCTGTTTGGAGAAACCTAGCTAGATTTTTATGTGACAAAAATAAATTCCTGCAGTATAGAGTAAAAAACTTTAAATACACAAAAGGTGAAAAGTACCAGAAAAAAAACCCACAAATGCCTATTTATATATGCATATATAAATATTTAGGTGAAGTCTTTGTCGCTCAGGCTGGAGTATAGTGGTGTGATCTCGGCTCACTGCAACCTCTGTCTCCCAGGTTTAAGCAATTCTCTGCCTCAGCCTCTCGAGTAGCTGGGATTACAGGTGCCCATCACCATGCCTGGCTATTTGTTTTTGTATTTTTAGTAGAGATGGGTTTCATCATCTTGGCCAGGCTGGTCTTGAACTCTTGAACTTGTGATCCACCTGCCTTGGCCTCCCAAAGTGCTGAGATTACAGTTGTGAGCCACTGTGCCTGGCCTATATATGCAGATGTATTTTTATGTTCACAATGACCTTCCTAAGAACCTCCCAAAGCAAATATTCTGAAAGTTGGCTTGGCAAAATAAAAAACATCCGTATATAAGAAAAACATTAACAGAGGTCCAACATCTTTACAAAACATGTATTTTCATTTTACAGAGAATTCTTTCAAGTCAACCAAAAGACAACTAAATAAACTCAATTTAAAATTGGGCAAAGTAATTTCTTTGTATGTCTACCAGTGATCTACGCACTTAGGAAAACATAGTGTTCTGGTAAGAGAAGGAATTTAAGCTAGAGGAGGAATGAAATACTGTTTTCTATTTCACAGAAATTAGAAAATACTGTTTAGAAATTAAAAATATTTTCTAATTTCTAACAGAATTAGAAAATACTGTTTTCTAATTCTAATTTAAGTTAGATGAGGAATGACAAGCCAGGTGCAGTGATTCATGCCTGTAATCTCAGCACTTTGGGAGGTCAAGGAAGGTGGATCATGATTTCAGAATTTGAGACCAGCCAGGCCAGCATGGTGAAAGCCTGTCTCTACTAAAAATACAAAACTTTGCTGGACCTGGGCCTGGTGGCGAGTACTTGTAATCTCAGATACTTGGGAGACTGAGGCAGGAGAACTGCTTCAACCTGGGAGGCATAGGTTGCAGTGAGCCAAGATTGTGCCACTGCACTCTGGTCTGGGGACACAGCGAGACTCCCTCTCAAAAAAAAAAAAAAAAAGTGTGTGAGGATGAAGAACAGTGGTATTTACACAGTTGCTTAAAGTTTAAGTTGCTGTGACTTTTCAAATAGATACTTTGGTGGTAAGAACTCTATTTTTAAAATGTATATGCCTTTTACTCATCAATTTCATTATTCTGAAATAGCTTTAATAAATGTATACATCTTTTTTTTGTATTGCTTATAATAGCAATGTATTGAGAAGAACTCATATGAAGATTTTATGAACAAATTTCAGTGCATCCATGGCATGGAATAATATGTAACCATTGAGGGCATCAATAGATAGAGATATGTTGACATGCAAAGATGTAATTTGGTATATAAAGTGAGGAAAAAATCTGTTTTACATATACACCAACAATCTGCTTTTGTGTTAGCTGAAAAGATGTAGAAAATATGATCAAATTTATTTCTGGGGATTTGTGAGTGAAGTTTTTCCCTTTCTCTTATCTGTGATTTCTGCAATGAACATCTCAAAAGTTTTAGTTAAGTTTCAGTAGTCATGAAATAATCCTTGGGAAGAGAAGAAATATGCTACTTGCATAGATACAAATAGTTTCTCACATTCTATTATTTATTTTTATTTCTGTGGATGGGTATCTTCTGTAAACTTTTACCCTATCCAGAAGTAGAGGGAATCTGTTTACCTGTTCCAGTAGATTTTATTGTACATTCATTTTATTATATATTTATCTTCTCCTTATATATAATGTGTAAAAACTGTGGATTAATGGTTTTACTTTAGTTATATATGAAAATTAAAATAGCAAATATAACTGATTATTACTATTACAAATGTATTCCTCTACAGGAGTTTTTTTAAAATATTGAACTCACCAGCTGTATCCTTTCAATCTATTTATTCATCAAACATAAGCCAGACACCTATTTTGTGGCAGGCATATTCTACTGTCTCGCACCTATTACGTCGCAGGCATGTTCTACTCCCTCTCAGTGTCCTTCATCTTTGAAAACTTCATGTTTACATGTTGGGGCTGGGCAAACTGAGATATTTAAAATTGGGGTATTAGAACTTAATTGAAGCTTTTCCTCTCTCCTTTCAAACAAAAGCATTTCTGAAGGTAGAAATAGTAAAAAGATAACCTTTAATTGTCCTTTAAAATTTATAACAATCTTGGATAAAGACTGTTTTAGTACTTTTAAGAACTAAAATGGGATACATAAACAGCAGCCACAAAAAAAGAATGAGAGCATGTCCTTTACAGGGACATGGATGATGTTGGAGGCCATTATCCTTAGCAAACTAACACAGGAACAGAAAACACCAGATACCACATGTTCTCACTTACAGGTGAGAGCTAAACGATGAGAACACACAGACACCTACAGGGGAGCAGCACACACTGGGCCTATCAGACGGTGGGGGTTGGGAGGAAGGAAAGCAGCAGGAAATAGAAGGAACAGGTAGTCGGCTTCATATCTGGGTGATGAAACAATCTGTACAACCCCCCTTGGCACACATTTACCTATGTAACAAAACTGCGCATCCTGCACAGGTATCACTGGATGTAAACGTTGAAGAAACTCCACAAATAGTTTTCCAAATCCTTTTTTAAAAAAGAAAATTGCTAATAGTCTTAAATCCTAATATTAATGATTAGAAATACCTGATTTACATACATTCTGTAATTCTGAGTATTGAAAAAAATGAGACATACTTAGTCATTTAAATCTCAAGTTTTCTTTGGCTTAAAGTTTTTTGAAAACCAAAGTAAGAATTAGTTTATTTTAGAAATTTGTTTTTGTTTTCACCTCAGCCTTCTTATTTCATCTAAATGCCAGTCATTGGACTAGAACTGTGCCAGACCTCTTATATTATAACGTGGCCTAGCTAATGTAAGGCACCAGGCATTGTAAGATGCCTCATTATTTTACGTCCCAATAAGAGAATTATTTAAATGCTGCTAATTAGTTATAGTAAATCATGAATTACAAGTGACATTCCAGTGTAAGAAATGTTCAACCGTGGAATCATCTTAGAATCACTAAAATAGAATGTTACCTGTAATCCTTAAAAAATACCTCAAAGTGTAGGTATAATTGTATTATCTCACTCAATTCACATGTCTCCAGTAGTAGTAGTAAAAATTATAATATCTAGCAATTGAGCTGTTGTGTTAGGAACTATTCTCTGTCTTTTGTGTAGAGTCTCATTAAGTATTACAGTGGTTTTCTCTGAGAAAGTTACTATTTTCATTCCCATTTTATTGTTGAGGAAATTGAGATACAAAAAGGCTAAGCAACATCTAGGAAGTGACAGAGCGGAAAGAGGATTCCAGCCCAAGTTGAATGGAATCCAAGGGCTATGCTCTTTCTGTTCAAATAGGCTGCTCTTTCACTCATACAGTGAGTAAGGAGGGGTAATAAATAGTATACTTTCTTCAAAGGAAAATGCAATGTTTGTTTTGAAGGCAGAGTAATAGCAGACTGTTCAGTGTTTGCAATGACATGAATTGCTGAGGTGGCTGTAGATAGTGCACTACAATTTCCTAAAAAGTCTTCTCACTCCCATAGAACTGCCCTCCATTTGGCCTCTGCCAATGGGAATTCAGAAATAGTAAAACTCTTGCTGTACAGAAGATGTGAACTTCATGCCTTTGACAGCAAAAAGAGGACAGCTCTAATAAAGGTATGCAGTAGCCGACTGTATCGGCACGAGATGGATTTGATTTCAATATGTAGAATAAAGATGAGTTTTCTCATTTAAATATAGCTAGTTGGTGAAACCTGTGGAATATTTCTTTTGAGTTCCTAGGATTTATGATTTGTTTTTGGTCTAATACTGACAGGCCGTACAGTGCCAAGAAGATGAATGTGTGTTAACGTTGCTAGAACATGGCACTGACCCAGACCTTCCGGATGTGTATGGCAATACCGCGCTACACTATGCGGTCTACAATGAAGACAAATTACTGGCCAAAGCACTGCTTTTATATGGTGCTGATATTGAAGCAAAAAACAAGGTATAGATCTATCCATTTTATTTTCAAAATACTGAAATGCGATTGTTTTAACACCGACCTCCTGTGTAAGGGTTAGTTTTCTGTATTTGTAAGCTCAAGCATACCTGAATGAAAATATTTTGAAATGACTTAATTGTCTAAGATTTTATTTTAAAATTGTTAAATTTAAAGAAGAATTAGAGGGTACAGCTTTTTTAAAAATGTACTTGTGGTAAATTTCTTTTTTTGAAAACACTGACATTGTAAAAGGTAATACTTATTGCTTTTTCCAATTTTTCTTTCCCAGGTTTTTTGTTTGTTTGTTTGTTTGTTTATTTTTCCTAATGACTGTAAAATAGTAAAATTTGCCCTGGAAATAAGTTTTACATTAAAACTCCAAGAAAACAAAAACATGTTTCAGTGAATAGAAATCCTGCTGCTTTGGCAAATTTCTAAGAAAAGTAATCGATATGAAGTGATGTATCTTGAGTGGCAAGGCTTAGGGTAGCTCTGATTGCTCATGAGGGAGAAATGGAAAGGGGAGAAAAGAGCAATCAGAAATATCAAGGCTAGTTTGGAAATTAGGTAATGGAGGGGAAAGACCATGAAACGGTTGTGTGTGTGTGTGTGTGTGTGTGTGTGGTGGTATTCATTCGCTTCTTTTGTATGGTGAGACAGAGTTCTCTTCAGTTTTAGAGAACGAGTTTTCAATTTGGGAGAGGGAGTTAGTTATAAATTGCCTGGAGATCAATGTTAGGAGGCCTCTGAGGAACCAGATTGGCAGTGAATAGGTGGTAATGTAGTGGGAAACCCTTGAGCAGAGGGAGTAACAGGTACTTAACTGACTCATGATCCTCTTCTGGTAGAAATAGCCAACTAGAGTCTCAATTCTGCTTTCTAATCTAGAATATCTTGATGGGAAGGTGGGAGATAAGGAGCTTATAAATAACAAGATCAAGTTGGATTTTGAGTTTACTAGACCCTGTTCTTCTCTTACCTGGGAAAATTATGTGGTGTTTTCAGCAAATGAATCTCTCTCCTACTCTTTTCTCTTTTTGGCCAAATCCTCAAATGATAAAGGGAATTGGTCATGTGGCTAAGAGAGGACACCGAAGTAATTATCTATTGCACTAGTTTTCAGCTAGAATTGTGCATCTCAGTAACCTGAGGAAAAATTTTAAATAATCTACAAGTCTAGGCTCTCCCCTGAAGATTTTCATAAAGTAAGTCTAATAAATCCTGGACATGTATGTTTCAAAAGGTTTCCTTGAAGCCAGGCATGGTGGTGAATGGCTGTAGTCTCAGCTGCTGGGGAGGCTGAGGGGGAAAATTGCTTGAGCTCAGGAGTTTGAGTCTAGCCTGGGCAACATAATGAGACCTTTCTCTAAACAATGATGACAAATTCCTCAAAATCTGGATACACTCCTGCTGAGGAATCACTGAATAAATAAGTGTAATATATAAATTCTTACATCTCAGAAACTTAAGATCTCTAGAATAGTTGCAGTTGGAGTTGGATATGTGCTAATTCCTTTATATCTTTCATTTCCCATAATACTAGTTTGACTTTTTTGGGGGGTGGGAGACAAGGTCTCTGCCAGGCTGGAGTGCAGTAGTGTGATCACAGCTCCCTGCAGCCTTGACCTCCCCAAGCTCAGGTGGTCCTTCAACCTCAGTTTTAGTATTTTTTTTTTTTTTTTTCTGAAGTAGAGATGAGTTTTTTGCCATGTTGCCCAGGCCAGTCTTGAACTCCTGGGCTCAAGTGATTCACCTGCTTCAGGCTTTCAAAATGCTAGGATTACAGGTGTGTGCCACCATTGCTGGCCTAATCTGACTTTTATCTCTGTGGTTGGGATGTTAAAATGAATATTATTGGCAGTATCAATCAGCTTACGGAATAATACCTTCTCCTAACATCAGTTATTCACTGCCATTCAGAAGGTCTTTAGAAATTTGCAGTGAGTAGTCTTCAATAAGTAGAGGATGGTCCTCTCAGGATTTTGTGTCTCTTTGTTACCATTCAAGTGCTTAGCTCAGTAAGTTGTTAGTAAGATCAGAGTTTTCTCAGTTAGAATTGTAGCAAGTTCTAAACTTCTTTGATCAATTGAAGCTTTATTATAGACTATCCAGTATCTCTCTAAATGGTATTGGGAAAACTGGCTAGCAGTGTGCAGAAAGCAGAAACTGGACCCCTTCCTGACACCTTACACTAAAATTAATTCCAGATGGATTAACAATCTAAACATAAGTCTTAACACCATAAACACCCTAGAAGAAAACCTAGGCAAAACCATTCAGGACATAGGCGTAGGCAAGGACTTCATGGCTGAAACACCAAAAGCAATGGCAACAAAAGCCAAAATCGACAAATGGAATCTAATTAAACTCCAGAGCTTCTGTACAGCAAAGGAAACAATCATTAGAGTGAACTGGCAACCAACAGAATGGGAAAAACATTTTGCAATCTGCCCATCTGACAAAAGACTAATATCCAGAATGTGCGAAGAAATAAAACAGATTTATAAGAAAACAAACAAACCCAATCAAAAGTGGTCAAAGGATATGAACAGACACTTTACAAAAGAAGACATATATGAGCCCACCAAACGTATTAAAAAATGCTCATCAGCACTGGTCATTAGAGAAATGCAAATCAAAACCACATTGAGATACCATCTCACACCAGTTAGAATGGTGATCTTTAAAAAACCTGGAGACAACAGATGCTGGATAGGATGTAGAGAAATAGGAACATTTTTGCACTGTTGGTGGGATTGCAAATTAGTTCAATCATTGTGGAAAACAGTGTGGCAATTTCTCAAGGACCTAGAAATAGAAATTCCATTTGACCCAGCAATCTCATTACTGGGTATATACCCAAAGAATTATAAATTGCTCTATTATAAAGACAAATGCACACATATGATCATTGTGGCACTGTTTACAATAGCAAAGACCTGGAACCAACCCAAATGTCCATCAATTATAGACTGGATAAACAAAATGTGGCACATATACACCGTGGAATACTATGCAGCCATAAAAAATGATGAGTTCATGTCCTTCGTAGGGACATGGATGACTCTGGAAACCATCATTTTAGCAAACAGACACAAGAACAGGAAACCAAACACCACATATTATCACTCAAAGGTGGGTGTTGAACAATGAGAACACATGGACACAGGGAGGGGAGCATCAGAGACTGTGGTCGGTTGAGGGGGTCTAGGAGAGGGACAGCAGGGGCATGGGGAGGGTAGGGAGGGATAATGAGGGGAGAAATACAAGATAGAGGAGATAGGGGGATGAAGGCAGCAAACCACCTTGCCATGTTTGTAACTATGCAACAATCCTGCATGATTTGCACATGCACCCCAGAACCTAAAGTACAATAAATAATAAAAAATAAAACGTTTGTAGAGCATTTGCTTAATCAGGATGGCAGTTTTAAACACTGAAAACCATGGAGTTATTGAGACTACATATAGGGATTCTGTAAATTTGGTTTCACTAGTTCTGTGAACTGATTATTTATTTAGTTACCAATCTGGAAAACTTAAATACAAATTGATTTTAAATGAATACATGTTGGAAAAATTGTTGAAATGGGCAGTATGAGACTTAGTAGCAATATTTATTGCACATTGGAGCTTGATCTTTTGGTAAAACATGAAACTAAAGAAATATTTTACAAATTCTTGCTTTATACCCAACAATTTGTCTTAGAGTTTGAGAATATAGAGCTAAAAGATACAGCTCTTTGTTTAGATGGAAAAAATATTATCATCCAATAATACCACGCCAAACGCTGGCATAGAAGCAAAGATTCCTGGAACCAGTAAGTGTTTAAACTGAGTTTTTGAGATGATCAGAGTTAATGTGTTGAGGCAGAAGAGAGGTGTCTCCAAGGGAAAGAGCAGTGTGTGAGAAAGCACCGAAGAGTAAGAAGGAAGTGACTATAATTTGTTTACTTTCTATGAGTGTAAGTTTATAGGATCTTATATAGTTTCCAGTTCAGTTGAGAAGTATATAATTTTTTGAATCAAATATCATTTTTGCTTTTATTGTTTTACAGTGTGGCCTCACGCCACTTTCACTTGCTGTATATGGACAAAAAGAGAAAATGATGAAATTTTTAATCAAGAAAAAAGCTAATGTAAATGCAATTGATAAATTTGGAAGGTATAGTTATTTTTTTTAATCTCTGTGTTGTAGAATGATAGCAGTCACTCAAGTCATAAACATTTATAAGATTAACTTACTGCAACATAGTGATCAGGATCAACAAATCAGTTAAGTAGAAAAACAATTAGACTGGGCAACATAAAGAACAGTTTTAGTGGGATTCCTCTTACTACACTGACTGATGTTATTATGTGACATTTTTGGTTATATGATTTATGTTAGCTAAATGGATTTCATATTTGTCTCATGAAGTGTGAACTTTAACTTTTAGTTTACTTATGACTTAGTATTGAACTTAACTCTTTCTAGTAGTTTTTAATCTCTATGTCTTATATGCTTTTCCACTAATACACTTTATTAAACATAAATAGGAGTTGATAATCATTTTGTCTTTTGAATAACTCTGTGATGAGTTGCTTTCTTTGAAGAATATTAATGTTAGCTTATGCCTCCAAGACAATTAATTGCTATTCCCACATACTGTAAGTTCATCAGCTTTTGTTTTAATTCCAGTGTATTTTGATGTTTTGATTATTTATTTATTTGTTTGTTTGTTTGTTTGTTTATTTTTGAGACAGAGTCTCGCTCTGTCACCAGGCACCAGGCTGGAGTGCAGTGGTACCATCTCTGCTCACTGCAAACTCCACCTCCCAGGTTCAAGCAATTTTCCTGAATCGGCCTCCTGAGTAGCTGAGATTATAAGCACGCTTCACCATGCCCAGCTAATTGTTGTATTTCTTAGTAGAGACTGGGTTTCACCATGTTGGTCAGGATGGTCTCAATTTCTTTACCTTGTGATCCGCCTGCCTCGGTCTCCCAGAGTGCTGGGATTACAGGTGTGAGCCACTGTGTCTGGCCTTATTTTTAATTGGTATGGAGAGAGGAAGTAGAGATAGTTTTAAGTGGGTACACTGTTCCTTTAATGAAGGCAAGGTGTAGGTGGGTGATAAGAGAAAAGAGCTAGGCTTCGGATTCACACAAGACTGGGTTTAATTCCTAGCTTTCTTACTTGATAGGTGTGTGACCTTGGCAATGTTATTTACCACCAAATGTGTTGTCATATATGAAAAGGAGGAGAATATCTCCTTCAAAATTGCCTGTGCATAAGTAAGAAAGATGTGTGTGTGCGGCATTTAATTCAGTGCCCAGCACACGCTTATTGGCATCATTAACTGAAACTATTATGACTACTGTTTTCACCATTCTTATTAATATTACTGCTTTCAGCATGCAGATAGCTCTTATGTGACCCCACAGCTGATTTTCTGTTACTGTATATCAGTCTCGGGAAGCGGGAAGGAAATCTTTACTTAAATCTTTTTTCACTTCAGGTAAGTGGCCCTAGCATAGTTTCTTGCCTATCAAAGGCCTTTAAATTAGCAGCTTCTACTATTTAACACCCACTGAGATAAGAGGTTTTCTTTTTGTCCCTTCCTTTTAACTTTGGTGGTATTTTACAGAGATTAAAACTTGAGCACCCAAGATGCTTATGTCTTTTAGTGCATGCAAATGTTTAATTCTGCATTGACAGGCAAGATACTAAATGGGTAAAGTATGCCAGATTAGCTTACAACTTTATTACAGTTAGGGAAAAATTACCTCTCTGTCATTTTAGGACTGTGCTTATACTTGCCGTATGTTGTGGATCAGCAAGTATGGTTGGCCTTCTACTTGATCAAGATATTGATGCATTTTGTCAAGATAAATCTGGAAAAACTGCCAGGGATTATGCTGTGTCTAGTCAACATAATATGTAAGTGTTTACATGAAAAGTCTAGTTAACACTAAATTAAGGCTTAAAATAATTACAACAACTGTATCTTATATATCAAGTGAGATGTAGTAGTTTGGTTTGGGTAGTTTTAAAGTGGCAATGAGTTAGTCCCCTGCATCAGCTAGAAATCAAGCAAAAGGTAGACTGGTTAGAAGTACCAGTGTGTGCAGGATTCTTTATCTCAGGACTTGTAAGACCTTTATGTTTACAGATTCCAACATTGTTCATTTCATCCAAGTATAACACCTATGAATGAGATAAAAAATAGTGTCACATCTTTCTTTTTTTTTTTTTTTTTTTTGATTAGTTATTTGGGTCTTGAAATGTCCAGTTTATCAGAAAGTCATTTACTGTCTTCTGAAGACTATCTCTTCCATACTCTTTGAATTTTTCAAGAACCAAAGGGATTTACTAAATCCAAGGAAGACAATCCCTTTTATCAAATCAGAAGGACTAGAAACAAAGGGCACTCCAATCATTCTGTTGTTTCTGTTGATTCTGTTGCATTTTTGCCCCTGAAACTGGTCCTGCTGCCTGGTAATGGTTGATCTTTGACACCAAGATGCCCTTACTGATTCAGATCCCTCAGGTCTTCATGGTGATTCATACAAAGATGTTGAAGTTACAGCGTTTTTTAAATTCACATACCTATGCTTATATGCTCAGCCATTATTCCCAAAGCACCAGCACCATTCTCTGGCAATGTGACTTTATCCACACACAAAATGAGCTAATTGACCATCTCCCCCATATTCAGCCTAGACTTAGCTGAGACCTTCATGGTAAGAGATCCTTTCAGGCCTTTGTTGGTCTTTTCTGTAGCAGATATTCATTGGGCTTGTTCTAAATGGTCAGAGAGGTTGAAATAATGTGGCAGGAAGAGATGAGTGTTTCTTTCTTCTTTGCTACCAGTTCTGTACCCTCATGCACCTTTATATCCTGTATAATACCTGAGGCAGTAGAAAATCCCATATTTACCTTCCCAGAAGCAGCGGACTCCCAGTTGTGATTGGCCCCTTGACTGAGCTGTTTTAAATAATAATGAAAATTGCCCAAGCTACTTGCAACTCTACCTCAATATTTAAAAATATTTTCAAATTCTACCTCACAGGAAGCTATTGAAGAGAATTCTCAGAATCTCAAGTAGGTTAGTTGGACTTAACAGAGCCATACCTTGTCCATGTCTCATCACTGAATGTAGGGAATCCATGAGCCCTGCACACTGGGTGCCAGAACATAGGGATCCATAAGCCCCACACGTTGGGTGCCAGAATGTAGGGCTCCATGAGCCCCACATTGGGCACCAGAATGTAGGGAGCCACCCCTACATCACCTGTGGGTACCCTGAGTTTGGTGGCAACAAAGGAATGAGAAAAAGAAAGATGAAGAGAGATGATGGGACCAGAGGGCCATCACTTATTACTTTGGAGGTGACAGTGAAGGCCCTGAGCTCTGACCATCCACTCTATTTATTGGTTACAATCACTTTGATCTACAGGGTAGGGGTGGAGTAATGGTGGGGAGAGGATGATGGTGGAGTGAACCAGTGAGCCAGAACTGAATCAGTGAACGGGAAGTGGTGTGTCATTCTAAGGATTGATAACAGTGGCAGTTTGGGGGTTTCACAAAAGAAGAACATGTGGTTATCTTTAGCTTGTTATCTAAGTACAGCTGATGGAACACAGACCTTACAAGGAGCCCACAAGTCTGGCTACATCATAGTTCTACGAAGAGTTTTTATAGCCTTGAGCACAATGTTTATGGTAACAGAGCCAAGGTCACCCTGCACTGGAGCATGAGGCATGAAGAGGCCTTCCTCCTCAGAGGCCTCCTGCGGCCTTCTGCAGTGTATTATTCCCTGCTTATATGTTACTCATAACCAATTTATGTAGGTACTCTGTAAGTTCTTTCTAATCACGTGTAAAAGTAGAACTTTCTGTTTGCTTCAGCAGTACCCATTCTCAAATTGAAACAATAAAGAGAAAAATAGCATGGCTTCCTGCATAAGGAGGCCACACAGATTTTTGAAGCATTCCATATTTTGCACAGTCAGTGGAAGGTCATTTGACTGTTTGCTGACTAGCTATAATGCAACAGAGTGATTCAAAGCAAAATGGGTGTCACCAAAATATTGAAGTTGTTATTTGTACTGCAAAAATAGTCATGTAAGGTGGTCTATGAGATAACACTGGAACTGAATAATGTGTGTGGTGTTGTGTGCAAAATATGTTGTTAGTATGTATCTTGCAACTTCTTCATGGAACCTAAAAATAAATGAAAGTAGGGTTTTGGTCTCTCATGTCAGCTGGAGATGAACATGGATATAAAGCATCATCCTGACAAACATCTGCTGTTTGAGAGTTTGAGTCTATAGGGAAGGATCATTGGTCCCAGCCAGGTCTTAACATCCATTGGTTTTTCTGTCCTTAGTGTGATTGATAGACTCCATAATAGTGGACAATCATGTCATCTACTTTAAGGAGTTATTTATCAATAAATTTAGTTACAAACTGTGAAATAGTTGAGATGCCCTGAACTATGAGCCACAAAGAGTAGGACAACTAATAAGCAAAATTAGGACTTAATAACATTTCCTGAAAACAGCAACCTTTTCATATTGGAACGTATGCACAAAATACAGATTGGGTTTTATTTGAAATTCCAACATGATTTCAGTCATAAAATTTAGGAACAGATTATTCCATTGCTTTAATATTTCTGTGAGCTTTTAAAAAATGTTATCTTGTTAAATCTTTATAACAATCTAGTGAAATAAGACAGCAAAGTTCTTATTTTGTAGAAGATGACATTGAGCCCAAGAGGAGCAACTTGTCCAAGAACAAATAGCTGTTCATTATGCAGCTAGGACTTAGGCAGAGTTGGTACACATTATGTCAGACTAATGCGAGTTAACTTACTGGGTCATAGTGCCCTTGATTTCTGACTATTTCACTTTACTCTTTTTCTTGTTTATGATAAGTTTGTAGAATGTACACATAGGTGGATGGAATAATATTGTTAAGTTCTGATATTCTGATATTGTTTGAATTACTCTAAGCATTTCACATTTGGTAAGTATTTTTTATCTCAGTATTAAAAGTCTTTTTATTTATTACATTTTTATACACAGAATTTGCCAATTACTTTCGGACTACAAAGAAAAACAGAAGTCAAAAAAGTTTTCTGAAAACAGCAATCCAGGTAAGACTTCTGATAGTGAGTTACTTTAGGCCAGTTGTCACCAGGCTTTTTGGCACCAGGGACCGGTTTTGTGGAAGACAGTTATTCCATGGACTAGGGAAAGGTTGAGGTAGTTTCAGGATTATTCAATCACATTACATTTATTTTGCTACTTTGTACTATTAATACATTGTAATATATAATGAAATAATTAGCAACTTACCGTAATGTAGAATCAGTGGGAGCTCTGAGCTTCTTTTCCTACAAATAGATGGTCTGATCTTGGGACAAAGGGCGACAGTGACAGATCATATGACATTAGATTCTCGTAAGCAGCACATGATCTAGATTCCTCATGTGGGCAGTTCACAACAAGGTTCATGCTTAAGTGAGGATCTAATGTTGTCCCTGATCTAACAGGAGGCAGAGCTCAGGCAGTAAGATGAGCCAGGGGTGTGGCTGTAAATACAAATGACACTTCCTTGGTTTGCCTCCTGCTCACTTCCTCCTGTGTAGTGAGGTTCTTAATAGGCCATGGACTGGTACCAATCTGTGAGGCACTGGTCAGGAAACCTATGCTTGTACCAGCAAGGTCTCACTATTGCTGACTTCCCTCCTCCTAATTTGAAATGAAAAGAGATATATTTACTTTGTTGGAACAAGATGTGTTCTTCTATCTGTGGGTTAATTGTCATGATAACAGTAATTTTGTTAGAACAAGATGCTCGGCTACCATTCATCAAAAGATTGTCATAATAAATATACAAATTGCCCAACTCTAGGCTCAGCAGATGATAATAAAAGTAGAAAATGTTTCACAATAACAAAAATGCTAGTATGCTACCTGGATGTGGACACCTAATACATTGTACAATCCAGATTGTATAAGGACACCTTTAATTTAGCCATCTATTTATCAGAGAGCTTTTGATAACAAGGAGACAAAGATGAAATTGATGTAATTTTGATCTTTAAGGTGCTCATAACACAATTGTCTCTATTTCATTTCTGTGCTTTTTCAACAGAATTGACAAAAAAACCATTTTTATTTATGTTTTAACTTGTCCGCTTAACAAATAACTATGAAATGTTTTTTAGATACATTTTTTTCTAATGCTACAGAACACAAATAAAAATACAAACAGAGAGGAGCTCATTATTATGATTATCATTTTTTATTATTTTGCTACTTTAATCAGGGCTTGCTGTGTGCTGGATGCCCACTGGAAATTTATAATTATGATTATTTATTATATTGATTATGTGCCAGACATAACTGATGAGGAATGAAAGCTTTTTGAATAAAGGTAGGTAGGATTGAAGGTAAGCATGCAGACTGAGTAGAATGTTTCAAGGTAAAGAAGCAGAAGAATGATGATTGGCAGAAGGAAGATGTAACAAGATTGTGTGTCTGCCGGAAGGAACTTCTAACACGATTCCCTCTGGGAGGAAGAGCAGCAAGTGCAGAAGACAAGATGCTTGAGTGAGCTTTGCAGGGTTTGTGAGCAGTTCACTTTTGCTAGTACCAAAAGTGTGAGATATGAGAGGTTGGGAGTGAGGTGAATACTCAGCTAAGGCAAGTTTATAATAGACTTTTTAATACTATAGAAACGAGTAGGTATTCAGCCTTGGTCATCATGGTGGAACCCCATCTCTACTAAAAATACAAAAATTAGCCGAGTGTGGTAGCCAGCATGTGTAATCCCAGCTAATTGGGAGACTGAGGCACAAGAATCACTTGAACCTGGGAGCTAGAGGTTGCAGTGAGCTGTTGTGCCACTGCACACCAGCCTAGGCAAAAGGGTAAGACTTTATCTCCATAAATAAAGGAATGAATGAATGAATGAATGAATGAATGAATGAATGAAATGAATAGCTCTTATCTGGTGGGCCATGGGCATTTTACCAGTAGAATGCTTTGGACTGCACATACTAGATGAGCAGTGGCTAAAACAGTAGGAATCAGAGTTGTTTGGGTTGTTCAGTGATATCCCAGGATCCCACTTGTCCCTCTTTCAGCTGTGTTGTTGGCAGTGTTTTATTATGTCTCCTTTCATAGTTGGCTAATCCGCAACAGCTCCAAACATCTTGTTCTCACAACACAACATCGCAAGGGCTGCTTTTCTTCACAGTGTCTTTTAAATGGGTAGAAAACTTAGAAGCATGCAAGGGGCTTCCTGTAACATTTCATTGGATGGGTCAAACCACATGCACATCCCAAAACCAGGCACTGGGAAAGCAGATACGTGATTAGCTTAGAATACTCATTTCTCTTTCTGAAGCTGAGGAGGGGAATTGGGATAATAAACATCCCAATAGACTTGTGTTTCTTAGGCAAGAAAGAATAAGGAAAGGCTATTGGTAGGGAGCCAGCAGTGTTTGCTGCAGAGGCTCATTGGAGAAATTTGAGTAAGGGAGTCACAAGATTAAATTTGAGTATTAAGGCATTCTGGTTATGGTGTAAAAGTGGTTAGCAAACTTTTCTTGTAAAGGATGAGGTGGGAAATATTTTAGACTATGTGGTCTCTGTTGTGTCTAGTTAACCCTGCTGTTGTAGTGTGAAAACCACCACGGATAACATGTAAGCAAATAGGCATGACTGAGATCCAAGAAAACTTTATTTACAAAGCCATAAGGCAGACTGGATTTGGCCTGTGGCCTGTAGTTTGCTGACCCCTCATAAAGGATTGATGGAAGGTAACCATGTAAAGAAACCAGGAGACAAAGGAAGCTTTTGCAGTAGTAGTCAGCTATAGTTTCCTTGTCACACATCCTTGAACTAGTGTCAATGTAGTGAGAGGTTTTCACCCATGCATGGTGAAAAAAAAGAAACTTAGGAATCTTAGTTTCTCATTTAAAAATGTTGGCCTTTTTTGTGGTATTATGTCTTTTTCATTTGTTTTGCTTAAGTTTTTTTTATGTAAGAAATAACATTAATAGTTGGCCATTTTTATTTAAATAAAAGCCATTTTCTAAATGTTTATGTCCCAAATGGCAGTGGGACTATAAAGCAGAGACAGAAGAGAGGTATAGTTAATATGATTTAGTGATAATCGAATAAGAAAAGTTTGGGGGATAGAGAGAAAGCTCAGATGATGCACTGGTTTCCAGATTGTACCCTAGCATTTAACCTGGACATGCGGAAGGAGTAGGAAATTTTCTGGTGAATACAGAAGAGTAAACAGTAGCAGGAATGACTGATTTTTTTCTATGCATATTTAATGGAATATTCATACAGGGTATTTTGAGTAGGTATTTGGATAATCAGCATTTATAACTTGCATCCTACTAGTTTGACTCTTAATAATAAGAATTGTCAAAGATCCAAAGTTGATGATAAATGTCCATGTGTATCATCATCAATGACTGAAAGTCAGCATCCACAGAATTGGGACAGATGAACTTAATAGATAAAGATGAATGTCGGAGTTGTGTTTCTCTTAGGGACTGACACTCTATTACCTGTGGGACTCACAGCTGCCAGGAAAGAAAGAGAGCAAGAAGCCTATTAAAGAAGCCAGCAGATTCAGTCCTGGAGTGCCCTGCTTGGCTTCATGTCTTAGTTCTGACTTGTAACAAATTATTTTCTGTAAAATGTGCTTTGTGTTTTTCCCCTCTTGCAGCATGTGAACAAACAGAATCCCTTTAGTAGGGCATTTTTATATTCTTTCTTGAAACAAAGCAACATGTAAATAACAAAAAGAAGAAAGTAAGAGAAAGAGTATTTTTTTGTATAGGCTAGCATTTAACATAAACTTGGGAGTGAGTACCAGGATTATACTTAGAATTTAGGGACGGGATGGGAAAACTAGTTAGAAATCTATATTTAATATAAACATTTCAGTACATTGGGTAAAACTTTTATGAAAATACATCACAGGATCTTTGATCCACTAAACCAGGAGCTGGCCAGCTTTTTCTGCAAAGACTCAGTTAGTAAATATTTTTGGCTTTGTGGGCTATATACATTTATTTTTTTGAGACAGGGTCTCACTCTGTCTCCCAGGCTGGAGTGCAATTGCATGATCATGGCTGACTGCAGTCTTGACTTTCTGGGCTCTAGTGATCCTCCCATCTCAGCCTCTCTACTAGCTGGGACCACAGGTGTGCAACATCACAGCCAGCTAATGGACTCCACGGACAATAAAGTGAATAAGCATGGCTGTGCTCCAAAATACTTTACTTAGAAAAACAGGCAGTGGGCTGGATTTGGCCCACAAGTGCTAATTTGCTGATCCTTTTCCTAAAGGAAGGTGCTGCTAATGCAGTGAATCTGATTGGTAAAAGTGCTCTGCATGTGTGGCATTCTTCTTCCTTTGAAATAAGGATATATTTAAGTAGTCACCTCACCACATTTTTCAACAGTAACTTCATATAATTTTTAACATTTCATTTATAAAATATGATTTTTTTCTGCTTTTCTTCTATTTTATTCCTGTTAATAGCATTCAGTATTTTTCTGTGATTATTACTTTGTATATTTGATGAGTATCAACTATCCTAGAATTGGATGATTTTTATCAAGCAAGAAATACTCTCTTTGAAACTTTTAGTATTCCTTGGTCTTTATGTGTAAGCATGAATATGATAACCAGCTTTTGTAATTTAGAAATGTTCAAGGGGTCTTTTAGTTCTATAATTTTAAGAATTTAATACCTCAGTCTAGGATTTTTTAACACTATAAGTGTATAATTTTTATAACCTTTAAAATATATCATTGCTATATAAAATTTGAAAACTACTGTTTCTTGCCTATCACATTTCCATGACTGACTCCCAATTATGATCTCTTTCAAAGAACTATCTACACTCATGAACTCAGATTTTCTTTCCATTCAGTCTTGATCTCATGCCAGTAAGTCTTCAAATTCAACGCTCCTCAAGGTTATTGTTCTCAAGGTTATCACTTAACGTTTCTCTGTAATAAATCTAGGGATTTTTTTCTAACACCTCATTTTATGTAATCTGGCAGCAATATTAAACCAAATGGAGGGCATCTCCTCCCTAATAGCATCTTCAATTAGCCCGCTGAAGGACCTCACTCCCTCAGGCCTCCTGCCTTTCTAGTCCTTTTGTCATGGTCTGTTTACTTGCTTCTCAACTTTCTCCTTTTGCACATTGTTGTTTCCTAGGGCTCAGTCCTCAATCTTTTCTCGTTACTTTTTTTTCTTTTTTTGAAATGGAGTCTTGCTCTGTCACCTAGGCTGGAGTTCAGTGGTGCAGTCTTGGCTCATTACAACCTCCGCCTCCTGGGTTCAAGTGATTCTTCTGCCCCAGCCTTCTGAGTAGCTGGGATTACAGGTGCATGCCAGCATGCCAAGCTAATTTTTGTATTTTTAGTAGGGACAGGGTTTCCCCATGTTGGCCAGGCTGGTATCAACCTCCTGAATTCAGGTGATCTGCCTGCCTTGGTCTCACAAAGTGTTGGGATTTCAGCCACTAGCCACCGTGCCCGGCCCCTCGTGACTTTTTCTATTTTTTTTTTTTTTTATTCTTTATTTTATTTTAGGTGCATATTATATCTGGCATTTCTTCCCATGTTAGCCCTTCCCACCTTCCCCCCTCCACTGTCTCTCCCCTACCCCTCCCAACTGCCCCCAGTGTGTGATGTTCCTCTCCCTGAGTCCATGTGTTCTTGTTGTTCAACACCCACCTATGAGTGAGAACATACGGTGTTTGCCTTTCTGTTCTTGTGTCAGTTTGTTGAGATGTTGTTTTCCAGATTCATCCAAGTCTCTACCAAGGACACGAACTCATCATTTTTTATGAGTGTGTAGTATTCCATGGTGTATATGTACCATATTTTCTTTGTCCAGTCTATCATTGGTGGGCATTTGGGTTGGTTCCAGGTCTTTGCTATTGTACACAGGCTGCTATCAACATATGTGTGCATGTGTCTTTATAGTAGAACAATTTATAGTTCTTTGGGTATATACCCAATAGTGGGATTGCTTGGTCAAATGGAATTTCTATTCCTAGATCCTTGAGAAATTTCCACACTGTCTTCCACAATGGCTGAATTATTTTACACTCCCACCAACTGTGTAAGAGTATTCCTATTTCTCCACATCGTTTCCAGCATCTGTTGTCTCCGATTTTTTAAAGATCAACATTCTAACTGGCATGAGATGATATCTCAGTGTGGTTTTGATTTGCATTTCTCTAATGACCAGTGATGATGAGCATTTTTTCATGTGTTTGTTGGCCTCAAATATGTCCTCTTTTGAAAAGTGTCTGTTCATATCCTTCTCCCACTTTGAATGGGGTTGTTTTTTTCTTGTATATCTGTTTTAGGTCTTTGTTGATTCTGGATATTAGCCCTTTGTCAGATGGGTAGATTGCAAACATTTTTTCCCATTCTCTTGATAGCTGATGCATGCAATGCTGGTTTCTTCTGCTGTACAGAAGCTCTGGAGTTTAATAAGATCCCATTTGTCTATCCTGGATTTTATTGCCATTGCTTTTGGTGTTTTAGTCATGAAATCCTTGCCTATGCCTATGTCCAGGATGGTTTTGCCTGTTTTCTTCTAGTGTTTTTATCATGTGAGGTTTTATGTTTAAATCTTTGATCCTTCTTGAGTTAGTTTTAGTGTAAGGTGACAAATAGGGGTCCAGTTTCTGCTTTCTGCACATTGCTAGCCAGTTTTCCCAACACCACTTATTAAACATGGAGTCCTTTCCCCGTTGTTGTTTTTGCCAGGTTTGTCAAAGACCGGATGGTTCTAGATGTGTGGTGCTTTAGATGTGTGTTCCGGGGTCTTTGTTCTGTTCCATTGGTTTATGTCTCTGTTTTGGTACCAGTGGCATGCTGTTTTGATTACTGTAGCCTCTATATAGTTTGAAGTCTGGCAGTGTGATGCCTCCAGCTTTGTTCTTTTTTCTCAGGATTGTTTTAGCTATGTGGGGTCTCTTGTGATTCCATATAAAGTTTAAAGTGGCTTTTTCCAGTTATGTGAAGAAGGTCATTGGAAGCTTGATGGGGATAGCAGTGAATCTATAGATTACTTTGGGCAGTATGACCATTTTGACCTATTGATTCTTCCTAACCGTGAGCATGGAATGTTTCTCCATCTGTTTGTCTCCTCTCTTATTTCGTTTGTTGTTCTCCTTGAAGAGGTCCTTTACATCCTTTATTAGTTATATTCCTAGGTATTTTATTCTCTTTGTAGTAATTGTGAATGGGAGTTCCTTCTTGATTTGGCTCTCTGTTTGCCTGTGATTGGTATATACGAATGCTTGTGATTTCTGCATATTATTTTGTATTCTGAGATTTTGTGGAAGTTGCTTATCAGTTTGAGAAGATTTTGGGCAGAGACGATGGGGACTTTTAGATATACAATCATGTCATCTACAAATAGAGACAGTTTGACTTCTTTCTTTCCTAATTGATTACACTTCATTTCTTTTTCTTGGTTGATTGCTTTGACTAGAACTTCCAATACTATGCTGAATAAGAGTGGTAAGAGAGGGCATCCTTGTCTAGTGCCTGATTTCAAAGGGAATTCTTCCAGCTTTTGCCCGTTCAGTATGATATTGGCTGTAGGTTTGTCATATATAGCTTTTATCATTTTGTGATACGTTCTATCAATACCTAGTTTATTGAGAGTTTTGTTTTGGTTTTTTTTTTAAACGTGAAGAGCTGTTGAATTTTGTCAAAGGCCTTCTCTGCATCTATTGAGAAAATTATGTGGTTTTTGTCTTTGGTTCTGTTTATGTGGTGGTTTACGTTTATAGACTTGCGTATGTTGAACCAGCCTTGCAGCCCCAGAGTGAAGCCTACTTGATCATGATGGAGAAGCTTTTTGATGTGCTGTTGCAATCCGTTTGACGGTATGTTATTGAAGATTTTAGCATCCGTGTTCATCATGGAGATTGGCCTGACCATTTTTTTTGTTTTGTTTTGAGTCTCTGCCGGGTTTTTGTATCAGGATGATGATGGTCTCATAAAATGATTGAGGAAGGATTCCTTCTTTGTATATTGTTTGGGTTAGTTTCAGAATGAATGGTCCTAGCTCCTCTTTGTGTGTCTGGTAGAATTCAGCTGTGAACACCTCTGGGCCTGCACTGTTTTTGGTTGGTAGGCTATTAATTGCTGCCTCAACTTCAGCCCTTGTTATTGGTCTGTTCAAGGTTTCAACTTGTTCCTGGTTTAGGCTTGGGAGGTGTAAGTGTCCAGGAATTTATCCTTTTTTTTCCAGGTTTACTGGTTTATGTGCATAGAAGTATTTGTAGTAATCTCTGATTGTAGTTTGAATTTCTGTAGAATTAGTGGTGATATCCCCTTTGTCAGTTTTTATTGCATCTATATGATTCTTTTCCCTTTTCTATTTAATTAACTCTGCTAGGAGTCTATTTTGTTGATCCTTTCAAAAAACCAGCTTCTGAGCAGAACGTATATTCTGTGGATTTGGGGTGGATATTTCTGTAGATGTCCATTAGGTCTGCTTGGTCCAGATCTGAGTTCAAGTCCTGGACATCCTTGTTAATTTTCTGTCTCGTTGATATGTCTGATATTAACAATGGAGTGTTAAAGTCTCCCACTATTACTGTGTGGGAGTCTAAGTCTCTTTGTAGGTCATTAAGAACTTGCTTTATGTACCTGGGTGCTACCCGGGTGTTCCTGTATTGTGTGTGTATATGTTTAGGATCATTAGGTCTTCTTGTTGCATTGATCCTTTTACCATTATGTAATGCCCTTCTTTGTGTCTTTTGATCTTTGTTGGTTTAAAGTCCATTTTATCAGAGACTAGGATTGCAGCTCCTGCTTTTTTTTTTTTTCCTCTCCATTTACTTGATATGTCTTCCTCCATCCCTTCATTTTTAGCCTACACATGTCCTTGCACATGAGATGGGCTTCCCAAATACAACACACAGATGGGTTTTGATTTTTTTTTTTTTTTTTTTGAGATGGAGTCTCACTCTTGTTACCCAGGCTGGAGTGCAATGGCGCGATCTTGGCTCACCGCAACCTCCACCTCCTGAGTTCAGGCAATTCTCCTGCCTTAGCCTCCTGAGTAGCTGGGATTACAGGCGCGCGCCACCATGCCCAGCTAATTGTTTGTATTTTTAGTAGAGACGGGGTTTCACCATGTTGACCAGGATGGTCTCGATCTCTTGACCTCGTGATCCACCCACCTTGGCATCCCAAAGTGCTGGGATTGCAGGCTTGAGCCACCACACAGGGCCGCTTTTGACTTTTTATCCAATTTGGCAGTCTGTGTTTTTGATAGGGGCATTTAGTCCATTTACATTTAAGTTTAATACTGTTATGTGTGAATTTGATACTGCCATTTTGATGCTAGCTGCCTGTTTTGTCCTTTAGTTGACAAATTTTCTTCATTGTATCTATGGTCTTTACCATTTGGTACATTTTTGGAGTGGCTGTTACTGATTGTTCCTTTCCTTGATTAGTGCTTCTTACAGGAGCTCTTGTAAGGCAGGCCTGGTGGTGAGAAAATCTCTCAGTAGTTGCTTGTTCATAAAGGATTTTCTTTCTCCTTCGAATGTGAAGCTTAATTTGGCTGGATATCATATTCTAGGTTGACAGTTCTTTTCTCTAAGGATGCTGACTATTGGCCCCCACTCTCTTCTCACTTGTAGAGTTTGTGTGGAGAGATCTGCTGTGAGTCTGGTGGGCTTCCCTTTGTCTCTTGTTGCCCTTAGCATTATTTCCTTCATTTTAACACTGGTGAATCTGATGATTATGTGCCTTGAGGTTGCTCTTCTTTAGGTATATCTTTGTGGTGTTCTCTGTACTTTCTGGACTTCAATGGTGGCCTGCCTCACTAGGTTGGGGAAGTTCTCCTGGATAATATCCTGAAGAGTGTTTTCCAACTTGCATTCATTCTCTCTGTCACATTCACGTATGCTTATCAAACGTAGATTACGTCTTTTCACAGAATTCCATATTTCTTGGAGGCTTTGTTCATTTCTTTTCACCCTATTCTTGCCTTCTCATTTTATTTCATTGCATTGATCTTCAATCTCTTATATTCTTTCTTCTGCTTGGTCCATTCAGCTATTAAGACTTGATGCTTCATGAAGTTGTTGTGCTGTTTTTCAGCTCCATCAAGTCATTTCTATTCTTCTCTAAGCTGTTTATTCTAGTCAGCATCTCATCTAACCTTTCATCTAAGTTCTTAATTTTTTTGCATTGGGTCAGCACATGTTCTTTTAGCTCTGAGAAGTTTGTTTTTACCCACTTTCTGAAACCTGTTCCTGTCAGTTCATCAGATTCATTCTCCACCTATCTTTGATCCCTAGCTGGTGAGGAGTTATAATCCCTTGGAGGAGGAGAGGCCTTCTGGTTTTTAGTGTTTTCTTCTTTTTTATGCTGGTTTCTTCCCATCTTAGTGGCTTTATCTACCTGTGGTCTTTGTAGTTGGTGACTTTCAGGTGGGGTCTCTAAGTGGACATCCTTTTTGTTGATGTTGAAGCTATTTATTTATGCTTCTTAGTTTTCCTTCTAACAGTCAGGCCCCTCTGCTGCAGAACCACTGGGGATCCACTCCGGATCTCACTCACCTCGGGATCGCCTGCAGGGGCTGCAGAACAGCCAGGGTTGCTGCTGGTTTCTCCCTCTACTGTCCTCATCCCAGAAGGGTACCCACCAGATGTTGGCCTGAGCTTTCCTTTATGAGGTGTCTTTTTGGGTATATGGGGCTCAGAGAGTTGCTTGAGGAGACAGTCTGTCCCTTATAAGAGCTCACGTGCTGTGCTGGGAGTTCTGTTGTTTTTTGCAGAGGTGCTGGGCTGATACATTTAAGTCTACTGCAGCTGAACTCATAACCTCCTGTTTTCCCAGGTGCTCTGTCCTAGAAAGGTCAGCTTTATTTATAAGTTCCTGTCGTGCTGCTGCATTTTTTCATAGATGCCCTGTCCAGCGCAGAGTAGTCTAGTCACAGTCTGTTAGCAGAGGTAATGCTGAGCTGCCACAGGCTCTGCCCATCTACTGCATGAACTGCATTGGTAGTGGCAGACTGCCTTAGTAGTGGGGGACGCCCTTCCCCCCACTGAGCTGGACCATCCCGGGTCAAGCTGCACTTATGGTGAAACTCCTAATACAGAGTGTTTCAGATTTCTTGTCTTGTGGGGGTGGTACCCATCAAGCCAGATCGTCTAGTTTCCTGTCTCAGCCCCCTCCCTTTCAGTTGAATCGGTGGCAACCTCGACCTCCTGGTTCACGTGTTTCTCCTACCTAAACCTTTTGAGTAGCTGGGATTACAGGTGCACAGCACTATACTTGGCTAATTTTTAAATTTTTAGTAGAGATGAGGTTTCCCTATGTTGGCCACACTTGTCTTGAACTTCTTTCCTCGTAATCCACCAGCTTCAGGAGCTGGGATTATAGGTGTGAGCCACTGCACACGGCCACATGTAGAAGTTTAGTGCTACATACAACACTGAACATTACACTGTGCTGGGATTACATGTGTGAGCCACAGTACCCAGCCACATAGATTTTCTTATTTCTCTAAGAATCCTGATCATAAATGAGTTCAGAGTTGTATGTAGAAGTGCAATGCTTAGATGCAGATGTGTAAATATAGAAGGATACAATACTTAGATTTAACAGTTATGAATAAATGTAATTCTTATAACTGACTATAACAGTATTAGAAAAGTCATATATTGATAAAGCTTTCTTCAGAAAAAGAGACTTAAAAACTTTGAGGAATTGCTTCTTTCCAAATGTATGCATACCTAAGGTTCTTACAATGGTGTGGTTTATAGAATAGATATTAGAGTGTAAATCCAATTTTTAAAACGTAGTCAAACGTATTAATCTTATATTTTATGCCTATGGCTATTTTGTAATTCAGAGAAAGGCTTTTCCAACTCCGAAATTCTTTAAAATCCTCTAGTGATTTATTTTTCATGGTATTTAAATCAATATTGAAACTTTCTTGAATTTACACTGGTTTCAAGTTTTGCCCAACTTTTTTTTCAGTTACATATTAACCATGGGAATTCTTTCATTATACAAATAAACATGTTATGGTTTAAATTCAGAGGAAATTATGATATGTTATTCTATTGTATGCTAACTAAAGTGTTCTTTTGTTGACTTAGAGTTCTCTTAGCCATAAGAAAAAAAAAGATCTCTTGCATGAAATTAGCATGTTGTGGGGGAAAATTGCCATGCTTAGACTGGAACTAGACACAATAAAACAGGAGAACCCACTAAGGGCAAAGAAATTTTTGGAGGACATTGAAAGTGTGAAAGGAAAAAATGCTAATATTCTAAAACCTATAAAATTGGATAAAGAAGAATGAACAAAGATGGTATTTTAAGGACAGTGGACAGCTTAGCATTTTGACAACGAAGAATAAAATGGTCAGTTCTGAATTGGAGAATGTAAGACACAACTAGGAAACACTGGAAATGGAAATTCAATCATGTCATTTTAGACTGGCTACTGGTCTACATGAATGTGACCAAAGCCAGATAGCAGAAAAAGACTTCTTTTCAGAGAACAAAACCTGAACAGGTTTATTTACAGGAGACAATGAATTCTCATACATCTAAACTGAAAGAGAACAGCAAGATTCTTTCTGAACAACTGTAATGCTTATTGTAAAAATTAACAGCCTAAAATTTCAGCTCCATCACACAAGATAAACTGTGAGAGAAAAGACAGGGCAGGCTGTCATCTTTCCTGTTGGAGGAACTTAATTATTCCAGCTAAGGGCATTGGAGAGTACAAACCCACCAGGGGCAGAAGAGTTCCCACAGCACAGCACAGCTGCTTTACCAAATCATGGCCAGACTGCTTCTGAAAGGAGGCTCCTGATCCTGTTCCTTCTTACTGAACAGGACGTCCCACCTGGGGCTTACTGCTACCCTCACAGGTGTTCTCTGGTCAATGGAGATTTGAAACATTCCTTAGACAGAGCTCCCACAGAGAGGGGCGGGCCACCAACTTTGCTGTTTGGATGACTAGGTTCTGGCCTGAGGGCCTTGTAGAACCCAAGCTGACCAGGGGTGTAAGTGGTAGCTCAGCACAGCAGAGCCACCTCGCAAAAACATGGCCAGACCCTTGTTTAAGTCAGTCCCCAAACACATTTCTAATCACTGGGTAAAGCCATTCAACAGGGTTTCTGGCTGCCTTCACTGCTGTTCTCTGGCTGACAGATGATTCAGGCCTCCCTGAGTCAGAGCTTCCAAGGGGAAGACCAGACTGTCATCTTTGCTGTTTAGGCGACTCAGCCATTTCAACCTTGGGACTTCAGAGTGTCTGAGGCAACGAGGGGCTGAAGTGAACCCCCAGCACAGCACAGCTGCTCTACAGAAACATGGCCAGACTTTTTTTAAAGCAAGTCTCTGTTCTTGTTCCTCCTGACTAGACAAGACTTCTGAACTTGTCTCCAGCCACCTCCCATAGTTGTGTCCAGATTGGCAACAGGATTGTACCTCAGTGGTACAGAGGTTCCAGAGGAAGAGGCAGGCTATTATCTCTGCCTTTTTGCAGGCTTCGCTAGTGATACCTTGAGGCACTGGAAGATATGAGGCAATTAGGGACTGGAGTGGACCCCCAGTATACCACAGCAGCCTTATGGGAAAGTGGCTGAACCGTTACGTGGGTGCTGGTTTCCATATCTCCTCGATGAGCAGGTCCTCCCAGCTTGGATCTTTATCCAGGCCCCACTGAAGCCATCAAGCCAGTAGCAACTTGGCAATTCCTTGGACAGAGCTTCACAGATCGACTGAAATCCTCTCTGCCACTGCCTCTGCAGTGGATCTGCCCTTGTTACCTTCAGAATATCAAGAAAGCAAAAACCATAAGTGCCATATTGATAACTCTAACAAGCTGCAGTTGACCCAAGGAACAAGGCAGTCCATCTCTTGTGGATACCACATACCCCCCATGGCTTATCACGAGACAGGGAACCCTGGCTTGGGCCCACAGCACAGACCCTCCATCCTGGGCTAATTACACTAAGCGATGGCTAACTCACATCTCTCTGGGGTAGAGCCCCCAGGAGACAAGCAATGTGATGGAGCAGGAAGCCAGCTGATGTGAAGCTCAGAGGGCAGGCACAGCTATCTCTCTAGGCTCTACTTGGTCTTATGAGACACTTTATCCTAGCACTTTAGGAGTGTGGAGGTCAGATCAGCCACATCTCATGTGAAGATTGCCCAGCAGAGATAAGGTGTGCGAGTTTCCCTCTTAATAAAAGGAGACTTGCTTAAAAAAGAAGTCTGGCCACGTTTTTGTAGAGCAGCTGTGCTGTGCTGGGGCCTCACTTTTCAGAGAGTTCTCTGAGACCTGATCTCTGCTGGGCATTCTAGCACATGAGATGAAGCTGGTCTGACCTCAGCACTCCTTAGTCTGCTTGCCTCTCCCAGGGCCCCAGCCTGGCCACACCTGCCTACAGGGCACTCTCAGCTGCCCACACCTTTGTTTCTGTGCCAGTGGACCATGCCTGAGCAGTGAAGAGATGCAGCAACGTGGACCCTTCAGGCATGCACCAACCTCTACATTGCCTCTCCATACTACAGCTCTTTATACACAAACTTCCTACATCGCTTTGCTGCTGTGTGTTTACATGAGTGGATTTTGCTGTACTTGCCCTACCAGCACATGGGACTGTAGCACACACTTCAACCCACCTGAACTCCCATTGAAGAGATAGCGATGGTAGGCACAGAACCAATAGAACCAACTCTGCCAACAACTTGCCCTTGTGCTAATGTTGTGCACAAAAAAGAGACCCTAATATGCGTTGAGTGACTGCTGCTGCTTAGGGGGTCACAGAGAAGGCACCCAAACCTGCACAGGCCAGCACCCCAGCCTGCACCTCCAGTGCAACAGCACACACAGCAGGGGTCCCCTGGCTCCCACAAAGTGGTCTTGCCTCCACCACTTCCACCATTGGGTGAATGCCAACAGGGAGGCAGGCACTTCTGCATCTGCTAGCACTCTGCCACAGCTGCCACACTTTGCAGCCTTCAGTGCAGTAGAATCCAAACTTTGAGGAGCCAGAGAACAAAGTTGAAACCCAATATAAATTTCCCAGAGTTAAAGAACACAGTCTAGGAATTGGGAGATGAATATTGGCCCCCTAAAATCCTCCAAAACCAAAGCCAGCTGACTGCATCTGCCTTACACCACAATCAAACCAAAAAGATCATCAAATATCATAAAAGAAAAATATCCTGTGCAAAGGTCAGCAACCTCTAAGGTTGAAGGTGAATAAGATCATAGAGATGAGGAAGAATCAGTGCAAGAACACTGAAACTCAAAAAGTCAGCATGCCTTCTTTCCTCCAGATGATTACATCAACTGTTCAGCCTGTTCAAGTTTTCAGAACTGATCAGAGGCTGACATGTCTTTAATGATACAAGTAGAATTCAGAATGTGGGCAGAAACAAAGTTCACTGAGTGAAAGAAGTATGTCATCATCCAATGCAAGGAAGCCAAAAGTCATTGTGAAACATCGCAGGAGCTAACAGGCAATAGAGCTGGTATAAAGAACCTTACCAGTGCTTGCTATGGCAGCACATATATTAAAATGGGAATGATACAGGCAAGATTAGCATGGCTCCTGCTTAAGGATGACATGCAAATTCATGAAGCATTTCATATTTTTAGGAAGAATCAATATTGTGAAAATGGCCATACTGCCCAAAGTAATTTATATATTCACTGCTGTCCCCATCAAGCTACCAATGAACTTATTCACAGAACTGGAAAAACCCACCTTAAACTTCATATGGAAGCAAAAGAGACTCTGCATAGCCAAGACAATGCTAAGCAAAAAGAACAAAGCAAGAGGAATCATGCTACCTGATTTCAAACTATGCTACAAGGCTACAGTAATCAAAACAGCATGGTACTGGTACCAAAACAGAGACATAGACCAATGGAACAGAACAGAGGTCCTGGTGGCAATGCCACACATCTACAACCATCTCATCTTTGACAAACCTGACAAACACAAGCAATGGGGAAAGGATTTCCTGTTAAATAATTGGCGTTGGGAAAACTGGCTACCAGTGTGAAGAAAGCAGAGACTGGACCTCTTCCTGACACCTTACAGTAGAATTACCTCCAGATGGATTAAAGACCTAGACATAAGCCCTAATGCCATAAAAAATCTAGAGAAAAAACCCAGGCAAAGCCATTCAGGACATACGTATAGGCAAGTACTTCATGACTAAAACACCGAAAGTATTGGCAACAAAAACGAAAATAGACAAATGGGACCTTATTAAACTCCAGAGCTTCTGTACAGCAAAAGAAACAATCATTAGAGTGAACCGCCAACCAACAGGATGGGAAACAATTTTTGCAATCTACCCATCTGACCAATGGCTGATATCCAGAATCTACAAAGAAGTAAAACAGATTTGCAAGAAAAAAAGCAAGCAAACCCATTCAAATTAGGGAAATGATATGAACAGACACTTTTGAAAAGAAGATATATATGAGGCCAAGAAACATATGAAAAAATACTCATCATCGCTGGTTATTAGAGAAATCAAAACCACATTGAGATATCACCTCGTGCCAGTTAGAATGGTGACCATTAAAAAATCTGGAGACAACAGATACCAGAGAGCATGTGGAGAAATAGGAACACTTTTACACTGTTGCTAGGAGTGTAAACTAGTTGAACCATTGTGGAAGGCAGTGTAACACTTGCTCAAGGGCCTGGACATAGTAATTCCATTTGACCCAGCAATCCCATTACTGCGTATATACCCAAAGGATTATAAATCATTCTATTATAAAGACACATGCACACGTATGTTCACAGTGGCACTGTTTACAATGGCAAAGACCTGAAAACAACCCAAATGTCCGGCGACAATAGACTGGAAAAGGAAAATGTGACATACATACACCATGGAATACTATGCAGCCACAAAAAACGATGAGTTTGTGTCTTTTGTAGGGACATGGATGAATCTGGAAACCATCATCCTTAGCAAACTGACAGAACAGAAAATCAAACACTGCATGTTCTCACTCATAGGCGGGTGATGAATAATGAGAATATATGGACACAGGGAGGGGAGCATCACACACTGGGGTCTTTTTGGGGGTGGCCAACAGGGGGACACCAAGGGGTGGGGAGGTCAGGGAAGGATTACATGAAGAGAAATGCCAGATGTAGGTGACGGGATGGAGGCAGGATACCACATTGCCGTGAGTGTACCTATGCAACAATTCTGCATGATCTGCATATACCTATAACCTGAAGTACAATTTTTTAAAAAAGAATAAACTGATGTGATAGAGCTGAAAAGCACACTACATGAATTTTTATAATGCAGCCATATGGTAATTGTGTGTGATTGCATTATAAAAATTCTTGTAATGTGTGTGGGCACCCAAGGGTGCCCTGTAAGCAGGTGTAGCCAGGCTGGGGTCCTGGGAGAGGCAAGCAGACTAAGGAGTGCTGAGGTCAGACCAGCACCATCTCATGTGCAAGACCACCTAGTAGAATAGACCAAGCAAAGGTAAGAGTCTCAAAGCTTGAAAACTGGCTTTCTGAAAGAAAAGACGCAAGAATGTGGGAAAAGAATGAAAAGAAATGAACAAAATATTTGAGAAATAAAGGATTATGTAAAAAGGCAAAATGTATGCCTTATTAATGTACCTGAAAGAGATGACAAAAATGTAACCAAATTGGAAAACATATTTCAGAATATCATTCATGAGAATTTCCCAAACCTAGCACGACAGAACAACATTCAAATTCAGGAAATCCAGAGAACCTCAGATATGCCACGGGAAGAACACCCCTAAGACACATAATCATCAGGTTCTCCGAGGTCAAAATGAAATAAAAGTTGTCAAAGGCAGCTAGGGAGAAAGACAAGGTCACCTACAAAAGGAATCCCTTCAGACTAACAGTGGACTGCTCAGCTGAAACCCTACAAGCCGGAAGAGATATTCAACTTTTAAAGAAAAAAATTCAACCCAGAATTTCAAGGCCAGCAAAACTGTCATAAGTGAAGGAGAAATAAGATCATTTTCAGGCAAGCAAATGCTGAGGGAATTCATTATCCAATGATCTACCTTACAAGAGCTCCTAAAAGTAGAAATTAATATGGAAAGAAAAGATCATCACCAGCCACTACAAAAATGCACTGAATTACACAGATCAGTGATGCTAAAAAACCAACCACATACACAAGTCTGTGAAATTATCAATTAGGAGCGTGATGTCAGGATCTAATCCATATATATCAGTGCTAACCAATTGGGCTAAATGCTCCAACTGAAAGACATAGGGCAGCAAGATGAATAAAGAGCCAAGACTCATTTGAGTATGCTGTCTTTAAGAGACCAATCTCACATGAACTCCTACACATAGGCTCAAAATGAATGGAGAAAAATCCTTCAAGCAAATGGGAAACAGAAAAAAGCAGGTGTTGCAATCCTAGTTTCTGACAAAACAGGCTAAACGAATAAAGATAAAAAGAGAAGGACATGGGCCTGGCACGGAGGCTCAAGCCTGTAATCCCAGCACTTCAGGAGGCCAAGGCGGATGGATCTTGAGGTCAAGAAGTCAAGACAATCCTGGCCAACATAGTGAAACTCCGTCCCTACTAAAAATAACAAAACAAACAAACAAAAAAATTAGCTGGGCGTGGAGGCATGCGCCTGTAGTCCCAGCTACCTGGGATGCTCAGGCCAGAGAATTGCTTAAACCCAGGAGGCAGAGGTTGTAGTGAGCTGAGATCTCGCAACTGCACTCCAGTCTGAGGCCTAGCAACATAGAGAGACTCGGCCTCAAAAGAGAGAGAGAGAGAGAGAGAGAGAGAGAGAGAGAGAGAGACAGAGAGAGAGACAGAGAGAGAGACAGAGAGAGAGAGAACATTACAAATGTGGCCCTGACCTTTGATAAATGTTATTATTGCTTGATACCAACCTGGGATATCCTTATTGTTCAAACCAATATGATAGATAATTTGCTGAGGTTTGGGAGCTTCTGCCCCCTGGAGAGTCCCAGATCTCCCAAAATTTGGTTCAGAGCTAAGGTTGATTTTGCTTTACAGCTCCTTTTGTGAAGTTTTTCTCATTTCCGGTGAGGAAGACAGGTTTTTCTGCTTCCATGATGGTGGAGAGCAGGCACTTCCTTTCTTGAGTCTCAGCTTGCTTCTGACAGGAAAGGTGAGTGTGATTTTTTTCCTACTTCTAAGATGGTAGAGAACAGTCATCAGCCTGAGCCTTATTTCCAAGTAAGTGGCTAAATTAGAGATTTGTCTTAAAATTTTTCCTTAATGACTAAAAGTGAAGATTACCAACCACTTGGTTTTAATTTCTCCTTAATATTACAACACTCAGTAATCATATTTATTGTGCATTTTTAATTTTGCTTAACTTTTTTTATTTATGTTTTAGATTTTGTTGTTATTTCACTTTTCTTCCATCAAGTATGACCATATCTTTATGACTTGGTCAAATCCAAGGGAATATTCCAAATTTTGGGAAGCAAGTCATCTGAATTGGCTAAAACTTTGTAGCTGCCACGTATGTATTTTCTAGTGAGCAGAAATTCCTTTTTTTTTTTTTTTTTTTTTTTTAGCCTAAGAGTTTCTGTCCACATTAGGCCATCTTTTGTCAGCCAAGGTTGCCAGCCAAGGCCAGACTGAAGGAGCAGTGGTGACCTTTCAATCCTAACATTCTGCCCTGTTCCCTACAGCAACCTGAGTTTGGTTCCTAAATCTAGTTCTTTCTGGTTTGATGTTTGTTACTTTGAAAATATCAGCAGTTTGTCCCAGCTATGATGTGGTAGTAAGAGATTCAAAAGGATTTTCTTTAAGAGCTTTATAATTAAAAGTAGATTTCTTATTCTTCTTATTATTATGCTTTAAATTCTGTGGTACATGTGCAGAACATGCATGTTTGTTACATAGGTATACACATACCGTGGGGGCTTGTTGCACCCATCAACCCATGATCTACCTTAGGTATTTCTCCTAATGCTATTTCTCCCTTAGGCCCAACCCCGACAGGCTCCGGAGTGTGATGTTCCCCTCCTGTGTCCATGTACTCTCATTGTTCAACTCCCACTTATGAGTGAGAATATGTGATGTTTGGTTTTCTGTTCTTGTGTCAGTTTGCCGAGAATGATGGTTTCTAGCTTCATCCATGTCCCTGAGAAGGACATGAACTCATTCTTTTTCATGGCTGTTGGTGTATATGTGTGACACTTTCTTTATCCAGTTTATTATTGATGGGCATTTGGGTTGGTTCCAAGTTTTTGCTCTTGTGAACAATGCTGCAGTGAAAATATGTGTGCATATGTCTTTGTTGTAGAATGATTTATAATCCTTTGAGCATATACCCAGTAGTGGGATTGCTGGGTCCAATGGCATTTCTATTTCTAGATCGTTGAGGAATCACCACACTGTCTTCCACAATGGTTGAACTAATTTACACTCCCACCAACAGTGGAAAAGATTTCCCATATCTCTACATCCTCTCCAGCATCTGTTGTTTTCTTACTTTTCCAATAATTGTTTTTCTGAAATGACAAGTGATGATGAGCTTTTCATTATGTGTTTGTTGGCTTCATAAATGTCTTCTTTAGAGGAGTGTCTGTTTATATTCTTTACCTACCTTTTGATGGAGTTGGTTTTATTCTGGTAAACTTAAGTTCTTTATAGATTCTGCATATTAGCCCTTTGTCAGATGGATTGATTGCAAACATTTTCTCCCATTCCGTGGGTTACCCATTCACTCTGATGATAGATGTGTTTTGTTTCATTTTAGTTTTCTGTGCAGAAGCTTTTTAGTTTAATTAGATCTCATTTGTCAATTTTGACATTTGTTGCCATTGCTTTTAGTGTTTTAGTCATAAAGTCTTTGCACATGCCTATGTTCTGTATGGTATTGCCTAGGGTTTTTTTCTAGGGTTTTTATAATTTTAGGTCTTCTGTTTTAGGCTTTAATCCATCTTGTGTTAATTTTTGTGTAAGGTGTAATTAAGGGGTCCAGTTTCAGTTTTCTGCAAATGGCTAGTCAGTTTTCCCAACACCATTTATTAAATAGGGAATCTATTCCCCATTGGTTTATTTTCGATTTATTTATTTATTTATTTATTTATTTATTTATTTATTTGGTCTTGTATGTCAAAGATCAGATGGTTGTAGATGTGTGGCATTATTTTTGAGGCCTCTATTCTGTTCCATTGGTCCATATATCTGTTTTGGTTCCAGTACCATGCTGTTTTGGTTACTGTAAGCTGATAATGTAGTTTGAAGTCTGGTAGTGTGATGTTTCCTGCGTTATTCTTTTTGCTTGGCTATGCTGGCTCTTTTTTCATCCCATATGAAATTAAAGGTAGTTTTAGCCAATTCTCTTAAGAAAGACAATGGTAGCTTGATGGGAATAACATTGAATCTGTAAATTAATTTGACTATGTGGCCATTTTTATAATATTGATTCTTTGTATCCATGAGTATGGATTTTAAAAATTTGTTTGTGACCTCTCTTATTTCTTTGAGCAATGGTTTCTAGTTCTCCTTTAAGAGGAACTTTAAGTATGGACCCAGGAAGGACAAGGCAGCTGTCTTGGTTCTCCATGAGTCCATGCTTAACTTTGAACTTATATCCATTTAAATATCAGTTGTTTCTCCAATTTAGGTTCATAGTAGTTGTTACTGATGGGTTGTCATAGGTAACTTGACTTAGATCATGGAGTTCATTCAAACTGTATATATAAACAATTTAGAATGACAGCTGATTAAGAATGACAGTCTGACAAAGTGTTTTCTTGGTATTGAATTAATTTTTCTTCTATTTGGGTAGGAGTTTTAAAAACAAATAAGTCTTTTCATTAAAATTCCAGGAAATCTTACACAGTCCTTAAGTATTTGGGATTATTTGAGAAATGATGTGATTCTAAAGTTTCCAGAAATCTGTATTCAAGAGCTCTTTTTCATTGACTTTCCATTATTTCAGGAACCTCCTAAAAGACACCATATTCTAGGACATTTTGTGCTTGTGAAGTTTTCAGAAACTGCATTAGTATTAAGCAGTTAAGTGTGAAAACGTTGTTAAATACTTATAGTTACATGACTGAAAAGAAAATTTGTACATTTCTGTGGTCTACAGTTTATCATGGAAACAATATAATTGATAGCATATCTTTTGACCTATTGGAATTTTAGGAATTTCATACAATTTTCAAACATATATCAATATTGATTACAATATAATCTGAAAAAGGTAAAATATTTCTTATTTTGACAGTGCTCCTTATGTAAAAATATGTCAAGTAATTCCATATATTTCTCTTTTCGATTTTTCAGTGCCCTCTTTTGCATTCCAAATTAAGAAGTCAAAAAGACTTAATTTTGAAGATAAAATTGGATTTGGGGAAGTGTATCAAATATATTAATATTGATATAAATATACTAAAGGCCTAAAACATTTGATATAAAATGGAATGCCAGGTCACAGTAAGTCATTTATTTAACCAAAATGGTAACTCAAAAAATGTTTAAAGGCAAAAGCCTTTACTCATTGATAGAAGACTCAGTTTTTCAAGCAATGTGCGTCTTTCCCTTCTTTTTCCTGTAATTTGTTTGAGGAGAGACGGAAATATTTTTTATTCTTTAATATTATGTTAAAATCATATTCAAGAAAGAAAGCCATATTTCTCTCTTGCATTAGTGTACTGTTAATGTCAACTCAAATTTTTAATAAAACCTTAAAGATGAATTCATCCAGTCTTCATCAGTTTGACTATAAGTTGAAATTCTTATAAGCTTTTGATAACCTTTTACAAATTTATATTAAACAAAATTATTGCTCTAAGAAAACCCTGTTGTGTTTTTATTCCAATGTTCAATTTATGGAAAAACTGAACAATACTCCTTTAAATTTAGCCAGTGTGTTCACACGGTGTTTCTTTTACAAGATGACTAGTTCACAAACCTTCCACAACTTGCTCAAACCTTTAGCTTCATTCTATTTAAGTCAAAACAATTTTTAACCTTCTGAATGAAGCAAAAATTTACATTCTAATGCCTTATAATGTTTTACTGAAAGCACATTTCACTTTTTCCACAAAGCTTCCATGTAAAAGTTTTTCATTAGTTTCAATTACATGTTACTCTGTTAGCTCTTAGCAATTTTTTTTTTTTTTGGTGAAACACCTGGCAGGTAAGTGATTTTAATTTTGTACTAAGTATGAAGCCTAGGACACCAGACACAAGTGCATGTAATGTCTGACTTTTTAAAGCATAGCCAGGGAGCATGGCTAACTCCACATGTTCCCAGACCTTACCGAGAATCTAGTGACTCCAAAGCAGGTAAGTTGAACAAATTTTAAAAGTCAAAAAAAGCAGTTTATTACTTTAAAGCATTTTACAAACCTAATATCTGACCTGCCTAATTTAGAGCTAATGTCTTTATTTTACCAATAAACTTTAAAACTGTCTTTATTTCTCAAATATTACTAAAGTCATGTGAAGTAAAAGGTATTAGAGTTTTAATTTTTCTGAAAAAAATAATTTATTTAAACATTCATTATTTTAAAGCCAATTAGAGAGCTTTTTTATTTATAAACATCACCCACGACACATAAAAATACACAGAATAGATCCAGTAGTTGTAAGATTTTTCATTTGCCAGTTTTTGGTTTTCTTTTCTCTCTTATTTTTTTTTTTTTTCACAATGAACTGATGATGTTCATATACATGGATTGTCATCAAATGTTTCAATTTAACAGGAGATTATAGAACACACTTTAACAGTATTCTAATTTGAAGAAAATATATATTTAGGCAAGGATTCATAGTATTTATCTTCTATGTCACTTTTAATTTTGCATTTGTGTACTGTAACATTTCTCTATATAATATTTTTAGTATGTTACTCATATTTGTAAAGATTACACATATCTCAGAGGTGAAGACTATAAATATTAAATGTATTCATTCTCCTATATTCTGAAGCACTTAAGTCAGAGGAACTAAATTATTCATTCTAATTTGACGACTCACTATCTTGTAACATATTATAATGCTTAGAAGAGCTCAGTAAAACAAAGCTCTAGTTACCTTGAAATTGTTTGTTTTTAAAACTTCATTAGGAAATAAATTCCAGTTCAAATTTTATTAATTATGCCCCTTGTTCTTCCATGTCTTTCCAACATAGGATTAGGAAGACTTTCTTTATAAGATTAGACTCAGGGAATTAGTACCCAATGTTGAAATTGGCTCTCAGGAAAGCTTAAAGAGAGGAAGGCTCCTAGTTGGGGACAGATAATCCTCATTTTTATTATTGTACACCGTTGCTTCCCTGAAAGTAAAGGAGAATCCTTGGGGATCATGATCTATTTCTCTTCACTTTTTCTGATTTCCCTTGCCATGGTCAGGATTTTTTTTTTTTTTTTTTTTTTTTGTAATTAAGTTCTGAAGTGCATGTGCAGATCTTGCAGGATTGATGCATAGGTAAACACATGTCATGGTGGTTTGCTGCCTGCATCCCCCCATCACCTACATGAGGCACTTCTCCCAATGTTCTTGTGCTGTGTTTTTCAGCTCCGTGAAGTCATTTATGTTCTTCTCTAAGCTGATTATTCTAGTTAGCATTTCATCTAACCTTTTTTCAAGGTTTTTAGCTTCTTTGCATTAGGTTAGAACATGTTCCTTTATCTCAGAGAAGTTTGTTATTACACATCTTCTGAAGCCTGCTTCTGTCAATTCATCAAATTCATTCTCCATCCGGTTTTGTTCCCTTGCTGGTTAGGAGTTGTGATCCCTTGGAGGAAGAGAGTCGTTCTGGTCTGCGGCGATTTCATTTTTTGTGTATTTTTTTCTTCCAATCTTTGTGGACTTTTCTAAGTTTGGTATTTGAAGTTGGTGACTTTTGGATGGGATCTCTGAGTGGATATTCTTTCTGTTGATGTTGAAGCTACGTCTTTCTCTCTCTCTCTGTTTTTTTTTTTTTTTTTTTTTTTTTTTTTAGTTTTTCTTCTAACAGGCCTCTCTGTTATAGGACTACTTGAGGTCCACTGGAGACTATGTTTGCCTGGGAATCATCTGTGGGGCTGCAGAATAGCGAGGATTGCTGCCTGTTCCTTTCTCTGGTAGCTTCATCCCAGAAGGGTACCCACCAGATATCAGCCAGAGCTCTCCTCTATGAGGTATCCTTTTGGATATATTGGGGTCAGTGAGCCACTTGAGGAGTCAGTCTCTCCCTTATCTGAGCTCAAGTGTGCTGGGAGCTTCATTGCTCCGTTGAAAGCTGCTGGGCAGGGACGTTTAAGTCTGCTGTAGCATAAGTCACAGCTACCCCTTTCCCAGGTGCTCTGTCCCTGGAAGATAGGGTTTATTTATAAGTCTCTGATGTGCTGCTGCCTTTTTGTCAGAGGTGTCCTGCTCAGCAAGGAGGGAGTCTAGTCGCAATCTGCCTGTAGAGGCACTGCTGAGCTGCTGTGGGCTCAGTCCAGATGCTGTGTAAACTTTGCTTTTGTTTACACAGGTAAGGTTAGAACTGCCTTGGCATTGACGGATGCCCTTCCACTCACCGAGCTCCATCATCGCGGGTTGAGCTCAAACTGTTCTGCTGACTGTAAAACTGTCATGCCAGTGTGCTTCAGTTGGCTGGTCTTTGTTGTGGGACACCTGCCACTCAAGGTCAGTTGGCTCCCTGCCTTCAGCTCCCCTTTTTTTCTGGGGAGTGGGAGGCTCTGTCTTGCAGGCATTCCAGGTGCCAGCCAAAATGGCCACTGAGATTTGTGCTGAAAACTCATGGCACTGGCTGAAGTGGCCTCTTAGATTCATACTGGTCAGCCACAGCGCTTGTTGGCCCAGCTAAAGTCTCCTGGTGCGGGATATAAAGACCATGGGACAAGTGCAGTATCTGAACTGAAGTGCAGGAGTGGCTTTAGAAGTTCCCCAATGGCCTCTGTTGGGTAGGAGGGACATCCTCCAGCCAGTTACACTTCCCAGGTGAGTCAGTGCTCCACCCTGCCTCACTTTGCCCCCCTTAGGCTATGCTCACTGTTCAAGCAGTTCTATTGAGGTGAACCTGGTACTTCGATTGGAAATGCCGAGGTCACTTGCCTTCTGCATTGCGTTCACTGGGAACTGTGCTCCAGAGCAGTTCCTATTCTGCCATCTTGGCAGAAGTATGGAAGCTTCTAAAGAAGCTTTAAGTGCTAGTAAATATAGATTAAATGAATGAATGATAGATAAGCAAAAGAATTCGAGAAAGAAGATAGAAGGGAAAAGGAAGCAGAGCCAGAAGAAAATGGAGGAGACCAGTGTGGGGTGGAGGAGAAGAGAGAGAACTAATGGCTGTCATAATTTTATTTTAAAAACATTATCTACAATAATTAGTATCACCCAATAGAAATGTGTTATTTAAGGGGAACACTCAACCCATCAACAATGAAAAGCAGCTAGTTCACTGAAATTGATATTCCGTATCATCAACTAAGTCAAATATATTTTATTAATAATATTTGATTGATTGATAAGAGAAGTAGCTTTTCTGTTTAGATTTTGAGAGATAATAAAAACAAATGCCAGTGTTTGCTATCCTTTCAAGCCATGTCCTCATATGTTTTAATTTTAGTGGGATAAGGGAAAAATGACTGTGGATAGTGACATTCCTCATTACTGTGACAACAGTCTCTCAAAGTTCTCACAGCACAATAATATAGTTTTAAAGACTCATTTATCAAATACTTTCACCCGATATTGAGAAAATATTTAAGGAGAATGAAACCAACTGGTGATTCTATTCTCATCATTTTCTAAGAATTTTTTTAAATTTTACTTTAAGTGCATAGTGTATCTGGCATTTCTCCTCATGTTATCCTTCCGCACCCTCCACTCCCTCCCCACCACCCACTGTCCCTCTCCTAACCCCCACAACTGCCCCCAGTGTGTGATGCTTTTCTCCCTGAGTTCACGTGTTCTCATTGTTCCACACCCACCTATGAGTGAGAACATGTGGTGTTTGGCTTTCTGTTCTTGTGTCAGTTTCCTGAGAATGATGGTTTCCAGATTCATCTAAGTTCCTATGAAGGACATGAACTCATCGTTTTTTATGGCTGCTTACTATTCCATGGTGTATATGTACCATATTTTCTTTGTCCAGTGCATCATTGATGGGGATTTGTGTTGGTTCCAGGTCTTTGCTATTGTAAACAGAACTGCAATGAACATATGTGTGCATGTGTCTTTATAGTAGAAAAATTTATAGTTCTTTAGGTATATACCCAATAATGGGATTGCTGGGTAAAATGGAATTTCTATTTCTAGATCCTTGAGAAATCGCCAGACTGCCTTCAACATTGGTTGAACTAATTTACACTCCCCCAACTGTGTAAGAGTGTTCCTATTTGTCCACATTCTCTCCAGCGTCTGTTGTCTCTAGATTTTTTTGATGATCGCCATTCTAACTGGCATGAGATGATATCTCAATGTGGTTTTAGTTTGCATTTCTGAAATGACCACTGATGATGAGCATTTTTTCATATGTTTGTTGGCCTCATATATGTCTTCTTTTGAGAAGTGTCTATTCATATTCTTTTCCCACTTTTACATGCGGTTGTTTGTTTTTTTCTTGTATATCTATTTTAGGTCCTTGTAGATTCTGGATATTAGCCCTTTGTCAGATGGGTAGATCGCAAACATTTTTTCCCATTCTCTTGGTTGCTGATTTGCTCTAATGGTGATTTCTTTTGCTGTACAGAAGCTGTGGAGGTTAATTAGATCACATTTGTCTATCTTGGCTTTTATTGCTATTTGCTATTGCTTTTGGTGTTTTAGTTAGGAAGTCCATGCCTATGCCTATGTCCTGTATGGTTTTGCCTACATTTTCTTCTAGAGTTTTTATGGTGTTAAGTTTTATGTTTAAATCTTTGATCCATGTAGAGTTAACTTTAGTGTAAGGTGACAGGTAGGGGTCCAGTTTCTGCTTTCAGCATATTGCTAGCCAGTTTTCCCGACACCATTTATTAAACGTGGAGTCCTTTCCTCATTGGTTGTTTTGCCAGATTTGTCAAAGATCAGATGGTTGTAGATGTGTGGTGTTTCTTCTGGGGTCTCTGTTCTGTTCCATTGGTCTATGTCTCTGTTTTGGTACCAGTACCGTGCTGTTTTGATTACTATAGCCTTGTGTTATGGTTTGAAGTCTGGCAATGTGATGTCCCTGGCTTTGTTCTTTCTGCTTAGAATTGTCTTGGCTATGTGCGATCTCTTGTGATTCTATATGAAGTATAAAGTGCTTTTTTTTTCAGTTCTGTGAAGAAGTTCATTGGTAGCTTGATGGGGATAGCATGGAATCTATAATTACTTTGGGCAGTATGGCCATTTTCATGATACTGATTCTTCCTAACCCTGAGCATGGAATATTTCTCCATCTGGTTGTGTCCTCTGTTATTTTGTTGAGCAGTGGTTTGTAGGTCTCCTTGAAGAGGTCCTTTACATCCTTTTTTAGTTGTATTCCTTGGTATTTTATTCTCTTTGTAGCAGTTGTGAATGGGAGTTTACTCTTAATTTGGCTCTCTGTTTGTCTGTTGGTATATAGGAATGCCTGTGACTTCTACACAATTATTTTGTATCCTGAGACTTTGCTGAAGTTGCTTATCAGTTTCAGTAGATTTTGGACTGAGACCATGGTCTTCTAAATATACAATCATGTCATCTGCAAATAGAGACACTATGACTTCCTTATTTCATAATCGATTACCCTGTATTTCTATTTCTTGGCTGATTGCTCTGGCTAGAATATCCAATAATATGTTGAATAGGAGTGGTGAGAGAGGGCATCCTTGTCCAGTGCCTGATTTCAAAGGAATTCTTCCAGCTTTTGCCCGTTCAGTATGATATTGAACTGAACAAGCTGTACGCTTGTCATACATAGCTTTTATCATTTTATGCTAAATTCCGCCAGTACCTAGTTTATTGAGAGTTTTTACCATGAAGCGCTGTTGAATTTTATCAAAGACCTTCTCTGCATCTATTGAGATAATCATGTGGTTTTGGACTTTGGTTCCTTTACGTGATGGACTACATTTATGGATTTGCCTATGTTCAACCAGGCTTGCATTCCTGGGGTGAAGTCTACTTGTTCGTGACAGATAAGCTTCTAGATGTGCTGTTGTAGTCAGTTTGCCAGTATTTTATTGAAGATTTTTTCATCGATATTCATCATGGAGATTGGGCTGAAGTTTTCTTTTTTAGTTGAGTCTCTGCCCGGTTTTGGTATCAGGATGATGTTGGTCTCACAAAATGAGTTAGGGAGGATTCTCTCTCTTCGTATGGATTGATAGTTTCAGAAGGAATGAAACCAGCTTCTTTTTGTATTTCTGGTAGAATTCATCTGTGAACCCTCTGGACCTGGACTTTGTTTGGTTGGTAGGCTATTGATTCCTGCCTCTACTTCAGCCCTTGTTATTGATCTACTCAGGGTTTCAACTTCCTCCTGGTTTCGTCTTGGTAGAGTACAAATGTCGAGGAATTTATTCATTTCATCCAGGTTTACTGGTTTATATGCATAAAGTTATTTGTAGTAATCTCTGATTGTAGTTTGTATTTCTGTGGAGTCAGTGGTGATATCCCCTTTATCGTTTTCTATTGCATCTATTTCATTCTTCTCCCTTTTCTTTTTTATTAATCTGGCTAGGGCTCTGTCTATTTTGTTGATCTCCTCAAAAAATCTGCTCCTGGATTTATTGATTTTATGAAGGGCTTTTTGTGTCTCTGTCTCCTTCAGTTCTGTTCTGATCTTAGTTAATTCTTGTCTTCTGCTAGCTTTTGAGATTTTTTTGACCTTTCTCTTCTAGCTCTTTTAATTTTTACAATAGAGTGTCAATTTTAGATCTTTCCTTGCATCTCTAGTTGGCATTTGTTACTATAAATTGCCTTCTTGACACTGCTTTAAAAGTGTCCCGGAGATTCTGGCACGTTGTGTCTTTGTTCTCATTTGTTTCAAAGAACATCTTTATTTCTGCCTTCATTTCATTGTTTATCCAGTCGACATTCAGGAGCCAGTTGTTCTATTTTCATGAAGTTCTACAGTTCTGAGTTAGTTTCTTAATTCTGAGTTCTAATTTGATTGCATACGGTCTGAGAGACGGTTATGATTTCATTTGTTTTGCATTTACTTAGGAGTGATTTATTTCAAATTATGTGGTCAGTTTTAGAGTAGGTGCTGTGTGGTGCTGAGCAGAATGTATATTCTATGGATTTGGGTTGGATATTTCTGTAGATGTCTATTAGGTCTGCTTGGTCCAGATCTGAGTTCATGTCCTGGACCTCCTTCTTAATTTTCTGTCTCAATGATATGTCTAACAGTGACAATGGAGTGTTAAAGTATCCCATTATTATTATGTGGGAGTCTAAGTCTCTTTGTAAGTCATTAAGGACTTGCATTATGTTCCTTGGTGCTACCCTGGTGCTCCTGTATTGAGTGCATAAATATTTAGGATCGTTAGCTCTTCTTGTTGCATTGATCCTTTTACCTTTATGTAATGCCCTTCTTTGTGTCTTTTGATCTTTGTTGTTTTAAAGTCCATTTTATCAGAGACTAGGATTGCAGCTCCTGCTTTTTATTTGCTCTCAATTTGCTTGATACGTCTTTCTGCATCCCTTTATTTTTAGCCTACATGTGTCCTTGCACAAGTGATGGATTTCCTGAATACAGCACACTGATGGGTTTTGACATTTTATGCAATCAGATGGTCTATGTCTTTTAATTGGGTCATTTAGTCCACTTACATTTAAGGATAATTTTGTTATGTGTGAATTGGATACAGCCATTTTGATGCTAGCAGGCTGTTTTGTCCTTTAGTTGACACATTGTCTTCATTGTGTCGATGGTCTTTATACCATTTGGTCCATTTTTGGAGTGGCTGTTACTGATTGTTCCTTTCCTTGATTAGTGCTCCTTTCAGGAGCTCTCGTAAGGCAGGCCTGGTGGTGAGAAAATCTCTCAGTAATTGCTTGTCCATAAAGGATTTTCTTTCTCCTTCGAATGTGAAACTTAGTTTGGCTGGATATCAAATTCTAGGTTAACAGTTCTTTTCTCTAAAGATGTTGAATATTGGCCCCCACTCTCTTCTGGCTTTTAGGGTTTGTGTGGAGAGTTCGACTGTGAGTCTGGTGGGATTCCCTTTGTGGATAACCTGACTTTCTCTTTTGCTGCCCTTAGCATTTTTTCCTTCATTTCAACCCTGGTGAATCTGACGATTATGTGTCTTGGGGTTGCTCTTCTTGAGGTATATCTTTGTGGTGTTCTCCATACTTCCTGGACTTGAATAGTGGCCTGCCTTGCTGGGTTGGGGAAGTTCTCCTGGATAATATCCTGAAGAGTGTTTTCCAGCTTGCATTCATTCTTTCTGTACATTGAGGTACGCCTATCAAATGTAGATTAGGTCTTTTCATATAATCCCATATTTCTTGGAGGCTTTGTTCATTTCTTTTCACTCTTTTCTCTCTATTCTTGCCTTCTTATTTTACTTCATTGCATTGATTTTCAATCTCTGATATTTTTTTATTCTGCTTGGTCAGTTTTGCTTTTGAAACTTTTGTATGCTTCATGAAGTTGTCGTGCTGTGTTTTTCAGCTCCATCAAGTCGTTTCTATTCTTCTCTAATCTATTTATTCTAATCAGTATATCATCTAACCTTTTTTCTAGGTTCTTAGTTTCTTTGCATTGGGTTAGCACGCGTTCTTTTAGCTCTGAGAAGTTTGTTATTACCCACCTTCTGAAGCCGATTTCTGTCAATTCATCAGATTCATTCCCCATCTATCTTTGATCCTTAGCTGGTGAGGAGTTATGATCCCTTGGATGAGAAGAAGTCTTCTGGTTTTTGGTGTTTTCTTCCTTTTTGCGCTGGTTTCTTCCCATCTTAGTGGCTTTATCTACCTGTGGTCTTTGTACTTGGTGACTTTCAGGTGGGGTCTCTAAATGGATGCCGTTTTTATAGATGTTGAAGCTATTTATTTCCACTTAGTTTTTCTACTAACAGTCAGGCCCCTCTGCTGCAGGATCACTGGAGGTGCTGTCAAGATCCCATACACCTGGAGGTCACCCGTGGGGCTGCAGAACAGCAAGGGTTGCTGCCAGTTTCTGCCTCCGCTATCCTCATACCAGAATGGTACCCACCAGATGTTGGCCTGAGCTTTCCTTTATGAGGTGTCTTTTTGTGTATATGGGGCTCAGAGAATTGCTTGAGGAGACATTCTGTCCCTTATAAGAGCTCAAGTGCTGTGCTGGGAGTTCTGCTGTTTCGTGCAGAGCTGCTGGGCTGGTACCATTAACTCTGCTGCAGCTGAACTCATAACCTGCTGTTTTCCCAGGTGCTCTGTCCTAGGAAGGTCAGCCTTATTTATAAGTTCCTGCCATGCTGCTGCCTTTTTTCATGGATGCCCTGCCTGGCACAAAGTAGTCTACATCGATAGTGGCAGACTTCCTTGGTATTGGGGGATGCCCTTCCCCCCACGGAGTTAGGCCATCCCAGTTCCAGCTTCGCTTGTTGTGAAACTCTTAATCCAGAGTGTTTCAGATTTCTTGTCTCGTGAGTGTGGTACCCGTCAAGCCAGATCACATCACCTGGTTTCCTGTCTCAGCCCCCTCCCTTTCAGTTGAATGGACAGCTCTGTCTCCCAGGCATTCCAGGCAGCAGTTGAAATGGACACCCAAACTTTTGTGAGTTTCTTTGTCCTGATGCATCCCTGGCTGAAACTGCTGAAATGAAAACTCATGACGCTTTTATGCTCAGGAATCTCCTGGTCTGTTGGCAGTGAAAACTTCTTTGGAAATGTAGTGAGCACTCACTCTCTGTGCTGTTCTTGCCTGGAACTACATTCTGAAGATGTTCCTATTCAGCCATCTTGGATCTTCCTTAATCTTATGATTTCTAAGAAAAACTCTATAAGTCTTATCTTATTTATTATTAATATTTTGAATTAAAATCTTCTTTTGTATGATGTGTTTACACCACAGACGTAATGGTGATTTTCTGGAGGATCACTAGAACTAGCATCAGACAACATAGGGAAAATTCTTTACAATATACTATATACATCTGTGTGTATTACACACATGTACATATAAATACACACACACACACACACACACACATATATATACACCTATATACTATATACTATATATACACACACACACACACACACACACACACACTCACACGTTTATTTTGAAACAGAGTCTCACACAGTCTGTCGCCCAGGTTGGAGTGCAATGGCATGATCTCAGCTCACAGCAACCTCCACCTACTGGTTCACATGATTCTCCTACCTAAACCTTTTGAGTAGCTGGGATTACAGGTGCACACCACCATTCCTGGCTAAGTTTTTTTATTTTTAGTAGAGACGACGTTTCCCTATGCTGGCCACACTGGTCTCGAACTTCTGACCTTGTGATCCATGCACCTCAGCAGCTAGGATTATAGGTGTGAGCCACTGCACCCAGCCACATGTAGAAGTGCAGTACTACATAGAACACTGAACATTACATGCTGCTGGGATTACAGGTGTGAGCCACAGTATCCAGCTGCATATATTTTTTTATTTCTCTTTTTAAGAATCCTGATCTTAAATGAGTTCACAGTTGGATGTAGAAGTGCAACGCTTAGATGCAGATGTGTACATATAGAAGGATACAATACTTAGATGTAACAGTTATGAATAAATGTAATTCTTATAACTGACTATAACAGTATTAGAAAAGTCATATATTGATAAAGCCTTCTTCAGAAAAAGGAACTTAAATCTTAGAGGAACTGCTTCTCTTTAAATATATGCATAGCTAAGGCTCTTACAATGTTGTGGATTATAGGATAGATATCAGAGTGTAAATCCAATTTTTAAAACGTAGTCAAATGTATTAATCTTATATTTTATGCCTATGATTATTTTGTAATTCAGAGAATGGCTTTTCCAATTCAAAAATTCTTTAAAATCCTCTAGTGATTTATTTTTCGTGGTGTTTAAATCAATATTGAAACTTTCTGGAATTTACACTCTATTAGGTTTGAAGTTTTGTCCAACTTTTTTTCAGTAACATATTCACCATGGGAATTCTTTCATTATACAAATATACATCTTATGCTTTAAATTCAGAGGAAATTATGATATGTTATTCTATTTTGTGCTAACTAAAATGTTGCTTTGTTGACGTAGAGTTCTCTTAGCCATAAGAAAGAAAAAGATCTCTTGCATGAAATTAGCATGTTCTGGGAAAAAAATTGCCTTGCTTAGACTGGAACTAGACACAATTCAATAGCAGAACCTGCTAAGGGAAAAAAAAATTTAGAGGACATTGAAAGTGTGAAAGAAAAGAATGCTAATATTCTTAAGGCCATAAAATTGGATAAGGAAGAATGAAAAAAGACGGTATTTAAGGAGAGTGGACAGCTTAGCATTTTGACAACGAAAAATAAAATGGTCAGTTCTGAATTGGAGAATGTAAGACACAACTAGGAAACACTGGAAATGGAAATTCAATCATGTCCTTGTAGACTGGCTACTGCTCTACATGACTGTGACCAAAGCCAGATAGGAGAAAGCAACTTCTTTCCAGAGAACAAAACCTCAACAGGTTTATTTACAGGAGACAATGAATTCTCATACATCTAACCTGAAAGAGAACAGCAAGATTATTTCTGAACAACTGTAATGCTTATTGTAAAAATTAACAGCCTAAAAATTCAGCTCCATCACACAAGATAAACTGTGAAAGAAAAGACAGGACAGGCTGCCATCTTTCCTGTTGGAGGAACTTAATTATTCCAGCCTGTGGGCATTGGAGAGTACAAACCGACCAGGGGCAGAAGAGTTCCCGCAGCACAGCACAGCTGCTTTACCAAATCATGGCCAGACTGCTTCTGTTAGCAGGCTCCTGATCCTGTTCCTTCTTACTGAACAGGACCTCCCACCTGGTGCTTACAGCTACCCTCACAGGTTTTCCCTGGCCAATGGAGATTTGAAATATTCCTTAGACAGAGCTCCCACAGAGAAAGGCAGGCCACCATCTTTGTTATTTGGATGACTAGGTTCTGGTCTTAGGGCTTTTTAGAACCCAAGCTGACCAGAGGTGTAAGTGGTAGCTCAGCACAGCAGAGCCACCTTGCAAAAACATAGCCAGACCCTTGTTTAAGTCAATACCCAACAACATTCCTAATCACTGGGTACAGCCTTTCAACAGGGTCTCTGGCTGCCTTCACTGCTGTTCTCTGGCTGACAGATGTTTCAGGCCTCCCTGAATCAGAGCTTCCAGAGAGAGGACCAGACTGTAATCTTTGTTGCTTGGGCAACTCAGCCATTTCAACCTTGGGACTTCAGAGTGTCTGAGGCAACCAGGGGCTGAAGTGAACCCCCAGCACAGCACAGCTGCTCTACAGAAACATGGCCAGACTTTTTTAAAAGCAAGTCTCTGATCTTGTTCCTCCTGACTAGACAAGACTTCTGAAATTGTTTCCAGCCACCTCTCGTAGTTGTGTCCAGATTGGCAACAGGATTGTACCTCAGTGGTACAGAGGTCCCAGAGGAAGAGGCAGGCTATTATCTTTGTCTTTTTGCAGGCTTCGCTAGTGATACCTTGAGTCGCTGGAAGATATGAGGCAATTAGGTACTGGAGTGGACCCCCAGTATACCACAGCAGCCTTATGGGAAAGTGGCTGAACCGTTACGTGGGTGCTGGCTTCCATATCTCCTCAATGAGCAGGTCCTCCTGGCTTGGGTCTTTATCCAGGACACCACTGAAGCCAACAAGCCAGTAGCAACTTGGCAATTTCTTGGACAGAGCTTCACAGATCGACTGAAATCCTCTCTGCCACTGCCTCTGCAGTGGATCTGCCCTTGTTACCTTCAGAATATCAAGAAAGCAAAGACCCTAAGTGCCATATTGATAACTCTAACAAGCTGCAGTTGACCCAAGGAACAAGGCAGTCCATCTCTTGTGGATACCACATACCCCCCACTGCTTATCACTGGACAGGGAACTCTGGCTTGGGCCCATAGAACAGACCCTCCATCCTGGGGTGATTACACTAAGTGATGGCTAACTCACATCTTTCTGGGGTAGAGCCCGCAGGAGACAAGCAATGTGATGGAGCAGGAAGCCAGCTGATGTGAAGCCCAGAGGGCAGGCACAGCTATCTCTCTAGGCTCTACTGGCTCTTATGAGACACTTTATCCCAGCGCTTTAGGAGTGTGGAGGTCAGATCAGCCACATCTCATGTGAAGATTGCCCAGCAGAGATCAGGTATGAGATTTTCCCTATTAATAAAAGGAGACTTGCTTTAAAAAGTCTGGCCACGTTTTTGTAGAGCAGCTGTGCTGTACTGGGGCCTCACTTTTCAGAGAGTTATCTGAGGCGTGATATCTACTGGGCATTCTTGCACATGAGATGAAGCTGGTCTGACCTCAGCACTCCTTAGTCTGCTTGCCTCTCCCAGGGCCCCAGCCTGGCCACGCCTGCCTACAGGGCACTCTCAGCTGCCCACACCTTTGTTTCTGTGCCAGTGGACCATGCCTGAGCAGTGAAGAGATGCAGCAAAGCGGACCCTTCAGGCACGCAGCATCCTCTACATTGCCTCTCCATACTGAAGCTCTTTATACAAAAACGTCCTACATCACTTTGCTGGTGTGTGTTTACATGAGTGGATTTTGCTGCACTTGCCCTACTAGCACATGGGAATGTAGCACGCACTTCAACCCACACCAACTCCCATTGAAGAAAGAGCCATGGTAGGCAGAGGAACAAAATCACAACCTCTGCCAACACCTTCTCCTTGTGCTAATTCTGTGCACGAAAAGGGAATGCTAATATACATTGAGTGGTCGTTGCTGCTTAGGGGGTCACAGAGATGGCACTCAGACATGCACAGGCCAGCACCCTGGCCTGAACCAACACTACCTCCAGTGCAACAGCACACACAGCAGGGGTCTTCTGGCCGCCACCAAGCTGTCTTGCCTCCACCACTTCCACCACTGGGCAAATGCCAACAGGGAAGCAGGCAGGTTTGCATCTGCTAGCACTCTGCCAACACCTGCCACACTTTGCTTCCTTCAGTGCAGTAGACTCCAAAATTCGAGGAGCCACAGAAAAAAGTTGAGACCCAATATAAGTTCCCCAGAATTAAAGCACACAGTCCAGGAATTGAGAGATGAATATTGGCCCACTGAAATCCTCCAAAACCAAAGGCAGCTGCCTGCTTCTACCTTAAACCACAATCAAACCCTCCTGATCATCAAACATGATAAAAGAAAAATACCCTGTGCAAAGGTTAGCAACCTCAAAGGTTGAAGGTGAATAAGCTCATAAAGATGAGGAAGAATCAGTGCAAGAACACTGAAACTCAAGAAGTCAGCATGCCTTCTTTCCTCCAGATGATTACATCAACTGTTCAGCCTGTTCAAGTTTTCAGAACTGGCCAGAGGCTGACATGTCTGCAATGTTACAAGTAGAATTCAGAATGTGGGTAGAAACAAAGTTCACTGAGTGAAAGAAGTATGTCAACATCCAATGCAAGGAGGCCAAAAATCATTGTAAAACATCGCAGGAGCTAACAGGCAATATATCCAGTATAAACAACATTACTGGTGCTCACTTTGGCAGCACATATATTAAAATTGGAATGATTCAGAGAAGATTAGCATGGCCCCTGCTCAAGGAGGACTTAAAAATTCATGAAGCATTGCATATTTGTAGAAAAAATCAATATCGTGAAAATGGCCACACTACCCAAAGTAATTTATAGATTCAATGCTGTCCCCATCAAGCTACCAATGACCTTATTCACAGAACTGGAAAAACCCACCTTAAACTTCATATGGAAGCAAAAGAGAGTGTGGATATCCAAGACAATGCTAAGCACAAAGAACAAAGCCAGAGGCATCATGCTACCCGATTTCAAACTATAATACAAAGCTACAGTAATCAAAACAGCATGGTACTGGTACTAAAACAGAGAAATAGAGTAATGGAACAGAACAGAGGTCCTGGTGGCAATGGCACTCATCTACAACCATCTCATCTTTGACAAACCTGAGAAAGACAAGCAATGGGAAAAGGATTTCTTGTTTAATAATTGTTGTTGGGAAAACAGGCTACCAGTGTCCAGAAAGCAGAAACTGGACCTCTTCCTTTCACCTTACGGTAGAATTACCTCCAGATGGATTAAAGATCTAGACATAAGACCTAATGCCATAAAAAAATCTACACAAAAAATAGGAAAAGCCATACAGGACATAGGTGTAGGCAAGTACTTCATGACTAAAACACCAAAAGCATTGGCAACAAAAAGGAAAATAGACAAATGGGACCTTATTAAACTCCAGAGCTTATGTACAGCAAAAGAAACCATCATTAGAGTGAGCCAGCAACCAGCAGAATGAGAAACAATTATTGCAATCTACCCATCTGACAAATGGCTGATAGCCATAATCTACAAACAATAAAGCAGATTTACAGGGAAAAAAACAAGCAAACCCGTTCAAAAGTGGACAAAGGATATGAACAGACACTTTTGAAAAGAAGATATATCTGAGGCCAATAAACATGTGAAAAAATACTCATCATCACTGGTTATTAGAGAAATCAAAATCACATTGAGATATCACCTCATGCCAGTTAGAATGGTGACCATTAAAAAATCTGGAGACAACAGATACCAGAGAGCATGTGGAGAAATAGGAACACTTTTACAGTGTTGCTAGAAGTACAAATTAGTTGAACCATTGTGGAAGGCAGTGTGGCACTTGCTCAAGGGCCTGGAAATTGTAATTCCATTTGACCCACCAATCCCATTACTGGGTATATACCCTAAGGATTATAAATCATTCTATTATAAAGAAACATGCACACGTATGTTCACAGTGGCACTGTTTACAATGGGAAAGAACTGAAAACAGCCCAAATTTCCAGAGATGATAAACTGGACAAGGAAAATGTGACACACATACACCATGGAATATTATGCAGCCACAAAAAACGATGAGTTTGTGTCCTTTGTAGGGACATGAATCAATCTGGAAACCATCATTCTCAGCAAACTGACAGAAGAACAGAAAATCCAACACTGCATGTTCTCACTCATAGGCAGGTGATGAATAATGAGAACACATGGACACAGGGAGGGGAGCATCACACACTGGGGTCTTTTTGGGGGTGGCCAACAGGGGGACACCAGGGGTTGGGGAGGTCAGGGAGGGATTACCTGAAGAGAAATGCCAGATGTATGTGACTGGATGGAGGCAGGAAACCACATTGCCATGTGTGTATCTATGCAACAATTCTGCATGATCTGCATGTGTACCCTATAACCTGAAGTACAGCTTTTTAAAAAAGAATAAACTGATGTGATAGAGCTGAAAAGCACACTACATGAATTTTATAATGCAGCCACATGGTAATTGTGTGTGATTGCATTATAAAAATTTTTGTAATGTGTGTGGGCACCCAAGGGTGCCCTGTAAGCAGGTATGGCCAGGCTGGGGTCCTGGGAGAGGCAAGCAGACTAAGGAGTGCTGAGGTCAGACCAGCACCATCTCATGTGCAAGACCACCTAGTAGAATAGATCAAGCAAATGTAAGAGTCTCAGAGCTTGAAAACTGGCTTTCTGAAAGAAAAGAGGCAAGAATGGGGGAAAAGAATGAAAAGGAATGAACAAAACCTTTGAGAAATAAAGGATTATGTAAAAAGGTGAAATATATGCCATATTAATGTACCTGAAAGAGATGACAAAAATGTAACCAAATTGGAAAACATATTTCAGAATATCATTCATCAGAATTTCCCCAACTTAGCCAGACAGAACAACATTGAATTCAGGAAATCCAGAGAATCTCATATATGCCACAAGAAGAACACCTCTAAGACACATAATCATCAGGTTCTCCGAGGTCAAAATGAAATAAAAATTGTCAAAGGCAGCTAGGGAGAAAGACAAAGTCACCTACAAAAGGAATCCCTTCAGACAAACAGTGAACCACTCAGCTGAAATCCCACAAGCCAGAAGAGATATTCAACTACTTAAAGAAAAAAATTTCATCCTGGAACTTCAAGTCCAGCAAAACTAAGTGTCATAAGTGAAGGAGAAGTAAGATCATTTTCAGGCAAGCAAATGCTGAGGGAATTCATTACCAGCAGATCTATCTTACAAGAGCTCCTGAAAGTAGAATTTAATATGGAAAGAAAAGATCATCACCAGCCACTACAAAAATGCACTGAATTACACAGACCAGTGATGCTAAAAAACCAACCACGTATGCAAGTCTGTGAAGTTATCAATTAGGAGCGTGATGACAGGATCAAATCCTTACATATCATTGCTAACTTTAAATGTAAATGGGCTAAATGCTCCAATTGAAAGACAAAGGGCAGCAAGATAGATAAAGAGCCAAGACTCATTTGAGTATGCTGTCTTTAAGAGACCCATCTCACATGAACTCCCACACATAGGCTCAAAATGAATGGAGAAAAATCCTTCAAGTAAATGGGAAACAGAAAAAAGCAGGTGTTGCAATCCTGGTTTCTGACAAAACAGGCAATACGAATACAGATAAAAAGAGAAGGACATGGGCCCGGCGCGGTGGCTCAAGCCTGTAATTCCAGCACTTCGGGAGGCCGAGGCGGGTGGATCATGAGGTCAAGAGTACAAGCCAATCCTGGCCAACATGGTGAAACCCCATCTCTACTAAAAAAAATAAATAAATAAATAAAAAAAAATTAACTGAGCGTGGTGACATGAGACTGTAGTCCCAGCTACCTAGGAGGCTGAGGCAGGAGAATTGCTTGAACCCAGGACACAGAGGTTGCAGTGAGTTGAGATTCCACCACTGCACTCCAGTCTGGTGCCTGGCAACAGAGCGAGACTCTACCTCAGAAGAAAAAAAAAAAAAAAAAAGAGAAGGACATTACCAATGTGGCCCTGACCTTTAATAAATGTCATTATTGCTTGATACCAACCTGGGCTATCCTTATTGTTCAAACCAATAGGATAGATGATTTGCTGAGGTTTGGGAGCTTCTGCCCTCTGGAGCGTCCCAGATCTCCCAAAATTTGGTTCAGAGCTAAGGCTGATTTTGCTTTACAGCTCCTTTTATGAAGTTTTTCTCATTTCTGGTAAGGAAGACAAGTTGTTCTGCTTCCATGATGGTGGAGAGCAGGCACTTCGTTTCTTGAGTTTCAGCTTGCTTCTAGCAGGAAATGTGGGTGTGAATTTTTTCCTACTTCTAAGATGGTAGAGAATAGTCATCAGCCTGAGCCTTATTTCCAAGTAAGTGGCTAAATTAGAGATTTGTCTTAAAATTTTTCCTTAATGACTAAAAGTTAAGATTACCAACCACTTAGTTTTAATTTCTCCTTAACATTATAATACTCAGTAATCATATTTATTGTACATTTTTTTATTTTCTTCACTTTTTTATTTATGTTTGGGATTTTGTTGTTATTTCACTTTTCTTTAATCAATTATGACTATATCTTTCTGACTTGGTCAAATCCAAGGGAATATTCAAATTTTAGGAAGCAAGTCATCTGAATTGGCTAAAACTCTAGAAGCTGCCAAGTACGTATTTTCTCATTCGCAGAAATTTCTTCTTTTTTTTTAACCTAGTTAAAAAAATTTTCTGTCACATTAGGCCATCTTTTACCAGCCAAGGCCAGACGGAAGGAGCACTGGTGACCTTCCAATCCTAAGATTCTGCCCTGTTCCCTACAGCAACCTGAGTTTGGTTCCTAAGTCTAGTTCTTTCTGGTTTGGTATTTGTTACTTTTAAAATATCAGCAGTTTTTCCCAGCTATGATGTCGTAGTAAGAGATTCAAAAGGATTTCCTTTAAGAGCTTCATAATTAAAAGCAGATTGGGGACAAGAGATCCAAGATGGCTGATCACTAGCAGCTCGGGATTGTAGCTCCCAGTGAAAGTGCAAAGAACGAGAGGACACCACACCGTCACATGAATTCTTGTTGCTCACGCACCAGGAGATTCCCAGTGGAGGAGCCCCACGGGTCGCTATCGCGACTCTTGTGACCGGCGAGGCGGTTTTGCCGGTGCCTCAGAGCGTCAGTTCTTGGTGCAGAGTCAGAAAAGCACCATCAATCTTAACACTGCTGATTTAGTCAGCGCAGTGGGTTGCTCAGATTTTGGCATTGAGAATCAGTAAGTTGGCCATTCACTCAGAAACCCAATTACAAAGACGGTAAATACAAAGACCACAGATGGATAAATTTATATCGAAGGGAAGAAAACAGCCAAAAAAGGCTGAGAATACCCAAGATCAGAACACCTCTCCCTCAGCAGGGGATCCCAGTTCCTCATCAGCAACGGAACAAGGCTTGATGGAGAACGAGTGTGTTCCAATTACAGAAGCAGGCTTCAAAATGTGGATAATGAGAAACTTCTGTGAATTAAAAGAACTTGTTCTAACTCAATCTAAAGAAACAAAGAACTTTAAAAAAAGGTTTGACGAAATCTTAACAAGAATACACAATTTAGAGAGGAATATAAGTGAGTTGATGGAGCCGAAAAACACAATATGAGAACTACGTGAAGTATGCACAAGTTTTAACAGCCGAATTGATCAAGCAGAAGAAAGGATATCAGAGGTCGAAGACCAACTCAATGAAATAAAACAAGAAGACAAGATTAGAGTAAAAAGGATAAAGTCGAATGAACAAAGTCTTCAAGAATTATGAGACTATGTGAAAAGACCTAATCTACGCTTGATAGGTGTACCTGAATGTGACGAAGAGAATGAATCCAAGCTGGAAAATATGCTTCAGGATATTATTCAGGAAAATTTTTCCAACCTAGTAAGGCAGGATAATATTCAACTCCAGGTAATACGAGAACACCACAAAGATATTCCTCAAGAAGGGCAACTCCAAGGCACATAGTCATCAGATTCACCAGGGTTGAAATGAAGGAGAAAATACTAAGGGCAGCCAGAGAGAAAGGTCAGGTTACCCACAAAGGGAAGCCTATCAGACTTACAGCAGATCTCTCAGCAGAAACCCTATAAGCCGGAAGAGAGTGGGGACCAATATTCAACATCCTTAAAGAAAAGAACTTTCAACCAAGAATTTCACATCCAGCCAACCTAAGCTTCATAAGTGAAGGAAAAATAAAGTTTTTTCTGAATAAACAAGGCACTCAGAGATTTCATCACCACTAGACCTGCTTTACAAGAGCTTCTGAAAGAACCACTACACATAGAAAGGAACAAACAGTATCAGCCTTTCTAAAAAATACTAAAAAGAGCATCAATAAAATGAAGAATTTACATCAACTAATGGGCAAAATAGCCAGCTAATATTAAATGACAGTATTAAACTCACATATGTCATTATTAATTCTAAATTTAAATCGACTAAATCCCCCAATCCAAAGACAGCCAGCCAATTTGAATAGAAAACTAAAACCCATCAGTATGCTGCATCCAGACCCATCTCACATTCAAGGATACACAAAGACTCAAAACAAGGGATGGAGAAAGATTTACCAACCAAACAGAGAGCAAAAATAAATAAATAAAAAGCAGAAGTTAAAATTTTTGCCTCTGACAAAATAGTCGTTAAAGCAACAAAGATCAAAAGAAGCAAAGAAGGACATTATACAATGATAAAAGGATCAATGCAACAACAAGAAGAGCTAAAGATCCTAAATATATACGCACCCAATACAGGAATACCCAGACATACAAGACTAATAAAGAGACTTAGACTCACACACAATAATAGTGGGAGACTTCAACACTATTATTAGACACATCAATGAGACAGAAAATTAACAACGATATCCAGGACTTGAACTCAGATCTGGAACACGTAAGCATAATTAACATTTATAGAACTCTTCACTTTAAATACACAAAATATACACTCTTATCAGTACCACATCATATCAACTTACAAGTTTAAACGAAATGTTGGTTGGCTCCTTGTTTGTTATTCTGTTCCCTCATTTTCTTTTATGTCTCCATTATAGGACAATTGTAGGCATACCCATATTTAGATTGCATTCTAGCCTGGGCAATAAAGCAATACCCCCATCCTCTCTCCCTCTTCCTGTTTCTCTTTCTTCCTCTTCTTTATGCTTTTTCTTAAAAAAAAAAAAAAAAAAAAAAAGTAGCTGGGCACGGTGGCTCAAGCCTGTAACCCCAGCACTTTGGGAGGCCGAGGCGGGTGGATCACGAGAAAAAAAAAAAAAAAAGCAGATTTCTTATTCTTATTATTATTATGCTTTAAATTCTGTGGTACATGTGCATGTTTGTTACATGGGTATACACATACCATGGGGGCTTCTTGCACCCATCAACCCATGATCTACCTTAGGTATTTCTCCTAATGCTATTCCTCTCCTAGGCCCAACCGCAACAGGCCCCGGTGTGTGATATTTTCCTCCCTGTGTCTATGTACTCTCACTGTTCAACTCCCACTTATGAGTGAGAACATGTGGTGTTTGGTTTTCTGTTCTTGTGTCAGTTTGCTGAGAATGATGGTTTCTAGCTTCATCCATGTCCCTCAGAAGGGCACAAACTCACCCTTTTTCATGGCTCTATAATATTTCATGGTGTATATGTGCCACATTTTCTTCATCCAGTTTATTATTGATGGACATTTGGGTTGGTTCCAAGTTTTTGCTGTTGTGAACAGTGCCACAGTAAACATACATGTGCATATGTCTTTGTGGTAGAATGATTTATAATCCTGTGGTTATATACCCAGTAATGGGATTGCTGGGTCCAATGGCATTTCTATTTCTAGATTGTTGAGGAATCACCACACTGTCTTCCACAATGGTTGAACTAATTTACACTCCCACCAACAGTGTAAAAGAGTTCCTATATCTCTACATCCTCTCCAGCATCTGTTGTTTTCTGATGTTTTAAATGATTGTTTTTCTGAAATGACAAGTGATGATGAACTTTTCATTATATGTTTGTTGGCTTCATAAATGTCTTCTTTAGAGGAGTGTCTGTTTATATTCTTTGCCTACTTTTTGATGGAGTTGGTTTTTTTCTGGTAAACTTAAGTTCTGTATAGATTCTGCATATTAGTCCTTTGTCAGATGGATAGATTGCAAAAATTTTCTCCCACTCTGTGGGTTGCCCATTCACTTCGATGATAGTTGTGTTTTGTTTCATTTTAGTTTTCTGTGAAGAAGCTTTTTAGTTTATTTAGATCTCATTTGTCAATTTTGACATTTGTTGCCATTGCTTTTGGTGTTTTAGTCATGAAGTCTTTGCCTATGCCTATGTTCTGAATGGTATTGCCTAGGTTTTTTCTAGGGTTTTTATCATTTTAGGTCTTCTCTTTTAGTCTTTTATCCATCTTGTGTTAATTTTTGTATAAGGTGTAATTAAGGGGTCCAGTTTCAGTTTTCTGCATATGGCTACCCAGTTTTCCCAACACCTTTTATTAAATAGGTAATCCATTCCCGATTGTTTTTTTGGTCTAGTTTGTCAAAGTTCAGATGGTTGTAGATGTGTGGCATTATTTTTGAGGGCTCTGTCCCATTCCATTGCTCTATATATCTGTGTTGGTTCCAGTACCATGCTGTTTTGGTTACTGTAGTTTGGTAGTATAGTTTGAAGTCAGGTAGCATGATGTCTCCAGTGATGTCCTGTTTGCTTTGCTATGCGGGCTCTTTTTTCATCCCATATGAAATTAAAGGCAGTTTTTGGCAATTCTGTAAAGAAAGTCACTGGTAGCTTGATGGGAATAGCATTGAATCTATGAATTAGTTTGAACCATGGGGCTATTTTTATAATGCTGATTTTTTTGTATCCATGAGCATGGATTTTTAAAATGTGTTTGTGACCTCTCTTATTTCTTTGAGCAATGGTTTGTAGTTCTCCTTTAAGAAGAACTTTGAGTATGGACCCAGGAAGGACAAGGCAGCGGTCTTGGTTCTCCGTGAGTCCATGCTTAACGTTGAACTTATATCCCTTTAAATACCAGCTGTTTCTCCAATTTAAGTTCATAGTAGTTGTAACTGATGGGTTGCCATAGGTTGTAGCTTGACTTATACCATGGAATTCATTCAAATTGCATATATAAACAGTTTCAGTATTGGCTGATTTAGAATGACAGTCTGACAAAATGTTTTCTTGGTATTCAATTAAGTTTTCTTCTACTTGGGTAGGAGTTTTAAAAACAAGTAAGTCTTTTCATTAAAATTCCAGGAAATCTTACACAGTCCTTAAACTATTTGGGATTATTTGACAAATGATGTGATTCTAAAGTTTCCAGAAATCAGTATTCAAGAGCTCTTTTTCATGGTCTTTCCATTATTTCAGGAACCTTCTAAAAGACACCATATTCTAGGACATTTTATGCTTGTGAAGTTTTCAGAAACTGCATCAGTATTAAGCAGTTAAATGTGGAAATGATGTTAAATAGTTATAGTTACATGATTGACAAGAAAATTTGTTCATTTCTGTGGTCTACAGTTTATCATGGAAACAATATAATTGATAGCATATATTTTGACGTATTACAATTTTAGGAATTTCATACAATTTTCAAACGTATATGAACATTGATTACAATATAATCTGAAAAAGGTAAAATATTTCTTATTTTGACAGTGCTCCTTATGTAAAAATATGTCAAGTAATTCCATATATTTCTCTTTTCGATTTTTCAGTGCCCTCTTTTGCATTCCAAATTAAGAAGTCAAAAAGACTTAATTTTGAAGATAAAATTGGATTTGGGGAAGTGTATCAAATATATTAATATTGATATAAATATACTAAAGGCCTAAAACACTTGATATAAAATGGAATGCCAGGTCACAGTAAGTCATTCATTTAACCAAAATGGTAACTCAAAAAATGTTTAAGGGCAAAAGCCTTTACTCATTGATAGAAGACTCAGCTTTTCAAGCAATGTGCGTCTTTCCCTTCTTTTTCCTGTAATTTGTTTGAGGAGAGACAGAAATATTTTTTATTCTTTAATATTATGTTAAAATCATATTCAAGAAAGAAAGCCAAATTTCTCTCTTGCATTAGTGTACTGTTAATGTCAACTCAAATTTTTAATAAAACCTTAAAGATGAATTCATCCAGTCTTCATCAGTTTGACTATAAGTTGAAATTCTTATAAGCTTTTGATAACCTTTTACAAATTTGTATTAAACAAAATTATTGCTCTAAGAAAACCCTGTTGTGTTTTTATTCCAATGTTCAATTTATGGAAAAACTGAACAATACTCCTTTAAATTTAGCCAGTGTGTTCACACGGTGTTTCTTTTACAAGATGACTAGTTCACAAACCTTCCACAACTTGCTCAAACCTTTAGCTTCATTCTATTTAAGTCAAAACACTTTTTAACCTTCTGTACTAAGCAAAATTTACATTCCAATGTCTTATAATGTTTTACTGAAAGCACATTTCATTTTTTCCACAAAGCTTCCATGTAAAACTTTTTCATTAGTTTCAATTACATGTTACTATGTTAGCTCTTAGCAATTTTTTTTTTTTTTTTTTTTTTTTTTTTTTTTTTTTTTTTTTTTTTTTTGTGAAACACCTGGCAGGTAAGTGATTTTAATTTTGTACTAAGTATGAAGCCTAGGACACCAGACACAAGTGCATGTAAAGTCTGACTTTTTCAAGCATAGCCAGGGAGCACGGCTAACTCCACATGTTCCCAGACCTTACCTAGAATCTAGTGACTCCAAAGCAGGTAAGTTGAGCAAATTTTAAAAGTCGAAAAAAGCAGTGTATTACTTTAAAGCATTTTACAAACCTAATATCTGACCTGCCTAATTTAGAGCTAATGTCTTTATTTTACCAATAAACTTTAAACCTGTCTTTATTTCTCAAATATTACTAAAGTCATGTGAAGTAAAAGGTACTAGAGTTCTTATTCTTCTGAAAGAATTAATTTGATTTAAACATTTATTATTTTAAAGCCAATTAAAGTCCTTTTTTATTTATATACATCACCCACAACACAGAAAAATACACAGAATAGATCCAGTAGTCGTAAGATTTTTCATTTGCCAGTTTTTGGTTTTCTTTTTTCCTTTTTTTTTCTTACATTGAACTGATGATATTCATATACATAGATTGCCATCAAATGTTTCAATTTAACAGGAGATTATAGAACACACTTTAACAGTATTCTAATTTGAAGAAAATATATATTTAGGTAAGGATTCATAGCATTTATCTTTTATATCACTTTTAATTTAGCATTTGTGTACTGTAACATTTCTATATATAATATTTTATGTATGTTACTCATATTTGTAAAGATTACACATATCTCAGAGGTGAAGACTGTAAATATTAAATGTATTCATTCTCCTATCTTCTGAAGCACTTAAGTCAGAGGAACTAAATTATTCATTCTAATTTGACAACTCACTATCTTGTAACATATTATAATGCTTAGAAGAGCTCAGTAAAACAAATCTCTAGTTACCTTGAAATTGTTTGTTTTTAATACTTCATTAGGAAATAAATTCCAGTTCAAATTTTTTAAATTATGCCCCTTGTTCTTCCATATCTTTCCAACATAGGATTAGAAAGACTTTCTTTATAAGACGAGACTCAGGAAATTAGTACCCAATGTTGAAATTGGCTCTCAGGAAAGCTTCCAGAGAGGAAGTCTTCTAGTTGGGGACTGATAATCCTCATTTTTATTACTGTACACTGTTACTTCCCTGAAAGTAAGGGAGAATCCTTGGGGATTGTGATCTATCTCTCTTCACTTTTCCTGATTTCCCTTCCCATGGTCAGGAATTTTTATTTATTTATTTATTTATTTATTTATTTATTTATTTATTTTGTAATTAAGTTCTGAAGTGCATGTGCAGATCTTGCAGGATTGATGCATAGGTAAACACATGTCATGGTGGTTTGCTGCCTGCATCCCCTCATCACCTACATGAGGCACTTCTCCCAATGTTCTTGTGCTGTGTTTTTCAGCTCCGTGAAGTCATTTATGTTCTTCTCTAAGCTGATTATTCTAGTTAGCATTTCATCTAACCTTTTTTCAAGGTTTTTAGCTTCTTTGCATTAGGTTAGAACATGTTCCTTTATCTCAGAGAAGTTTGTTATTACACATCTTCTGAAGCCTGCTTCTGTCAATTAATCAAATTCATTCTCCATCCAGTTTTGTTCCCTTGCTGGTTAGGAGTTGTGATCCCTTGGAGGAGGAGAGTCATTCTGGTCTGTGGCGATTTCATTTTTTGTGTGTTTTTTTCTTCCATACTTTGTGGATTTTTCTACATTTGGTCTTTGAAGTTTGTGACTTTTGGATGGGATCTCTGAGTGGACATGCCTTCTGTTGATGTTGAAGCTACTTCTTTCTCTTTTTTTTTTTTTTCAGTTTTTCTTCCAACAGGCCTCTCTGCTATAGAACTACTGGTGGTCCACTGGAGAGTGTGTTTGCCTGGGAATCCCCTGTGGTGCTGCAGAACAGCAAAGATTGCTGCCTGTTCTTTCCTCTTGTAGCTTCATCCCAGAAGGGTACCCACCAGATATCAGCCAGAGCTCTCCTGTATGAGGTATCTTTTTGGATATATGGGGGTCAGTGAGTCACTTGAGGAGTCAGTCTCTCCCTTATCTGAGCTCAAGTGTTGGGCTGGGAGCTTCATTGCTCCGTTGAAAGCTGCTGGGCAGGGACGTTTAAGTCTGCTGCAGCAGAACTCACAGTTACCCCTTTCCCAGGTGCTCTGTTCCTGGAAGGTGATGTTTTATTTGTAAGTCTCTGATGTGCTGCTGCCTTTTTGTGTCAGAGGTGTCCTGCTCAGCAAGGAGGGAGCCTAGTCGCAATCTGCCTGTAGAGGCACTGCTGAGCTGCTGTGGGCTCAGTCCAGATGCTGTGTAAACTTTGCTTTTGTTTACACAGGTAAGGTTAGAACTGCCTCGGCATCGGCGGATGCCCTTTCCCCCACTGAGCTCCATCATCCCGGGTTGAGCTCAAACTGTTCTGCTGACTGCAAAACTGTCATGCCAGTGGGCTTCAGTTGGCTGGTCTTTGTTGTGGGACACCTGCCACTCAAGGTCACTTGGCTCCCTGCCTTCAGCTCCCCTTTTTTCTGGGGAGTGGGAGGCTCTGTCTTGCAGGCGTTCCAGGTGCCAGCCAAAACGGCCACTGAGATTTGTGCTGAAAACTCATGTCACTGGCTGAAGTGGCCTCTCAGATTTGTGCTGGTCAGCCACAGCGCTTGTTGGCCCAGCTAAAATCTCCTGGTGTGGGATATAAAGACCATGGGAGAAGTGCAGTATCTGAACTGAAGTGCAGGAGTGGCTTTAGAAGTTCCCCAATGGCCTCTGTTGGGTAGGAGGGACATCCTCCAGCCAGTTGCACTTCCCAGGTGAGTCAGTGCTCCACCCTGCCTCAGTTTGCCCCCCTTAGGCTATGCCCACTGTGCAAGCAGTTCCATTGAGGTGAACCTGGTACCTCGGTTGGAAATGTCGAGGTCACTTGCCTTCTGCATTGTTCTCACTGGGAACTGTGCTCCAGAGCAGTTCCTATTCTGCCATCTTGGCAGAAGTATGGAAGCTTCTAAAGAAGCTTTAAGTGCTAGTAAATATAGATTAAATGAATGAATGATAGATAAGCAAAAGAATTCAAGAAAGAAGGCAGAAGGAAAAAGGAAGAAGAGACAGAAGAAAATGGAGGAGACCAGTGTGGGGGGGGGAGGAGAAGAGAGAGAACTAATGGCTGTCATAATTTTATTTTAAAAACATTATCTACAATAATCAATATCACCCAATAGAAAAGTGTTATTTAAGGGGAACACTCAACCCATCAGCAATGAAAAGCAGCTAGTTCACTGAAATTGATATTCCATATCATCATCTAAGTCAAATATATTTTATTAATAATATTTGATTGATGAGAGAAGTAGCTTTTCTGTTTCTATTTTGGAGAGATAATCAAAACAAATGCCAGTGTTTACTATCCTTTCAAGCCATGTCCTCATATGTTTTAATTTTAGTGGGATAAGGGAAAAATGACTGTGGATAGTGACATTCCTCATTACTGTGACAACAGTCTCTCAAAGTTCTCACAGCACAATAATATAGTTTTACAGACCCATTTATCAAATACTTTCACCCGAAATTGAGAAAATATTTAAGGAGAATGAAACCAACTGGTGATTCTATTTTCATCATTTTTTAAGAATTTTTTTTAAATTTTACTTTAAGTGCATAGTATATCTGGCATTTCTCCCCAAGTTATCCTTCCGCACCCTCCACTCCCTGGCCACCATCCACTGTCCCTCTCCTAACCCCCACAACTGCCCCCAGTGTGTGATGCTTTTCTCCCTGAGTTCACGTGTTCTCATTGTTCCACACCCACCTATGAGTGAGAACATGTGGTGTTTGGCTTTCTGTTCTTGTGTCAGTTTCCTGAGAATGATGGTTTCCAGATTCATCCAAGTTCCTGTGAAGGACACGAACTCATCGTTTTTTATGGCTGCTTACTATTCCATGGTGTATATGTACCACATTTTCTTTGTCCAGTCTATCATTGATGGGCATTTGGGTTGGTTCCAGGTCTTTGCTATTGTACACAGAACTGCAATGAACATATGTGTGCATGTGTCTTTATAGTAGAACAATTTATAGTTCTTTAGGTATATACCCAATAATGGGATTGCTGGGTAAAATGGAATTTCTATTTCTAGAAATAGAAATCGCCAGACTGCCTTCAACAATGGTTGAACTAATTTACACTCCCCCAACTGTGTAAGAGTGTTCCTATTTGTCCACATTCTCTCCAGTATCTGTTGTCTCTAGATTTTTTCGATGATCGTCATTCTAAATGGCATGAGATGATATCTCAATGTAGTTTTAGTTTGCATTTCTGAAATGACCACTGATGATGAGCATTTTTTCATGTTTCTTGGCCTCATACATGTCTTCTTTTGAAAAGTGTCTGCTCATATCCTTTTCCCACTTTTACATGGGGTTGTTTGTTTTTTTTCTTGTACATCTATTTTAGTTCCTTGTAGATTCTGGATATTAGCCCTTTGTCAGATGGGTAGACCACAAACATTTTTTCCCATTCTCTTGGTTGCTGATTCACTCTAATGGTGATCCTTTTGCTGTACAGAAGCTGTGGAGGTTAATTAGATCACATTTGTCTATCTTGGCTTTTATTGCTATTGCTTTTGGTGTTTTAGTTAGGAAGTCCATGCCTATGCCTATGTCCTGTATGGTTTTGCCTACATTTTCTTCTAGAGTTTTTATGGTGTTAGGTTTTATGTTTAAATATTTGATCCATCTGGAGTTAATTTCAGTGTAAGGTGACAGGTAGGGGTCCAGTTTCTGCTTTCAGCATATTGCTAGCGAGTTTTCCGGACACACTTTATGAAACATGGAGTCCTTTCCTCATTGGTTGTTTTGCCAGGTTTGTCAAAGATCAGATGGTTGTAGATGTGTGGTGTTTTTTCTGGGGTCTCTATTTTGTTCCATTGGTCTATGTCTCTGTTTTGGTACCAGTACCATGCTGTTTTGATACCAGTACCATGCTGTTTTGATTACTATAGCCTTGTAGTATAGTTTGAAGTCTGGCAATGTGATGTCCCTGGCTTTGTTCTTTCTGCTTAGAATTGTCTTGGCTATGTGGGATCTCTTGTGATTCTATATGAAGTAGAAAGTGTTTTTTTTTTTCAGTTCTGTGAAGAAGTTCATTGGTAGCTTGATGGGGATAGCATGGAATCTATAATTACTTTGGGCAGTATGGCCATTTTCATGATACTGATTCTTCCTAACCCTGAGCATGGAATATTTCTCCATCTGTTTGTGTCCTCTGTTATTTTGTTGAGCAGTGATTTATAGGTCTCCTTGAAGAGGTCCTTTACATCCTTTTTTAGTTGTATTCCTTGGTATTTTATTCTCTTTGTAGCAGTTGTGAATGGGAGTTTACTCTTAATTTGGCTCTCTGTTTGTCTGTTGGTATATAGGAATGCCTGTGACTTCTACACAATTATTTTGTATCCTGAGACTTTGCTGAAGTTGCTTATCAGTTTCAGAAGATTTTGGACTGAGACCATGGTCTTCTAAATATACAATCATGTCATCTGCAAATAGAGACACTATGACTTCCTTATTTCATAATCGATTACCCTGTATTTCTATTTCTTGGCTGATTGCTCTGGCTAGAATATCCAATAATATGTTGAATAGGAGTGGTGAGAGAGGGCATCCTTGTCCAGTGCCTGATTTCAAAGGAATTCTTCCAGCTTTTGCCCGTTCAGTATGATATTGAACTGAACAAGCTGTACGCTTGTCATACATAGCTTTTATCATTTTATGCTAAATTCCGCCAGTACCTAGTTTATTGAGAGTTTTTACCATGAAGCCATGTTGAATTTCATCAAAGACCTTCTCTGCATCTATTGAGATAATCATGTGGTTTTGGACTTTGGTTCCTTTATGTGATGGACTACATTTATGGATTTGCATACGTTCAACCAGCCTTGCATTCCTGGGGTGAAGCCTACTTGTTCGTGACAGATAAGCTTCTAGATGTGCTGTTGCAGTCAGTTTGCCAGTATTTTATTGAAGATTTTTTCATCGATATTCATCATGGAGATTGGGCTGAAGTTTTCTTTTTTAGTTGAGTCTCTGCCCGGTTTTGGTATCAGGATGATGTTGGTCTCACAAAATGAGTTAGGGAGGATTCTCTCTCTTCGTATGGATTGATAGTTTCAGAAGGAATGAAACCAGCTTCTTTTTGTATTTCTGGTAGAATTCATCTGTGAACCCTCTGGACCTGGACTTTGTTTGGTTGGTAGGCTATTGATTCCTGCCTCTACTTCAGCCCTTGTTATTGATCTACTCAGGGTTTCAACTTCCTCCTGGTTTCGTCTTGGTAGAGTACAAATGTCGAGGAATTTATTCATTTCATCCAGGTTTACTGGTTTATATGCATAAAGTTATTTGTAGTAATCTCTGATTGTAGTTTGTATTTCTGTGGAGTCAGTGATGATATCCCCTTTATCGTTTTCTATTGCATCTATTTCATTCTTCTCCCTTTTCTTTTTTATTAATCTGGCTAGGGCTCTGTCTATTTTGTTGATCTCCTCAAAAAATCTGCTCCTGGACTTATTGATTTTATGAAGGGCTTTTTGTGTCTCTGTCTCCTTCAGTTCTGTTCTGATCTTAGTTAATTCTTGTCTTCTGCTAGCTTTTGAGATTTTTTTGACCTTTCTCTTCTAGCTCTTTTAATTTTTACAATAGAGTGTCAATTTTAGATCTTTCCTTGCTTCTCTAGTTGGCATTTATTACTATAAATTGCCTTCTCGACACTGCTTTAAAAGTGTCCCGGAGATTCTGGCACGTTGTGTCTTTGTTCTCATTTGTTTCAAAGAACATCTTTCTTTCTGCCTTCATTTCATTGTTTATCCAGTCGACATTCAGGAGCCAGTTGTTCTATTTTCATGAAGTTCTGCAGTTCTGAGTTAGTTTCTTAATTCTGAGTTCTAATTTGATTGCATATGGTCTGAGAGACGGTTATGATTTCATTTGTTTTGCATTTACTTAGGAGTGATTTATTTTAAATTATGTGGTCAGTTTTAGAGTAGGTGCTGTGTGGTGCTGATCAGAATGTATATTCTATGGATTTGGGTTGGATATTTCTGTAGATGTCTATTAGGTCTGCTTGGTCCAGATCTGAGTTCATGTCCTGGACCTCCTTCTTAATTTTCTGTCTCAATGATATGTCCAACAGTGACAATGGAGTGTTAAAGTCTCCCACTATTATTATGTGGGAGTCTAAGTCTCTTTGTAAGTCATTAAGAACTTGCATTATGTTCCTCGGTGCTACCCTGGTGCTCCTGTATTGAGTGCATAAATATTTAGGATCGTTAGCTCTTCTTGTTGCATTGATCCTTTTACCTTTATGTAATGCCCTTCTTTGTGTCTTTTGATCTTTGTTGTTTTAAAGTCCATTTTATCAGAGACTAGGATTGCAGCTCCTGCTTTTTATTTGCTCTCAATTTGCTTGACACGTCTTTCTGCATCCCTTTATTTTTAGCCTACATGTGTCCTTGCACAAGTGATGGGTTTCCTGAATACAGCACACTGATGGGTTTTGACATTTTATGCAATCAGATGGTCTATGTCTTTTAATTGGGTCATTTAGTCCACTTACATTTAAGGATAATTTTGTTATGTGTGAAATGGATACTGCCATTTTGACGCTATCAGGCTGTTTTGTCCTTTAGTTGACACATTGTCTTCATTGTGTCGATGGTCTTTACCATTTGGTCCATTTTTGGAGTGGCTGTTACTGATTGTTCCTTTCCTTGATTAGTGCTCCTTTCAGGAGCTCTCGTAAGGCAGGCCTGGTGGTGAGAAAATCTCTCAGTAATTGCTTGTCCATAAAGGATTTTCTTTCTCCTTCGAATGTGAAGCTTAATTTGGTTGGATATTAAATTCTAGGTTGACAGTTCTTTTCTCTAAGGATGTTGAATATTGGCCCCCACTCTCTTCTGGCTTGTAGGTTTTGTGTGGAGAGATCCACTGTGAGTCTGGTGGGCTTTCCTTTGAGGGTAACCCGACTTTCTCTTTTGCTGCCCTCAGCATTTTTTCCTTCATTTCGACCCTGGTGAATCTGACGATTATGTGTCTTGGGGTTGCTCTTCTTGAGGTATATCTTTGTGGTGTTCTCCATACTTCCTGGACTTGAATAGTGGCCTGCCTTGCTGGGTTGGGAAATTCTCCTGGATAATATCCTGAAGAGTGTTTTCCAGCTTGCATTCATTCTTTCTGTACACTGAGGTGTGCCTATCAAATGTAGATTGGGTCTTTTCACATAATCTCGTATTTCTTGGAGGCTTTGTTCATTTCTTTTCACTCTTTCCTCTCTATTCTTGCCTTCTTATTTTACTTCATTGCATTGATTTTCAATCTCTGATACTTTTTCTTCTGCTTGGTCAGTTCTGCCTTTGAAACTTGTGTATGCTTCATGAAGTAGTTGTGGTGTGTTTTTCAGCTCCATCAAGTCGTTTCTATTCTTCTCTAATCTATTTATTCTAATCAGTATATCATCTAACCTTTTTTCTAGGTTCTTAGTTTCTTTACATTGGGTTAGCACGTGTTCTTTTAGCTCTGAGAAGTTTGTTATTACCCACCTTCTGAAGCCGATTTCTGTCAGTTCATCAGATTCATTCTCCATCTATCTTTGATCCTTAGCTGGTGAGGAGTTATGATCCCTTGGATGAGAAGAAGTCTTCTGGTTTTTGGTGTTTTCTTCCTTTTTGCGCTGGTTTCTTCCCATCTTAGTGGCTTTATCTACCTGTGGTCTTTGTACTTGGTGACTTTCAGGTGGGGTCTCTAAATGGATGCCCTTTTTATTGATGTTGAAGCTATTTCTTTCCACTTAGTTTTCCTACTAACAGTCAGGCCCCTCTGCTGCAGGATCACTGGAGGTGCTGTCAAGATCCCACTCACCTGGAGATCACCCATGGGGCTGCAGAACAGCAAGGGTTGCTGCCAGTTTCTGCCTCCGCTATCCTCATACCAGAATGGTATCCACCAGATGTTGGCCTGAGCTTTCCTTTATGAGGTGTCTTTTTGTGTATATGGGGCTCAGAGAATTGCTTGAGGAGACATTCTGTCCCTTATAAGAGCTCAAGTGCTGTGCTGGGAGTTCTGTTGTTTTGTACAGAGCTGCTGAGCTGGTACCTTTAACTCTGCTGCAGCTGAACTCATAACCTGCTGTTTTCCCAGGTACTCTGTCCTAGGAAGGTCAGCCTTATTTATAAGTTCCTGCCATGCTGCTGCCTTTTTTCTTAGATGCCCTGCCTGGCACAAAGTAGTCTGCATTGGTAGTGGCAGACTGCCTTGGTATTGGGGGATGCCCTTCCCCCCACGAAGTTGGGCCATCCCAGTTCCAGCTGCGCTTTTTGTGAAACTCTTAATCCAGAGTGTTTCAGATTTCTTGTCTCGTGGGTGTGGTACCCATCAAGCCAGATCACATCACCTGGTTTCCTGTCTCAGCCCCCTCCCTTTCAGTTTAATGGACAGCTCTGTCTCCCAGGCATTCCAGGCACCAGTTGAAATGGCCACCCAAACTTTTGTGAGTTTCTTTGTCCTGATGCATCCCTGACTGAAACTGCTGAAATGAAAACTCATGGCACTTTTATGCTCAGGAATCTCCTTGTCTGTTGGCAGTGAAAACTTCTTTGGAAATGTAGTGAGCACTCACTCTCTGCACTGTTCTTGCTGGTAACTACATTCCGAAGATGTTCCTATTCAGGCATCTTGGATCTTCCTTAATCTTATGATTTCTAAGAAAAACTCTATAAGTCCTATCTTATTTATTATTAATATTTTGAATTAAAGGTTTCTTTTGTATTATGTGTTTACACCACAGACGTAACGGTGATTTTCTGGAGGATCACTAGAACTAGCATCAGACAACATAGGGAAAATTCTTCACAATATACTATATACATCTGTGTGTATTACACACATGTACAGGTAAATACACACACACACATATATACACACCTATATACATACACACACACACAAACACACACACACACACACACACACGTTTATTTTGAAACAGAGTCTGACACAGTCTGTCACCCAGGTTGGAGTGCAATGGCATGATCTCAGCTCACAGCAACCTCCACCTACTGGTTCACATAATTCTCCTACCTAAACCTTTTGAGTAGCTGGGATTACAGTTGCACACCACCATTCCTGGTTAATTTTTTTATTTTTAGTAGAGACGAAGTTTCCCTATGCTGGCCACACTGGTCTCGAACTTCTGACCTCGTGATCCATGCACCTCAGCAGCTAGGATTATAGGTGTGAGCCACTGCGCCCAGCCACATGTAGAAGTGCAGTACTACATAGAACACTGAACATTACATGCTGCTGGGATTACAGGTGTGAGCCACAGTATCCAGCTGCATATATTTTTTTTATTTCTCTTTTTAAGAATCCTGATCTTAAATGAGTTCACAGTTGGATGTAGAAGTGCAATGCTTAGATGCAGATGTGTACATATAGGATACAAAACTTAGATTTAAGTTATGAATAAATGTAATTCTTATAACTGACTATAACAGTATTAGAAAAGTCATATATTGATAAAACCTTCTTCAGAAAAAGGAACTTGAAAACTTAGAGGAACTGCTTCTCTTTAAATATATGCATAGCTAAGGCTCTTACAATGGTGTGGTTTATAGGATAGATATCAGAGTGTAAATCCAATTTTTAAAACGTAGTCAAATGTATTAATCTTATATTTTATGCCTATGATTATTTTGTTATTCAGAGAAAGGCTTTTCCAATTCCAAAATTCTTTAAAATCCTCTAGTGATTTATTTTTCGTGGTGTTTAAATCAATATTGAAACTTTCTGGAATTTACACTCTATTAGGTTTGAAGTTTTGTTCAACTTTTTTTCAGTTACATATTCACCATGGGAATTCTTTCATTATACAAATATACATCTTATGCTTTAAATTCAGAGGAAATTATGATATGTTATTCTATTGTGTGCTAACTAAAATGTTGCTTTGTTGACTTAGAATTCTCTTAGCCATAAGAAAGAAAAAGATCTCTTGCATGAAAATAGCATGTTCTGGGAAAAAATTGCCATGCTTAGACTGAAACTAGACAAAATTCAACAGCACAACCTGCTAAGGGAAAAAAAATTTTTTTGGAGGACATTGAAAGTGTGAAAGAAAAGAATGCTAATATTCAAAAGGCTATAAAATTGGATAAGGAAGAATGAACAAAGACAGTATTTAAAGACAGTGGACAGCTTAGCATTTTGACAACGAAGAATAAAATGGTCAGTTCTGAATTGGAAAATGTGAGACACAACTAGGAAACGCTGGAAATGGAAATTCAGTCATGTCCTTGTAGACTGGCTACTGCTCTACATGAATGTGACCAAAGTCAGATAGCAGAAAGAGACTTCTTTCCAGAGAACAAAACCTCAACAGGTTTATTTACAGGAGACAATGAATTCTCATACATCTAACCTGAAAGAGAACAGCAAGATTCTTTCTGAACAACTGTAATGCTTATTGTAAAAATTAACAGCCTAAAAATTCAGCTCCATCACACAAGGTAAACTGTGAAAGAAAAGACAGAACAGGCTGCCGTCTTTCCTGTTGGAGGAACTTAATTATTCCAGCCTGTGGGCATTGGAGAGTACAAACCGACCAGGGGCAGAAGAGTTCCCACAGCACAGCACAGCTGCTTTACCAAATCATGGCCAGACTGCTTCTGTTAGCAGGCACCTGATCCTGTTCCTTCTTACTGAACAGGACCTCCCACCTGGGGCTTACAGCTACCCTCACAGGTTTTCCCTGGCCTATGGAGATATGAAACATTCCTTAGACAGAGCTCCCACAGAGAAAGGCAGGCCACCATCTTTGTTATTTGGATGACTAGGTTCTGGCCTTAGGGCTTTGTAGAACCCAAGCTGACAAGGGGTGTAAGTGGTAGCTCAGCACAGCAGAGCCACCTTGCAAAAACATGGCCAGACCCTTGTTTAAGTCAATCCCCAACCACATTTTTAGTCACTGGGTACAGCTTTTCAACCAGGGTCTCTGGCTGCCTTCACTGCTGTTCTCTGGCTGACAGATGTTTCAGGCCTCCTTGAATCAGAGCTTCCAGAGAGAGGACCAGACTGTAATCTTTGTTGTTTGGGCAACTCAGCCATTTCAACCTTGGGACTTCAGAGTGTCTGAGGCAACCAGGGGCTGAAGTGAACCCCCAGCACAGCACAGCTGCTCTACAGAAACATGGCCAGACTTTTTTAAAAGCAAGTCTCTGATCTTGTTCCTCCTGACTAGACAAGACTTCTGAAATTGTTTCCAGCCACCTCTCGTAGTTGTGTCCAGATTGGCAACAGGATTGTACCTCAGTGGTACAGAGGTCCCAGAGGAAGAGGCAGGCTATTATCTTTGTCTTTTTGCAGGCTTCGCTAGTGATACCTTGAGTCGCTGGAAGATATGAGGCAATTAGGTACTGGAGTGGACCCCCAGTATACCACAGCAGCCTTATGGGAAAGTGGCTGAACCGTTACGTGGGTGCTGGCTTCCATATCTCCTCAATGAGCAGGTCCTCCTGGCTTGGGTCTTTATCCAGGACACCACTGAAGCCAACAAGCCAGTAGCAACTTGGCAATTTCTTGGACAGAGCTTCACAGATCGACTGAAATCCTCTCTGCCACTGCCTCTGCAGTGGATCTGCCCTTGTTACCTTCAGAATATCAAGAAAGCAAAGACCCTAAATGCCATATTGATAACTCTAACAAGCTGCAGTTGACCCAAGGAACAAGGCAGTCCATCTCTTGTGGATACCACATACCCCCCACTGCTTATCACTGGACAGGGAACTCTGGCTTGGGCCCATAGAACAGACCCTCTATCCTGGGATGATTACACTAAGTGATGGCTAACTCACATCTCTCTGGGGTAGAGCCCCCAGGAGACAAGCAATGTGATGGAGCAGGAAGCCAGCTGATGTGAAGCCCAGAGGGCAGGCACAGCTATCTCTCTAGGCTCTACTGGGTCTTATGAGACACTTTATCCCAGCACTTTAGGACTGTGGAGTTCTGATCAGCCACATCTCATGTGAAGATTGCCCAGCAGAGATCACGTATGTGATTTTCCCTCTTAACAAAAGGAGACTTGCTTAAAAAAGAAGTCTGGCCACGTTTTTGTAGAGCAGCTGTGCTGTGCTGGGGCCTCACTTTTCAGAGAGTTATCTGAGGCGTGATATCTACTGGGCATTCTTGCACATGAGATGAAGCTGGTCTGACCTCAGCACTCCTTAGTCTGCTTGCCTCTCCCAGGGCCCCAGCCTGGCCACGCCTGCCTACAGGGCACTCTCAGCTGCCCACACCTTTGTTTCTGTGCCAGTGGACCAGGCCTGAGCAGTGAAGAGATGCAGCAAAGTGGACTCTTCAGGCACGCACCCGCCTCTACATTGCCTCTCCATACTGAAGCTCTTTATACAAAAACGTCCTACGTCACTTTGCTGGTGTGTGTTTACATGAGTGGATTTTGCTGCACTTGCCCTACCAGCACATGGGAATGTAGCACACACTTCAACCCACACCAACTCCCATTGAAGAAAGAGCCATGGTAGGCAGAGGAACAAAATCACAACCTCTGCCAATACCTTCTCCTTGTGCTAATTCTGTGCATGAAAAGGGAATGCTAATATACGTTGAGTGGTCGTTGCTGCTTAGGGGGTCACAGAGACGGAACCCAGACATGCACAGGCCAGCACCCCGGCCTGAACCAACACTACCTCCAATGCAACAGCACACACAGAAGGGGTATTCTGGCCGCCACCAAGCTGTCTTGCCTCCACCACTTCCACCACTGGGCAAATGCCAACAGGGAAGCAGGCAGTTTTGCATCTGCTAACACTCTGCCACAGCTGCCCCACTTTGCTGCCTTCAGTGCAGTATACTCCAAACTTTGAGGAGCCAGAGAACAAAGTTGAGACCCAATATAAGTTTCCCAGAGTTAAAGCACACAGCCCAGGAATTGAGAGGTGAATTTTGGCCCCCTAAAATCCTCCAAAACCAAAGGCAGCTGCCTGATTCTACTTTAAACCACAATCAAACCCTCAAGATCATCAAATATGATAAAAGAAAAATATCCTGTGCAAAGGTCAGCAACCTCAAAGGTTGAAGGTGAATAAGCTCATAAAGATGAGGAAGAATCAGTGCAAGAACACTGAAACTCAAGAAGTCAGCATGCCTTCTTTCCTCCAGATGATTACATCAACTGTTCAGCCTGTTCAAGTTTTCAGAACTGGCCAGAGGCTGACATGTATGCAATGATACAAGTAGAATTCAGAATGTGGGTAGAAACAAAGTTCACTAAGTGAAAGAAGTATGTCATCATCCAATGCAAGGAGGCCAAAAATCATTGTAAAACATCGCAGGAGCTAACAGGCAATATATCCAGTATAAACAACATTACTGGTGCTCACTTTGGCAGCACCTATATTAAAATTGGAATGATTCAGAGAAGATTAGCATGGCCCCTGCTCAAGGAGGACCTAAAAATTCATGAAGCATTCCATATTTGTAGAAAGAATCAATATCTTGAAAATGGCCATACTACCCAAAGTAATTTATAGATTCAATGCTGTCCCCGGCAAGCTACCAATGATCTTATTCACAGAACTGGAGGAACCCACCTTAAACTTCATATGGAAGCAAAAGAGAGTGTGGATATCCAAGACAATGCTAAGCACAAAGAACAAAGCCAGAGGCATCATGCTACCCGATTTCAAACTATAATACAAAGCTACAGGAATCAAAACAGCATGGTACTGGTACTAAAACAGAGAAATAGAGTAATGGAACAGAACAGAGGTCCTGGTGGCAATGCCACACATATACAACCATCTCACCTTTGATAAACCTGACAAAGACAAGCAATGGGAAAAGGATTTCTTGTTTAATAATTGTTGTTGGGAAAACAGGCTACCAGTGTCCAGAAAGCAGAAACTGGACCTCTTCCTGATACCTTACAGTAGAATTACCTCCAGATGGATTAAAGATCTAGACATAAGACCTAATGCCATAAAAAAATCTAGAAAAAAAATAGGCAAAGCCATTCAGGACATAGGTGTAGGCAAGTACTTCATGACTAAAACACCAAAAGCATTGGCAACAAAAAGGAAAATAGACAAATGGGACCTTATTAAACTCCAGAGCTTATGTACAGCAAAAGAAACCATCATTAGAGGGAACCAGCAACCAGCAGAATGAGAAACAATTTTTGCAATCTACCCATCTGACAAATGGCTGATATCCATAATCTACAAAGAAATAAAACAGATTTACAGGGAAAAAAACAAGCAAACCCGTTCAAAAGTGGACAAAGGATATGAACAGACACTTTTGAAAAGAAGATATATATGAGGCCAATAAACATGTGAAAAAATACTCATCATCACTGGTTATTAGAGAAATCAAAACCACATTGAGATATCACCTCATGCCAGTTAGAATGGTGACCATTAAAAAATCTGGAGACAACAGATACCAGAGAGCATGTGGAGAAATAGGAACACTTTTACACTGTTGCTAGGAGTACAAACTAGTTGAACCATTGTGGAAGGCAGTGTGGCACTTGCTCAAGGGCCTGGAAATTGTAATTCCATTTGACCCACCAATCCCATTACTGGGTATATACCCAAAGGATTATAAATCATTCTATTATAAAGAAACATGCACACGTATGTTCACAGTGGCACTGTTTACAATGGCAAAGACCTGAAAATAACCCAAATGTCCAGAGACGATAGATTGGACAAGGAAAATGTGACACACATACACCATGGACTATTATGCAGCCACAAAAAACGATGAGTTTATGTCCTTTGTAGGGACATGAATCAATCTGGAAACCATCATTCTCAGCAAAGCGACAGAAGAAAGAAAATCCAACACTGCATGTTCTCACTCATAGGCAGGTGATGAATAATGATAACAAATGGACACAGAGAGGGGTGCATCACACACTGGGGTCTTTTTGGGGGTGGCCAACAGGGGGACACCAGGGGTTGGGGAGGTCAGGGAGGGATTACCTGAAGAGAAATGCCAGATGTATGTGACTGGATGGAGGCAGGAAACCACATTGCCATATGTGTACCTATGCAACAATTCTGTATGATCTGCATGTGTACCCTATAACCTGAAGTACAGCTTTTTAAAAAAGAATAAACTGATGTGATAGAGCTGAAAAGCACACTACATGAATTTTTATAATGCAGCCACATGGTAATTGTGTGTGATTGCCTTATAAAAATTTTTGTAATGTGTGTGGGCACCCAAGGGTGCCCTGTAAGCAGGTGTTGCCAGGCTGGGGTCCTGGGAGAGGCAAGCAGACTAAGGAGTGCTGAGGTCAGACCAGCACCATCTCATGTGCAAGACCACCTAGTAGAATAGATCAAGCAAAGGTAAGAGTCTCAGAGCTTGAAAACTGGCTTTCTGAAAGAAAAGAGGCAAGAATGGGGGAAAAGAATAAAAAGGAATGAACAAAACCTTTGAGAAATAAAGTATTATGTAAAAAGGTGAAATATATGCCATATTAATGTACCTGAAAGAGATGACAAAAATGTAACCAAATTGGAAAACATATTTCAGAATATCATTCATCAGAATTTCCCCAACCTAGCCAGGCAGAACAACATTGAATTCAGGAAATCTAGAGAACCTCAGATATGCCACAAGAAGAACATCTCTAAGACACATAATCATCAGGTTCTCCAAGATCAAAATGAAATAAAACTTGTCAAAGGCAGCTAGCGAGAAAGACAAGGTCACCTACAAAAGGAATCCCATCAGACTAACAGTGAACTGCTCAGCTGAAACCCCACAAGCCAGAAGAGATATTCAACTACTTAAAGAAAAAAATTTCAACCTGGAATTTCAAGTCCAGCAAAACTAAGTGTCATAAGTGAAGGAGAAATAAGATCATTTTCAGTCAAGCAAATGCTGAGGGAATTCATTACCAGCAGATCTATCTTACAAGAGCTCCTGAAAGTAGAATTTAATATGGAATGAAAAGATCATCACCAGCCACTACAAAAATGCACTGAATTACACAGACCAGTGATGCTAAAAAAACAAACCACGTACACAAGTCTGTGAAGTTATCAATTAGGAGCATGATGACAGGATCAAATCCTTACATATCATTGCTAACTTTAAATGTAAATGGGCTAAATGCTCCAATTGAAAGACATAGGGCAGCAAGATAGATAAAGAGCCAAGACTCATTTGAGTATGCTGTCTTTAAGAGACCCATCTCACATGAACTCCCACACATAGGCTCAAAATGAATGGAGAAAAATCCTTCAAGTAAATGGGAAACAGAAAAAAGCAGGTGTTGCAATCCTGGTTTCTGACAAAACAGGCTATACGAATAAAGATAAAAAGAGAAGGGCATGGGCCCGGCGCGGTGGCTCAAGCCTGTAATTCCAGCACTTCGGGAGGCCGAGGCGGGCGGATCATGAGGTCAAGAGTACAAGCCAATCCTGGCCAACATGGTGAAACCCCATCTCTACTAAAAATACAAAAAAAAAAAAAAAAAAAAAAAAAAAAAAAATTAACTGAGCATGGTGGCATGGTCCTGTAGTCCCAGCTACCTGGGAGGATGAGGCAGGAGAATTGCTTGAACCCAGGACACAGAGGTTGCAGTGAGTTGAGATTGCACCACTGCACTCCAGTCTGGTGCCTGGCAACAGAGCGAGACTCTACCTCAGAAGAAAAAAAAAGAGAGAGAAGGACATTGCCAATGTGGCCCTGACCTTTGATAAATGTTATTATTGCTTGATACCAACCTGGGCTATCCTTATTGTTCAAACCAATGGGATAGATGATTTGCTGAGGTTTGGGAGCTTCTGCCCCCTGGAGAGTCCCGGATCTCCCAAAATTTGGTTCAGAGGTAAGGTTGATTTTGCTTTACAGCTCCTTTTGTGAAGTTTTTCTCATTTCCGGTAAGGAAGACAAGTTGTTCTGCTTCCATGATGGTGGAGAGCTGGCACTTCCTTTCTTGAGTCTCAGCTTGCTTCTGACAGGAAAGGTGAGTGTGAATTTTTTCCTGTTTCTAAGATGGTAGAGAACAGTCATCAGCCTGAGCCTTATTTCCAAGTAAGTGGCTAAATTAGAGATTTGTCTTAAAATTTTTCCTTAATGACTAAAAGTTAAGATTACCAACCACTTAGTTTTAATTTCTCCTTAACATTAAGACACTCAGTAATCACATTTATTGTGCATTTTTTAATTTTGCTTAACTTTTTTTATTTATTTATGTTTGAGATTTTATTTCACTTTTCTTTCATCAAGTATGACCATATCTTTCTGACTTGGTCAAATCCAAGGGAATGTTCCAAATTTTAGGAAGCAAGTCATCTGAATTGGCTAAAACTCTTGTAGCTGCCAAGTATGTATTTTCTAGTTTGTAGAAATTTCTTTTTTTTTTTTTTTTTAACCTAAGAGTTTCTGTCCACATTAGGCCATCTTTTATCAGCCAAGGCCAGACTGAAGGAGCAGTGGTGACCTTCCAATCCTAAGATTCTGCCCTGTTCCCTACAGCATCCTGAGTTTGGTTCCTAAATCTAATTCTTTCTGGTTTGATATTTGTTACTTTTTAAATATCAGCAGTTTGTCCCAGCTATGATGTGGTAGTAAGAGATTCAAAAGCATTTTCTTTAAGAGCTTTATAATTAAAAGCATATTTCTTTTATTATTATTATCATCAACCCGTGATCTACCTTAGGTATTTCTCCTAATGCTATCCCTCCCCTAGGCCCATCCGTAACAGGCCCAGGTGTGTGATATTTTCCTCCCTGTGTCCATGTACTCTCATTGTTCAACTCCCACTTATGAGTAAGAACACGTGGCATTTGGTTTTCCGTTCTTGTGTCAGTTTGCTGAGAATGATGGTTTCTAGTTTCATCCATGTCCCTGAGAAGAACATGAACTCATTCTTTTTCATGGCTGTGGGTGTATATGTGTGACATTTTCCTTATCCAGTTTATTATTGATGGGCATCTGGGTTGGTTCCAAGTTTTTGCTGTTGTGAAGAGTGCTGCAGTAAACATAAGTGTGCATATGTCTTTGTGGTAGAATGATTTATAATCCTGTGGGTATATACCCAGTAGTGGGATTGCTGGGTCCAATGGCATTTCTATTTCTAGATCGTTGAGGAATCACCACACTGTCTTCCACAATGTTTGAACTAATTTACACTCCCACCAACAGTGTAAAAGATTTCCTACATCTCTACATCCTCTCCAGCATCTGTTGTTTTCTGACTTTTTTAATTATTGTTTTTCTGAAATGACAAGTGATGATGAGCTTTTCATCATATATTTGTTAGCTTCATAAATGTCTTCTTTCCAGGAGTGTCTGTTTATAGTCTTTGCCTACTTTTTGATGGAGTTGTTTTTTTCTTGTAAATTTAAGTTCTTTGTAGATTCTGTATATTAGTCCTTTGTCAGATGGATAGATTGCAAAAATGTTCTCCCATTCTGTGGGTTGCCCATTCACTCCGATGATAGTTGTGTTTTGTTTCATTTTAGTTTTCTGTGCAGAAGCTTTTTAGTTTAGTTTAATTCTGTGCAGAAGCATTTGTCAATTTTGACATTTATTGCCATTGCTTTTGGTGTTTTAGTCATAAAGTCTTTGCCCATGCCTATGTTCTGAATGGTATTGCCTAGGTTTTTTTCTAGGGTTTTTATAATTTTAGGTCTTCACTTTTAGTCTTTTACCCATCTTGTGTTAATTTTTGTATAAGGTGTAAGTAAGGGGTCCAGTTTCAGTTTTCTGTACATGGCTACCCAGTTTTCCCAACACCTTTTATTAAATAGGTAATCCATTCCCGATGGTATTTTTGGTCTAGTTTGTCAAAGTTCAGATGGTTGTAGATGTGTGGCATTATTTTTGAGGGCTCTGTCCCATTCCATTGCTCTATATATCTGTGTTGGTTCCAGTACCATGCTGTTTTGGTTACTTTAGGCTGGTAGTATAGTTTGAAGTCAGGTAGCATGATGTCTCCAGTGTTGTTCTTTTTGATTTGCTATGCGGGCTCTTTTTTCATCCCATATGAAATTAAAGGTAGTTTTTGGCAATTCTGTGAAGAAATTGTAAATGGTAGCTTGATAGGAATAGCATTGAATCTATAAATTAGTTTGAACCATGGGGCCATTTTTATAATATAGATTTTTTGCATCCATGAGCATGGATTTTTAAAATGTGTTTGTGATGTCTCATATTTCTTTGAGCAAAGGTCTCCTTTAAGAAGAACTTTGAGTACGGACCCAGGAAGGACAAGGCAGCTGTCTTGGTTCTCCGTGAGTCCATGCTTAACATTGAACTTATATTCCTTTAAATATCAGTTGTTTCTCCAATTTAAGTTCATAGTAGTTGTAACTGATGGGTTGTCATAGGTAACTTGACTTACACCATGGAGTTCATTCAAACTGCATATATAAACAGTTTCAGTATTGGCTGATTTAGAATGACAGTCTGACAAAATGTTTTCTTGGTATTCAATTAAGTTTTCTTCTACTTGGGTAGGAGTTTAAAAAACAAGTAAGACTTTTCATTAAAATTCCAGGAAATCTTACACAATCCTTAAAGTATTTGGGATAATTTGACAAAGGATGTGATTCTAAACTTTCCAGAAATCTGTATTCAAGAGCTCTTTTTCGTGGTCTTTCCATTATTTAAGGAACCTCCTAAAAGACAGCATATTCTAGGACATTTTGTGCTTGTGAAGTTTTCAGAAACTGCATCAGTATTAAGCAGTTAAGTGTGGAAATGATGTTAAATAGTTATAGTTACATGATTGACAAGAAAGTTTGTTCATTTCTGTGGTCTACAATTTATCATGGAAACAATATAATTGACAGCACATATTTTGGCATATTAGAATTTTAGGAATTTCATACAATTTTCAAACATATATTAACATTGCCTAGAATACAATCCGAAGAAAGTCAAATATTTCTTATTTTGACAGTGCTCCTCATGTAACAACATGTCAAATAATTCCATATACTTCTCTTTTGGATTTCTCAGTGCCCTCTTGTGCATTCCAAATTAAGAAGTCAAAAAGACTTAATTTTGAAGATAAAATTGGATTTGGGGAAGTGTATCAAATATATTAATATTGATATAAATATACTAAAGGCCTAAAATATTTGATATAAAATGGAATGCCAGGTCACAGTAAGTCATTCATTTAGCCAAAATGGTAACTCAAAAAATGTTTAAAGGCAAAAGCCTTTACTCATTGATAGAAGACTCAGCTTTTCAAGCAATGTGTGTCTTTCCCTTCTTTTTCCTGTAATTTGAGGAGAGACAGAAGTATTTTTTATTCTTTAATATTATGTTAAAATCATATTCAAGAAAGAAAGCCAAATTTCTCTCTTGCATTAGTGTACTGTTAATGTCAACTCAAATTTTTAATAAAACCTTAAAGATGAATTCATCCAGTCTTCATCAGTTTGACTATAAGTTGAAATTCTTATAAGCTTCTGATAACATTTTATAAATTTGTATTAAAGCAAAATTAGTACTCTAAGAAAACCCTGTTGTGTTTTTATTCCAATGTTCAATTTATGGAAAAACTGAACAATACTCCTTTAAATTTAGCCAGTGTGTTCACACGGTGTTTCTTTTACAAGATGACTAGTTCACAAACCTTCCACAACTTGCTCAAACCTTTAGCTTCATTCTATTTAAGTCAAAACAATTTTTAACCTTCTGAATGAAGCAAAAATTTACATTCTAATGCCTTATAATGTTTTACTGAAAGCACATTTCACTTTTTCCACAAAGCTTCCATGTAAAACTTTTTTCAGTAGTCTCAATTATATGTTACAATGTTAGCTCTTAGCAATTTTTTTTTTTTGGTGAAACACCTGTCAGGTAAGTTATTTTAATTTTGTACTAGGTATGGAGCCTAGGACACCAGACACAAGTGCATATAAAGTCTGACTTTTTCAAGCATAGCCAGGGAGCACGGCTAACTCCACATGTTCTCAGACCTTACCTAGAATCTAGTGACTCCAAAGCAGGTAAGTTGAACAAATTTTAAAAGTCAAAAAAAGCAGTTTATTACTTTAAATCATTTTACAAACCTAATATCTGACCTGCCTAATTTAGAGCTAATGTCTTTATTTTACCAGTAAACTTTAAAACTGTCTTTATTTCTCAAATATTACTAAAGTCATGTGAAGTAAAAGGTATTAGAGTTTTTATTTTTCTGAAAAAAATAATTTGATTTAAGCATTCATTATTTTAAAGGCAATTAGAGAGTTTTTTTATTTATAAACATCACCCACAACACCTAAAAATACACAAAATAGATCCAGTAGTTGTTGCTCTTACTGTCCCCACCTGATGTCCATTTATCACTGTTGCTGACAGTGATAAATGTGTGGAATAGTTGGGGCTGACAAACATTTCACTGTGATATTCTTTTTTAGGTCAAATGAAATTTAAAGAAAATTTTATTGAAACTAAAACAAGCAGTGTTTTCAAATTTTTGCAATAAATGTTACCAAGCTTCCTTCCTTCAACTAAGGAAATGGGCTGGGCATGGTGGCTCACACTTGTAATTCTAGCACTTTGGGAGGCCAAGGTGCGTGGATCACCTGAGGTCAGGAGTTCGAGACCAGTCTGGCCAACATGGTAAAACCCTCTATCTACTAAAAGTTTTAAAATTAGCCTGGTGTGGGGGCTCATGTCTATAATTCCAGCTACTTGGGAGGCTGAGGCAGGAGAATCACTTAAATCTAGGAGGCAGAATTTGCAGCAAGCTGAGATTACAGCACTGTGCTCCAGCCTTGGCAACAAGAGTAAAACTCCATTTCCAATAAATAAATAAATAAATAAATAAATAAATAAACTTGTTTTGGAAAATTTTCTACCTCAACTTTCTTATAATTGACACAATTTGAAAAAAAAAATCCAGCTTAAAAACAGAAAAGAAAAAAAAAAACAGGCAAAATGAAAGTACTATGGAAAAACAATTTCAAAAGCTTTGTCCCAGATATTTCATATACTTTCCCATTCCACTCACTGTGGTACTTAAGAGATTAAACTGCACATATATAAGACTATGGCTCCAGCTGGAGTGCAGTGGCATGACCATAGCTCATTGCAGTCTCAAAGTCCTGGGCTCAAGCGATCTTCCCACATCAGCCTCCCAAGCAGCTGGAACAACAGGTCCATGCCACCATGCCCGGCTAATTTATTTTTATTTTTATTACTTCTGTAGAGATGAGGTCTTGTTATGTTGCCCAGGTTAGTCTCAAACTCCTGGCCTCAAACGTTCCTCCCACCTTGGCCTCCCACAGTGCTGGGATTACAGGCATGAGGCACTGGGTCTGGCCAAGATGGGTTTTCATAAAGGCCAACAGCAGAGTTTCTATTCTGAGAGGTACAGCCAGAGGCTTATATGAACCCCCCAACTTCATTAACCTCATTAAATCATATAATTTCCATCATATGGAAACGTACATTTAACAGTGATACCTCAGGACAATAAATAACTGGGAACAATGTAGCCACAACTCTATAGGGAAACTTGTGAATGGCTGAAACCAGGAATGTTGAACCCACACGTGTCCAGGGAGAGCTATTTCCGGGGTGTGTGTGTCATCCATAAACACACCTGGTTCCTGGCAGATGAAGTGCACTGGAGACAGCACCGAAGTTAACCAGGAGAGTGAGTGTCAGCGTTTCCCCTACCTCGGAATAGCATCCCTGTATCTTACAGATAATCCCCCTAAGCAAAGCAATACCTGCTTTGTACGCTATGTGAGGAACAAATATTTTAACAGTTTCACTCATTCTTCAGCAAACATGTTAGTTTTCTTGTCTTCTGTTTTTCTTTCCAACTTTTATCTTAGGTTCGGCGGCACGTGTGCAGGTTTTTTACGTAGGTAAATTGTGTGTGTCTCAGGTTTTGGTGTACAGATTATTTTGTCACCCAGGTAATAAGCACAGTGCCCTATAGGCAGCTTTTTTACCCTCACCCTCCTCCCACTCACAACACTCAAGTAGGCCCAGGTGTCTATTGTTCACTTCTTTGTGTCCATGTGCACTTAATGTTTAGATCCCACTTATAAGTGATAAAGTGGGGCATTTCTTCCACCTCGTCTTCTCCTTCTCCTCCTTCTCCTCCTTCTCCTCCTTCTGCTCCTTCTCCTCCTCCTCCTCCTCCTCCTTCTTCTTCTTCTCCTTCTCCTTCCTCTTCCTCTTCCTCTTCCTCTTCCTCTTCCTCTTCTTCTTTTTCTTCTCTTTCTTCTTCTTCTTCTTTCTTCTTTTGCCCAGGCTGAAGTTCAGTGGTGCATGATCTTGGCTCACTGCAATATCTGCTTCCCAGGTTCAAGCAATTCTCCTGCTTCAGCCTCCCAAGTGGCTGGGATTACAGGCACCTGCCGCTATGCCTGGCTAATTTTGGTATTTTTAGTTGAGACAGGATTCACAATGTTGGCCAGGCTGGTCTCAAACTCCTGACCTTATAGAATCCACCTGCCTCAGCCTTCCAAAATTCTGGGATTACAGGTGTGAGCCAGCATGCCTGGCTGGCATTCAGTTTTCTATTGTCGCATTAGTTCGCCTAGAATAATGGTGTCCAGCTCCATCCTTGCTGTGAAAGATATGATCGTTTTTATGGCTGTGTAGTATTCCATGGTGCATACGTACCACATTTTCTCTACACAATCCACTACTGATGGGCATTGAAGTTCATTCCATGTCTCAGCAAACATATTTTGAGCCTTCCAATGTGTACTAAGAATTCAGAAGCTCGACTCCCTGTCCTCACTGCACATAACAAGTCCTCCTCCTTGACAGTTACTCTCTAGTTTTATAAGTGCTTTCAAAGAAATAGAGGGCAATTCCTCAAGGATAGAGAGCTCCAACCCTGATAAACAAGGATCTGGCACATACCAAGAGATGATAAATGATTGCCGATTGAACAATCTGTATTTCTGCTTATGATCTACAAACATTTCCTCTCAGTTGACATTAACATGAAAAAGGATTGATACGTAAAAATCAACACTGTGTGGTGATTATCAGGAAACAGAGACCCTTCATACCCACACCCAGAAACATTTGGAGGTACACGTACTGAAACATCACAATATGTATAATTAATATGTACAATTATAATTACGTACAATTATGTAAATTAAAAAAGCATAGAGATAGGGTCTCACTCTTTGCCCAGGCTGGGGTGCAGTGGTGAAATCATAGCTTCAGTAACCTCAAACTCTTGGGCTCAATGGATCCTCCTGCCTCAGCCTCTCAAAGTGTTGGAATTAGAGGCTTACACTACCACGCCTGGCCAAAAACAATAATTTTAAAAAAGAAACATTTGAAGGGGAGAAATTAAAATGAAACCACATTATCATGCCATGGCAAGGCTCAACAGTGTTCTGCCTATAAAATTTCTTTGTCCGGTGCAGCAGCTCACACCTGTAATTCTAACGCTCTGGAGGGCAAGGTGGGAGGATCCCTTGAGCCAAGGAATTTGAGACCAGCCTGGGCAACACAATCCATTTTATTATTTTATTATCTATTAAAAATAAATACAGGAGCGCACCGAGACGGCCCAGCCATGGGGCCACGCGGGAACAAAGGCGGGTGGAGAGGAGACCCAAGCTATGATGGCTGAGCAGGGCTAACTGCCTCCCTCCGAGCCTGGCCCCTCGCCCAGCAACGAGGGACTGCTCCGAGCCTTCCTGCAGAGCCAGCGCACCCTGTTCCACATCCTGGACGACCAGCGGCTGCTGCACTTGCGCAAGATCGAGTCCCACTGACAGAACGCTGACGCGCGCGAGCTGCTCCCCGGGGTGCTCCAGGGTCTGTGCCAGGTTGCCCTGGCCAGCGGCGACTTGATCTTCAAGCACTGCATGGCCGGCCTGCTCACCTCGCTACTGAGGCTGATGGAGCCCCGGGCCCCAAGCACGCCACGGCACCCCAGGGTACCAGCCACGGCTGCCGCCTCTGCCGCGGCTGCAGCTCCTGGTGTCAGTGCCCCGCTACTAGCCATGGCCTGTCCTGGAGAGGAAGGCCCTGCCCCTGGGCATGCGTGCTCTCCGGCCAGCCCCAGCAGTGCGGACCCGCAGCCCGGAGCAGCTGTGTCCCCTGACCAGGCGACGCCCTGCCCCGCAGAGCCCTAGTAGCCCCAGAGCGCGGCGCTGGAATGGAGCCAGAGCGCAGAAGCAGGTGCAGTGGCCTGCAGGCCCTGGAGACGGAATCAGGGGTTGCCCGGCAGCCCGGTGCCCGGGGGGAACGTCGGAGGCTCACCATCACCGGCGGCGTGGGCTTCGGCCTGCCGAAGCAGGTGAAGGAGCTGGAGCAGGAGGAGGTGCTGCTGCAGTGTTCAGAGATGATGGCTCAGGGCAGTGACTGGTACCAGCAGCAGCAGCAGGAGTGCTGGAGCGCCAGTGCAGCCTGGGCCAGAGCGGAGGCTGCACGGACTTTGGGGCCACAGGGAGTCCCCGGCCGCTGGGGGGCTACTGCCCGAGGGACACGAGATGTCCCGGGGCCTGGGGGAGCTGCTGGCTGCGGCCTGTGCCAGCCGGGCCCTGCCCACTCTGCCTCTGGGCCCCACTGCCCTGCCCTGACGTCCACCTCGCCCCGTGCTGGCAGCAGCAGACCATCCTCATGCCAAAGGAGCAGAACCGACTCCTCACCCAGGAGGTGGCCAAGAAGAGGGAGCGCATCACGCAGCTGGAGCAGGAGGAGTCACGCCCATTAAGCAGCTGTTGAGGCCCCGTCCTGAGCCAGCAGGACGAGGGGGGCTCTGGACTCCACCTTCATCTAGCCCCAGGGCCCCCAGGGCCGGCCTGGCACTCAGCCCTGCGACAGCAGGCACCCCGTCGCACTCATCCTCACTGTCTGGAGACCCCCGGCAGGCCCAGGCGCAGTCCCTGAGTTGGCGCCTTCCTGGCCCCCTTGCCATCGGGCTCCCCAGGCCTGCCCCAGGCTGACCTCGCGCTGAGCCCTGGACTCGGTTTTGGCCCCTGGTGTTGACATGGGCTGGGACTCTCTTGAGTCTGCATAGCCTGCAGCTACTGCTGCTGCTGTCAGTGGACACGGGGTTGGGTGAACCCTCGATGAGTTAGCAGATCTCTGGCCACCCCAGTGGCTTCCAGCGGTTTCCAGCGGTGCTGCCCTGGGCCCCCTCTCCAGGGAAAGGCGCCGCTCACGCCAGGCTGCACCTCCGAAAACGGCCAGCAGAGGGTGCGGGAGGCTGCGATGCGGGTCCAAGGCCAGCTTTCCCCTCCCCAGTGCACCAGGACAGGGTGGCTGTCGCTTGGATGGGAGCAGATGGGGGGTGGGGTGGCCTCTAAGCGGGGGTATGCTAGCCTGGCAGGGATGGCTGTCGGATTTCTGGTCCCGGCCAAGGCTGAGGGAGTCTGGCTGCAGCAGATCAGGGAGCTTGGCATGCGTGTGCCTCCCGCAGACCCCCCAGCCCTGTCCTGGCCTTCCTCATCCTGGCCAGGATGCTGCCCCACGCTGAGTCCCACACAACAACCTGGGAGCCTATCTCCCCAGGAGGGCCCGTCGCCAGGAAGGGGGTCACTCTGCGCCCCCAGACAGCTCCCAGATACGTCATAGGCAGAGCCTGTCTTTCTGCCCCCCACTCAGGATTCCTAAGGTCTGGGGTCCTGCTCACCCCCCTTTTTATGCCATGCCCAACCCAGGTTTCAGGAGAAGCCACTTCCCTGAGCCAAAGACAATGAGAACCCCCAGTGTACAGGAGGATGCTGGGGCAGGTCCCCTTGGGTATCACTCCCTGCCCCCCGCCCAGGCCTACTCCTGGTGTGCTGGGGTAGGTACTGGTTGGGGGCACCTGCCGAGCCCAGCCTGGAGGTACTGAGTGCCACCAGAGCCAGGGCATGGCAACATCACGGATGGGTTCTGCAGTCCAGGATCCCTGCACAGGGACCCTGTGCAGACCACAGGGTCAGTGTGGGGGGTGAAGCAACCCCAATGCGGGCTCAGTGTGTGGGGCGGTACAGGGATTCCAATGCAAGGTCAGTGTTTGTGGGGTGCAGGGACCACAATGAGGGGTCAGTATGAAGGGGACACAGGGACCCTAATGCAGAGTCAGAGTCAGTGTGTGGGGGGTGCAGGGACCCCAGTGCAACGTCAGTGTGTGGGGGGTGCAGGGACCCCTCTTGCCCAGGGCACTTTGGAGCACTGTCCCACAAGGCACCCCTGTCTCAGAAGAGGGGTCCTAAGAGGCAGTGGTCAATTCCTTTCCGGAATCCAGCTCCACACTCATCTGCCCACTGCAACCCCACAGAGCCATGTCCCCACCTGCACCCGCTCTGCAGGGGTGTCCCAGAACAGGCCCAAGCCAGCCCAGCATGCAGCTGCCCTCCTCCCCTGAGGATGGTAGTGGGCTTTCCTGGGGACATAAAGACACCAGGACTGGACCTCCTGGCAGGAAAGGAAGCGGGTCCTGAAGGCCTGTGCCCCACAGCCCCAGCACCAGGTGGACGGCAGCACAGTGGGTAGGCCAGCGGCAGACCAGGAGAATCCTCCCTCCCTGATAGGAGGCTGGGGTCTGCCCACCAGGGCCTGCCCACATCTGACTTTGAGGATGCCTCCCATGCCCTGGGGTTTCCCGGCAATTTTACAGGACTGGAAGCAGGAGACAGAACAGTGTCTGTCCCAGGGTGACTTCATCAGGAGACCACCCACACAGAGCTGGACCCTGCAGCTAAAGTAGAAACGTGAGATGGGCTGGCACCTCTGGAACAACTGCCTCTCAGCCTTGGGGTTCCATGCAAGGTGAAGAAAAATTGGTCCTCCAAGTTACAGCTTGAAATCAGGCTACAGTGTGGCCTTAGAGACCATGAGGGGAGAAGGTAGAGTGGCCCCGAGTGGCAGGGTCTAGGTGGCTGGCAGAGGCACAGGCAGATCCTGCCTGGAGCCCGCCCTGGTGACGCTGGTGGGTCAGTCTCCCTGCAGGATATGAGCAGCATCCCTGGTCTCTATCCCTGAAGTGCCCATATCATGTGCAGGGACATACATGTGTGTGCACACACAGCTGTGACACCCAGAAATGTCTCGGGATGTTGAAATGTGTCTTTGGGGGCAGAAGTGCGCCTGGTTGAGAATCTGCCCCAGGGGAACACAACCCACCAGGCCTCAGGATTTTGTGTTGCTCAAGTTCCAAGGAAAAGGAACATCTCGACTGGGCGTGGTAACTCATGCCTGGAATCCCGGCACTTGAGGCCAGGAGTTTGAGACCAGCCTGGGCAATGTAGAGAGAGACCCCCATCTCTAAAAAAAAGAGAAAGAAAAAAGAAAGAAAGAAAAGAAAAGAAAATGAGATCTCCAGTTTTCAAAACTCAAAAACACCGCAAGGAAACAATACACTCTGAGACCCAGCAGAAACAACAGGTAGACTCTGCAGACACAGACACTGGAATTATCAGAGAGAACATAAAGTAACAATGCTTTATATAGAGAGAGAAACAAAGAGATTTCTGAAAATACGGAAAAAAAAAATACATAGGCTGGTCGTAGTGGCTCATGCCTGTAATCCCAACACTTTGGGATGCTAAGGTGGGCGGATCACGAGGTCAGAAGATCAAGACCATCCTGGCTAACATGGTGAAACCTTATCTCTACTAAAAATACAAAACATTAGCCAGGTATGGTGGCATGCACCTGTAGTCCCAGCTACTCAGGAGGCTGAGGCAGGAGAATTGCTTGAACCCAAGATGTGGAGGTTGCAGTGAGCCGAAATTGCTCCACTGCACTCCAGCCTGGGAGACAGAGGGAGACTCCATATATATATATATATATATATATATATATATATATATATATATATATATATAAAGAGGCAGATTTGCAATACTATTAAAAACTGAGATCTCAGCTTTTAATAGTGTAATCTTAAATGTGTAAAGAACACACAGTACTTTTCACAAAATGTTATTTTCACTATAAAAGAAAGAGATGGGGCGGTGCGCAGTGGCTCACGCCTGTAATCCCAGCACTTTAAGAGGCTGAGGTGGGCAGATCACCTGAGGTCAGGAGTTCAAGAAACATACGGGCTGGGTGGAGTGCTTCATGCCTGTAATCTCAGCACTTTGGGAGGCTGAGGAGGAAGGATAGCTTGAGCTCAGGAATTGCAGACCAGTCTGTGCAATATAGTGAGGTCCTATCTCTATTTATGAGAAAAAAAAAAGCTGGACATCTTGGCACGTGCCTGTGGTCCCAGCTGCTCAGGAGGTTTTAGTGGGAGAATCGCTTGAGCCTGGGAGGTCAAGGCTGCAGTCAGCCATGGCTGTCACCACGTTCCAGCCTCAGCAACAGAAACAGGATCATTGCACATCATCTAAATCACCCTTGTTTTTCTTTTTCCTCATCTGGAAGCAGGGACGCTGTCTCCCAACACGCACACTTCCCAAGGTTGTCAAGAGACCACATGAGCGTTTGGTAAACTGGGAAGCCCCAGCAGAGATGCTGGAGCCAGATTATTGCCGCCCTGCTGGTTGCCATTATCTTCCAGGCCTGTGTTTCTCTGTCGAGCCAGCAATAAGGCAGGGGGAGGCTCCCAGCTAATCCCGACTTGAATCTCAGCTGTGGGCAGGAGCGCCCTATCTGGAGGCTCTGCAGACATCTGTGTAGGTGGAGAACAGAGAAGATGGGGAGGAGAAAGAGTGGGGAGATGGGGCCAGTGGAGACCTTCACCCAAATTTTCGATTCATGGAGCAGAAGCCTTCTCTCTTCTTTTTCTCATTCCTGAAAAGAAAGCTCTTTTCCTCCAAACACAGTCTTCCAACAGCCCCTCAGCCCCAGGCCCGTATCTGTCCAGTAGTTAGCCCTTAACGAGGACCAAATGTCCTGCTGACTTGAGAAGGAAAAACAAGGGACAAGTTGTGGAATCAATAGCTTCACCGCCACTGAGGCCAGCCTGGCACAGTCTCCATCCCAGGCCTCCCAGGGTACCCGGATGGAAGTACTAGGTTTGCCCAAATCCCCACAGAACAGCAGCAACTGGTTTCTTAGTCAACCACAGCAGGCATTTATTGCACCAACTGTATGCAGCAGCCTCTGGAGGGGAAGGTTCAAGCTTTGCCACAAGGGAGGTGATATGTGGAAAGCTGTATGTAAACCACAAATCATAGGGATGTGCAGAATGACAGAGTCAGAGGAGAATAAGCATTTATTGAGCACCTACTGTATGCCAGGCCCTGGGCTAGGCACTTGAGGTACATTAAAGCATTTAATCCTCATCAACTCAATTTCACAAATGAGGAAACTGCCACAGAGAGGTGAGGGGACTTCAAGATTTGACAGCCAAACAGGAGAGCTGGGATTCAAACCCAGGTCTCTATGGTTTCAAGAGAAACCATAACCCCGCATGGACCTGGAGCCCGCCCATCACATCTCAAAAGTCCTGTCGCTCAGCCCGCCGGGGTGCAGTCTGGGCTGTGCCCCACCTCCAGCCCCTGCCCTGGCCCTGGCTTGGACCCTGGCTATGATGGCCAGACTTGCATCCGCAGGTGCGTGAGGGGCCTGAGACCCTGATCCAGCCTGGTGGAACTAGAGGGGTTCCTCAGGGAGGGAAAAAGGACAGGAGGAGCCAGAAGTGGTCCCAGATCAGGAGTCAAGCAGGCTGCGCTTCTCCCACCACAGGCTGGGGTTGCCAGGGATCTCCCCTGGGGTGGACACGGACCCCGCTATCTCAGGTTATGGGGTTTCTAGCTAGCCAAGGCTCTCCAGTTGGAGCAAGGGCAGGCGACCCAGGCATGGATGGCCTAGGGCATTGCTTTGCCCGTTTGGAGTGTCTGAGACACCCAGTGGGGCCACCCCAATGCTGGCCAGACTTCATTTGCCAGACAAGTTTGAGGTGGCCATGTTGGAGCCCAAAGGGACCCAGTGAGAAGTGGGTCCTGCAGCCTCAGATGCCCTGGGCCAGGAATGGGCAGTGCTGCAAGGAAGGAAACAAGGCAAGTGTCACCCTACCCTTCCCGTGAGGAGCCCCACACACCCCTCCAGCTGCTCCCCAGCTCTGCCCCTTCTCCCTCCACTTGCTCCCCTGTGGACCGATCTGTCTATCTGCCACTCCGCTCTCTTTCTGCCCTTCTCTCCCTGCTCCTGTTGGTGACAGGCCGGACACCCACTCACCACCCTCTCAGCCTCCTAGAGGCAGAGCTGGTGCCCCTCAGAGACCTGTCCCCCCAGAGGGGGCTTCTCCTACAGATAGCCCTGGACCACCACTGCCACACCTCCTCGTCCCAGCACGGATGCCTGACCCAGCTGAGGCTGAATGGAAGTTTGCTTTTGGAGAGGTATGCCGTGAGAACTGCAGCCTCAGGGCACACCCATCATCACCTCCCATGCGTGATTCAGTGTCTCAGCTACCTCTTCGGGACCATTCCCAAGAGCAAGGTGGAGCAAGGAAGGGCCTGAGCCTCCTTCACCAGGGCCCAGGCCACACCCTTCTCCCCTTCAGATGGAGCAGCCAGCTCTCAGAGAGGGCGTCACGGGGTTTCTGGAAGGGAAGTGAGTCAATGGAGGACCCCCCGGGGTGAATCAGTGCTGGATCCTCAGGCTCCCTGTTCCTGTCTGCAGGGACCAGATCCCCTAAGATTTCAGGGCCTGAGGGAAGGGCTGGGCCTACAGGGAGATGGGAAGGGAGCATCCAGGGTGACCGGGGCGGTCAGCTCATCCAGGCCCAGCCTCCAGCCAAGGAGGGATTCCAACGCTCCCACGTCCTTGGGCTTCAACTGAGAGCCATTCTCAAATCCCTTCTCAGAACCGACAATGTGCAGCACGCCCAGTTCCCAGACGCAGCCTATACACTTCCTCCGTGAGCGCCACACACACCCTACTCCCCTCCCACCGTCATCGCCAGCCGCCAGGCCCACCTGCTGCGGCCCATCCCCGGGCCCCCAGGGGGCAGCACTAAAAGGCCCTTCTTGTCCTGCCTGGGCCGGCGGGCGTAGGGAGGGAGGCTCAGTTCCACTTGGCTCTGGAACAGTTTTCTTGAGTGAGTCTGGGTGGGCTGGGCCAAGGGTGCTGGCCCCGGGGCACTGCCCTGCTCCAGAGGCCTGGGGCGGCACAGAGGTGCACACAAGGCTCAGCGCCTGTCCTGATCATGGTCGGTCCCCCCAAGCCATCCTCAGAGGCAGCAGGATCTACCCTGCTTCAATTTCTGGTACCTGGTGCCCCTTTGGCCCTGCTCACTAAGACACGCCCATCAGTTCTGAGCCCCGCCCCCAGTAACACACAAGCCCTCCCTGCCAGGTACACCCATCTGGGTCCCACTTCAACCCCTCACATTCTGCCTTTCAAAGTCAGCAATGCCAGGCCAGGGAAGAGGTGTGGGAGTCACCATCCCTGTATGCCCTGCTCTCACTCTGACCCTCAGACTGGAAGGTCACCTCCTTCCTTCTCTGCCTGTCCTTCCAGCATCAGCTCAAATCCAGTCTCCTCCCATGATTGGCTCTCTGTGGGGGCCTCCCACACAGCTCCGAAGGAGCTGGATACCACATCTGTCATCGCGCTCACAGTAGCCCAAGCGTAGCCCCCCACGCAGGCTGGGAGCACCCTCAAAGCAGGGCTTGGGGCTCTTCCTGGGCTGCTGAGGGAGTTGGAAATAGCCATGACTTCCACACTTACTGGCACAGACAGATGAGGGCACACACACGTGCACACGGCCACTCCCACAGACCTGGCCGAGGTGGCGGAGACCAGGAGCCCAGCATGGCTACTGCCGCCGCCTCCAAGTCCCCTACCTTGAAGACCTGGGCCAGTGGCACTTGTGGGAAAGGAAGTGAGCACAGGATGGGGACGGGTGCCACACTGAGCTGTATTCTATTCAAGGCCAGGAGCAAATGAACAAGAGGCTGTGGGTCTGGCCTGCAGCCTGGTCCCTCCCTGGTCTCTCTGCTCCTTCACTGCCTCACCCTGACTCCCACCCCATTCAGCTCTCCTCTTGCCTCCAACAGGCCCTCTGCCCCAGCTGTCAGTTCTATAGAGGCTTCCAGAGCTAAGACTCTTCCTCCAGCTGCGGGCATAGGCCGGGATTCGAATTTACCGTATTACTCTTCCTACTGAGTTTGTAGGAAAAGTGTTTGAATGAACTGACTTTGTATGAACAGTTTTGTCCTTAGCTCTCCATGGGGCAAGGGTTCCCAGCTCTCTCTGCTTCTTAGGAGGGTCCATAATTCCAAACAGGAGAGGCCAGCTCTTTCCTCCAGGGACATCCCAGCGTGCCACTAACTATGTTGTCAGTCCTGCAGCCCACAGCAGCCCTGCAGGTCAGGAAACGGTCCCCGCTACCCACTCATTTTTTATTATTGAGATGAGGTCTTTCCATGTCCCCCAGGGCTGGAGCAATTTCGGCTCACTGCAGCCTCAACCTCTGAGGGTCAAGCGATCTTCCCACCTCAGCCTCCTGAGTAGCTGGGACTTCAGGTGCACACCACCACACCAGAGTATTACTTTTTTTAGAGACGAGGTCTCACTGTGTTGTCCAGGCTGGTCTCGAACCCCTGGGCTCAAGCAGTCCTCCTGCCTTGGCCTTCCGAAGTGCTGGGATAACAGGTGTGAGCCACCACACCTGTCCAACATTCCCATCTTACCGATGAGGAAATTGAGGCTCAGAGAAAAGCAGGGACTGTCTCACGTCACTCTTTGGGCACAGAGGTCGTGGTGTTCTCACTCACCGCAACAGCAGCGAGCTTCCCCACATCAGGCCAGGGGGCAGTCACCCACCAGTGGCTCTGACCCCAGGAGGGGAGAGAGAGAAGTCTGCAGGGACAGACAGCTCCCTGAGAACACCAGATATTTGTTCCTGTCTCCCGATCTCCCACCCACCACTGTTCTCTCCCTCTCCAACCCGCCCGACTTTCTCACAGCCTAAGCAAACCCCCTTCTATAAAGCGCCCCCCAAAAGCCAGCATTGCCGATGAAGCCGTGATTGTCTCTGATGTAGGGTCATGGCTGTAGGGCTGCCGTCAAGGTGTCAAGGTGGCCTCGTGGCAGGGGTGGGCTCCGCAGGGACAGATCCTGCCCTGTTGAGCATTCCTGCCCCTCACTCAGCTCCTCCCCAGGCCCAGGCCGGCTCCCAGCCTGTGGAAGAACCGGCCGCTGTGCCAGCCCTGGCATTAGCCAGGCCTCCAGCCATTACTCCTGCTTCGACAGGCCCACGTGCAGATCTCCCATGGCCTAACGGTTTGGGTTGTCAGCGAGGCTGCCTCCCTTCCTGGAACTTACTGCAGAAACCCCTGAGCTGCATCAGACCCCCATGGATCCAGCGGAAAGCCCTGGGCTCAGAGAGAGGAGCCTGCTTGTTCAGAGTCACAAAGTAAGTTCAGCAGGTTGGGGGTGGGGCTGTGTCCCTGGTTTGGGTGGAAGCTTCACCCTCGGGACCCACAGCTCCCCAGGAGCAGACATGCCACCTGTTGTTCTCAGGGGTCTCCCCATGTTGTAGGCTCACAGCCCAGCCTCCAGACGGTTTTAGAGATCTCTGAGCCAACCTGGGATTTTCAGGCAAATCCCTGAAAGGGTCCTGTACCTGCACCCCTGGCCTTAGCCTGCAGGGCCCTGCAGAAGGAGGACGGACCTCAAGCCAGGACCCTCAGCGCCTTCTCCTGGAGAGAGCTGTGGCTGTGAGAGGCCCAGGGCTGCAGCCAGCTCCGGGCGCCAGTGAAGGGAGCCCCGGGACTCCCATCTGGGATTTACACAGAGGAGTCGGGAGTCGCGTGTCAGAAGCACCTCTGCTTTCCACACTGCGTCTGCTTTCTTCCTCACAACTCCTCCGGGAGCTGGAGCTTGTTCTCCCCATTTCCACAGTGGAATCAGAGGCCCTGAAAGAGTCAGTCTCCTCCTGCACCCAAAGGCAGGACACGGAGGGTGCTGCTGGGGCCTGACCGCCAGCCCTGGGCCTGCCCCTAGGTGGAAGAGCAGCACATCCGCTACGTGCATGATGGGAGCGAGACACTGACAGACAGTTTTGTCCTGATGGTGGATGCCTCTGAGACGGACCACCAGAGCCATCCTGTGGCCTTCACTGTCACCGTCCTGCTTGTCAACAACCAACCCCCCATCCTCCTCACAAACACTGGCCTGCAGGTGAGAGCATCCCTGGGAACACCCCCCCCATGTCTGCTTCGAGAAAGAGGCCAGCATCCCCTCCCTCCTGGCACGGAGCTCCCCCTTTCTGAGCCTCAGTTTCTTCCTCTGCAAATGGGGAGCTGCCGCGTGCCTCACATGGTGGCTGGAAGGAGAGATGTGAGATTGTGCTGAAGCAGAGCAAGGCGGGAGGTTTTGCTGTTGGACACTCGCAGGCACGGCAGCCAGACTTCTGAGCGGCCACACGTGGCTCTGCTGTTTCTTCTCCTGTGGCTCAGGACCAGAACACCTGCCAGAATCACTTACAAGCCCTTAAGGGCAGGTGCCAGAGTGGGAGTCGTTAAGCTTCCCACCTTCACCCCAGCAAGTGAAGGCGCGGCCTGGCTCCCCAAACTCCTGCCCCTTGTGCCCCAGCAGAGCAGGGCCCCCATTCGGCAGGGGTGGAAGTAGAGGCCCGGGCATGGGCTGGAACCTGTCATGGCTGCACATGTAGTTCTGCTGGAACAGAAGTGGCGTGCGTTTACTAAGCCCACACGGCAGGGCTTTGACCGCCAGCTTCTTGGGGGCATCCTCAGTGGTCAGGAGCCACTGAAGGTTCCGCAGAGGGCTGACTTGGGCTGTCTCCGATGTGGGGCACTGGGGGGTTTTGGTGGTCTAGGATGTGCCCGTAGAGGGCGGCCTGGTGGCGGGGAGGCCGCTGAAGAGTGAGTGGGACACAGCGCTCAGGAACCACGGGCCGGGACGGCTGTGTGGCAGCGCGGCCACCAGGTGGGGCCATCCACCCGTGTTTGCTCCAGGAGCCCAGCGCTGGGGCCCTGCCCCCCACATTAAGGCCCCTACTGCCAGGGCTGGGCCTGAGGGCTCCCTGGGGCCAGGGGAGAGGGCCCAGGAATGCCAAAGGGCTCCATTTTCCGGGCATGTGAGCCCCATGCCGGCACTGCCGAGCAAGACCAGACCTCAGGACCTCAGGAACCGGCGCCTGCTCTCCTTGCACGTGGGAGGCCTGAAGAGGGGTCCCCTTTGCCCAGCATGAGCAGGGCCTGGAACTGCTCTGGAAGCACCCGGCCCATCCCAGCACTGCTTCTGTGCCGAGGACACTGCCAGCCATCAGCCCCCATGCGTCCCACCTCTCCAGACGTCCCACTCTCGGCGCGTCCCACCCCTCCCTCAGCTGGAAGGAGGGCCCATTTCCAAAATCACCATTCCCACCATGCCCAGCCCCTGCCAGACACACATGGAGGGCCTGAAAGGAGACCCCGGCACCATCAGCGAGGCAAATTAGAAAGCACTGTTGGTCAGAGTTGGTTTCTGGGGGGTGAGAACTTGGTGAGGGTGAGAGCTGGGGCCTTCCTGGGCAGGGGACACAAGCTGGCCTTGAGGGACATGCGGACTAGGCCGGATGGAGAGCAGGGAGGCTGGGCCTGGAGGGTGGCCTTCCCTGGGGCCTTCCCTGGGGTGACAGGGAAGATGAAGTCGGGGAGGTCCCCTTGTGCAGGGGAACTGGAGCTGTGCCAGCCTCGATGCCAGCTGAGGCCTGACCTGCAGTGGGGTTGGAGTCCTGGTGGCTGCCCAGGCTGGGGACGAAGGGGTGGGTGAGCACGGAAGGGCAGAACCGTCACAGGCCCGTGTCCCCAGATGTGGGAGGGGGCCACGGCGCCCATCCCTGCGGAGGCTCTGAGGAGCACGGATGGTGACTCCGGGCCTGAGGACCTGGTCTACACCATCAGGCAGCCCAGTAGCGGGCACGTAGTGCTGTGGGGGGTGCCGGGCACTGAGGTGTGCAGCTTCACGCAGGCCCAGCTGGACGGCGGGCTCGTGCTGTTCTCACACAGAGGTGGGTGCTGAGGGCAAGCCCCAGGTTCCTGCTGCCCACGGGGAATCCCCAGGGTGAGGAGCCAGCTCAGGCCAGTGGACCCAATGCCCCCATCCCCAGGAGCCCTGGACGGAGGCTTCTGCTTCGGCCTCCCTGACGGCGGGCACGCTTCCTCCGGACACTTCTTCCGAGTGACAGCCCAGAAGCAGGTGCTCCTTTCGCTGGAGGTCAGCCGGACCCTCACCGTCCGCCCAGGTGCCTGTGCTGACTGCGGGCGTTCCTGGCTGCTGGGAGCCCGGGAGGAGCTGAAGGTCGTACGCCAGGGTGACGCTGCCTCTCTGCAGCCACAGGCCCGGGCCTGGGTCCCAAAGGCTGACAGTCTCTTCTGCCTCTGGCAGGGTCTGTGCAGCCACTCAGCAGCCAGAGCCTCAGAGCCAGCTCCAGCGCCCAGATGACCCCCACCTCCTGCTCTACCATGTGGTGCGATGCCGGCCTGGGCGGCTGTTCTGTGAATCCCCAGCCCCAAAGGCAGCCCCCTTCATCTGTGACTTAGTCTGTTGTAGTGGTAAGCTGACACATCCAGGTGTGACCGTCCCTCTCTGTGGCATGCTCCTGCCCTGTTCAAGAAATAGCTATAAATACTCACATATATGCACACACCTCCACGTGGCCGACCGCCTCGCCTCTGGCACTGGGAATCAGTCACTGTGATGTCCTTGTGGTGGAGTCATGTGTCCCAACAAGAGAAAGCTGTCCCCTGACACTGCCTCTCCAAAGTGCGCCACCTCCAGTGAGCCTCCCTGTCACCCGGGCCCCGCCACCCCTCCTGTCCCCCGACAAGCACCGAGGTGCTGTGCAGGCAGCCCTGTGGCCTGACAGTCTCTACCTCTCCTGCTGTCCCTCGGCTGAGAGTCAAACCCATTTCTGGACGATGGGGAATGCGTTCCCTGTGGACTGTGTTCTCTCTGGAGCTCAGGGGAAGGGAAAGGACAAGCCATTTCTGGGGTGCTGTTGGGAGCAGTGAAAAGGCCCCACCCTTTCCAAGGAACACAGTTCCCGGAAAGCCCCTGGAGCTCAGCTGGTCTCGTCCCGTGCAGCCGGCTCTGGCCACGAGGGGGCAGGAGGGCCACGCACTCAGCCTGGAGGGAGCCCGCGGGGCAGCCGGCACTCTGGAGGGACAGACAGCGCAGGCCACCAGGCGCAGACAGGAGAGGGAGGCGGGGGGTGGGAGACAGACGCCTGGGGTGGGCGGGAGTCAGCGCCCTTGGGTGCCAGTACCTGCCTTCCCGGCCACCGCTGATCAGGCTTCTGAGCCTGCTGGCTGTCAGGGCCGGACGTGCCACTGCAGTCCCCGGGAAGTCCCCCCGGTGTCACCAGGCGGCACACAGGTAACAGGCCTGGAAGGTCCCCAACAGCCCGGCTGGACACGCTCAGACACTCTGGGGCTCCTCGTTCAGGGGCACAAACTCCAGGACCCAGTGAGGGAAACGGGACTACAGCAGGCCGAGCAGTGTGGCTAAATCCATTTATTCCAAAATAAAAGGCAAAATAAACAGGAGTTGCATCACCAGGGAGCCACGACCCTGTCCCCGCCTCCTTTCTCTGTCCTTTCCTATCAATAAGTAAGTTTCCCAGCTGCAAATAATTATTAAAACCTCCTCCCCCATGTACCAGCTCCAACCTCTGCCAGGTAAGATACACGGGGCACCCAAAACCGCTAAAATATACGTTACACACATACAATATGTACACCGGGGAAGGGGGTTCACCCCAGCAGCCCGTGCCCTCGCCTGGTCCACAGTTAGCGCCACAGTCCTGCCTCAGCTGCCTCTCTGAATAAGAAGATGGGAGCCCCCTGAGGGAAAAGTAGCTTTGGTGAGAGGAAGGAGGCCAGATCAACTCCAGCAGCCTCTGGCTCTTAAATAACAACCATCATCACCCAGAGATTTGAGGATTCAGCCCTGGTGAAGGTGGCAAAGGATCTGTTTGTCTCCCCCCATTAGACGGGGGGCTTGTCTTGCTACGCTAGTAATAAAGGCATGACTGGGAAGGGTTGGGAGGGACATGGTGGGGCGGAGACTCCAGCTCCCCTTCCGGCCTTGCTGACATGGGCCTGCTTTTATTTTTATATTTTTCCCCATGATGATTTTAAAAAGTCTCTTAACTTCCTTTTCATAAATTTTATACTTTTCATAAAATTTTTCCACATTTTATCCACGTTTTTTTACCACAACCTTTACACAATTTTTATCCCATAACTTTTAATCACGTTTTTATTAGTTTGTGTTCTTTTAATAAACACACTTGCATAGCTATATTACAATTTCATAAAAACACATTATCTCATGCCAAGCATGCCAAGCATTTGCAGAGTCTCCATACCTTTAATACTATAGTTGTCAAGAAACACAAAATTTTAAGGCAAAAACAGCGCTTTGCAGCAATTGAATAATTTATTACATTACTGGAGCATCACAACAGCAGTCAATAATGTCGCTTTAGACAAAAGGCTCAGGATTTACATCTTACATTCTGTTCATAAGAGTTCATACATTGGTAAAAGTAATTCTTAGAAAACCTGGCAACTAAAGCTTTGGACTGGAATTGGCATTTCTTTCTCTATTTTTCCTTCCCCTGGTTTCCTTTTAAACTGCGATATTCATATTTTAAATGTTTTAAGTACTTTCAAAACATTAAGATAGCAGTTACATGTTTTAATAGTTATTTTAAAATGACTCTTTAAGATAAAGTTTTGGAGCAGCTATATTATGGGTAGGATAGGACTGATTAACATTTTCAAATTTTCTTAAAATCAGCTTTGGTTTCAGAACTGATTTTTATTCATTTCTGGAAAACCTATCAGGTTTAATAAAATCCTTTAAAAATGATTATCAGATATTGCAATCTTTAAATAGGTATTTTGATTCTTTCTAAATAAATTCAAATTTATTCAGTCGAACCCACATTTGAAAATTCTATGCATTTTGTAATGACCGCTGAACAGAGAGACGCTGCCATTGAGCAGGCCTCTGGTATAGCAAACATGCTCCATTCAGGAGCTGTGAATATAGCTCTAGGTGAGTCCCTGAATCCGTTCATGGTAGATTATGCTAAATAGTGAGATGTTGCTGGAGGTGTGGATGAGGACGTTTGTTGTTGTAATCCTTCCTTGCACCTTATTTTAAAGAATAAATGAAACATTTTTCTGGTTACCTTTCTAAAACTTTAAAATAGAGGGGAAGAATAGGGCAGGGCATTGTTATGTTCCTTCTGACCCTTCGGTGTTATAAATTCAACATATAGACTGACAACCTAAATCAATGGTGGAACACAGTTCCTTTTTTTTTTTTTTTTTTTTGTATCTGTTCAATGAAAATAAGAAGGTACAACCCAAGTTTTATACTCTGACTAGAGGGATTCCACTTCAAGGTCTGAAAGTAGGACTTTTACCTTAAAAAACAACAACAACAAACAAAAACTATCACACAGGATGAATAAGAAGATGCTTTAACAGTTTTGTGTGGATCCTGTTGGTGCTGAACTATGGCATGAGCCTTATAGATTATAAAATAGAAATAGTTGAAGCTAAAGTACAGAACTGAATTTTTTAAACTTTGTTTGCTGTTGAAGTCTGTGAAGTTTCAGTTATCTAAAATAAGCAGACACAAATAGGAAAAAAAATAAAATTCGGTGTTTTTGATGAATGCTAACCTTCTGATGTTGCCTTCTAAGCAAAGAACAGATACTTGGCTGAATGAAGTACTGCAAAAGACTCACACGCACTTTGAAGAAAGACTTAAGTCACTGTCGTATGATTTCCATTCTTTTTAGCTTTCTCTTAAATAGATGACAAAATACCCCTACACAGAGTGATGTTTCTGTTAATATAGTAAATGTATTTTCCAGACTGACATTCAGCTTAAATACGCCTGTATGTGATTTACTCCATAGGTACCTGATGAACACATTCTTGTCAGATTGGATACAGATGCTAAACACTATGTCAAGGTCATTCCTAGTCATTTATATTTCTTAGGGTAAAAGTGAAGTGGTTTGAACTATCAAAAGACCTTTGAAATAATTTATCAATGTACTAGATAAACTCAGTTTCAGAATGATCAAGAAAAAACGTTAGCCCAGATAATGTGGCTGATTAACAGAGGCACGATTTCTAGCCCGAGGGCTGAATATGGACTTAGACTAACTGTCTTTAAACTGAACTCACAGAATGCAAAAGCGGCAAGTTCAAAAATAAAACACAAGACAGAACTTTAAGTCCATTTTAAATCCCCTGGCTATAAATTGTACCACTGTTAATTAGCTGCATTATTTGGGCTAACGTTTTTTCTTGATCATTCTGAAACTGAGTTTATCTAATACATTGATAAATTATTTCAAAGGTCTTTTGAGAGTTCAAATCACTTTACTTTTACCCTAAGAAATATAAATGACTAGGAATGACCTTCAGATAGTGTTTAGCATCTGTACCCAATCTGACAAGAATGCGTTCATCAGTTACCTATGGAGTAAATCACATGCAGGCGTATTTAAGCTGAATGTCAGTCTGGAAAATGCATTTACTACATTAACTAAAGTATCACTCTATGTAGGTATTTTGTCATCTATTTAAGAAAAAGCTAAACGTTTTTCCTTGATCATTCTGAAACTGGGTTTATCTGATACGTTGATAAATTCCTGCTTTTTGGAGGAGTCAGTTCAAGTCACCATGAACCAATATTTGCACTCTTTCAGTTAATGCAGACAAATGTGTTATTCCATCTGTAAAATCATATTAGTGCTCTCCTGTTGATGTCATATTTATGAAAGTATCATGAAAAATGCTAAACATGGAGATGGTCAGTAACTAGGAATCTCCACTTCAGGGAGCACAAATATATATCTCCCTCCATCCTAACAATGGGATGTATTTTGGCATACAAACATTAGAATTTCATGAAATTTCAACTGTTGATTTTTTTCCCAAGCATCATAAGTTATGATTTAGACAATGTCTGACTGAAAGAATTCATTCATAATGTAGAGGCACATTGACATACATCTTGCACAAAATATGCCTCTAACTGAAACCAAAAGGCACAAAAACATATTTCACTCTTGGTGAAGAACTTGGTGAGGAAATACAACTGTGACTGTATACACGGTTTTCCTGATAATACGCCGACATTCACAAACAGTAGATGGCACTGCAGTCTATACACAGTTTAAGCTGCATAAACTTTGATTTTCAAACATAGTACAATTCTGTCTACTGAAACTCCTTTTGGTTTCAGCCAAGTATTGTCACATATATTCGTTTATAACGTTTGTGATTATTTTTTGTTTGTGATTATTGTTTAAAGTCCTTTCTATTCAAGAAAAAGAAGGCAATTCCCATGTCAGAGTAACCAATGTGGTTGAAGAATAGGTATTAGCCAGAGAAGTCTGGATGGTCACATCAATCTAGCCTCCAAGAAGCTCCATGAACACAGAGGGAGCCATGTGACACAGAAATCCAGGTGTCACATGGCTTTCCTGCACTCTAGTTCATTCTTGACAATCTGTATGCCTGTTCCAGGGACCTTTAAACTTCTAAAAATTTTTATTAACATTTTAATTTTATTTTCTGGACATTTAAACTTTTAAGGATTTCTTTTTTGTTGTTGTTGGAGATGTTTTATAAAAATGGACATTTTATCAGCAACTTGCTATGTGAACTGTAATCAATAGCAATTTTTAAAACGGTGAAAAGACACAAAAGAATAATCTCATCTGTCATCTCTTTGTGTGTGCAAAGCACTATACCAAGTGTCCTAAAACATTAACTGTTCAATCATCAATATTTAGAGCCTATCCATTCTAAGATAAAAATTTCCATTCATATATATATATATATATATATATATATATATATATATAACTTTATCTTAAAGGATTTCTTATGATCTTTACTAAATACATTAAGAAGAATGCCAACCAGTGCCCTTTTGTGTACTAAGACTTGGAGTCATGTGTTAAAACAGGTAACATGAACTCTGACTTTACAATGTGTTATAGATATAAATGCTCTAGGCTAGGAAAGGTTTTTCACATCCACTGTCAAAGATGGGAGCCCTTTATTCCTCAGAAATCATCCTTTTTTAGGTCATCAAAAAAGAGTACAGCTGCCACAGCTCATGATGCACTATCTTCATGAGCCCAGAGCACAGAAAAACCCTAAAAGAACTGCAATAGCACAGTGCTCATTCTCGGCATGGGAATGAATGAAATACTCTATTCTGCACAGACCTGCCAGAGCAGGCCACTTTCCTCTTCTGTCAGATTTTAAAAGCTCCCAAAATGTTATTACTCTCATTTGCAATGCATAGAACATGGAAGAAAGGCTGTTTCCAGTTCTCGGCCTTTCGACAGCTCTAAATCTCAGTACTCATAGTGGCATCTTACAAAGTAATAAACAGTGTGCACGTGAGGGCAAAGCACATACTGAGCTAACTAAGAGGTCACTGTAATTAGGATTCGATCAAATACCATAGCAGAACATAAGCAAATTGTATCTGAATTCCATAATTAATATACATGCTGCAATAACGTTGAAAACCATGGCAGCCTATTCCAAACTGGCGAGAATGGTTTTGTACCAATAGTGGGTCTTTGTGTGTTTGAACTCCCACCACCTAAGGGCAAACTGGATAGGCATGCTAATGACCTATGATTATCAAATTAAAAATGAAAAACCCTAGGTGATGCAGGGAAGATGGCCGACTAAGAACAGCTCAGGACTTCAGCTCCCAGTGAAATTGCAGAGGGTGAGTGGACGCCGCATTTCCAGACGAACTCTTATTGCCCACAGACCAGGAGATACCCAGGCAGAGGGGTCGCCAGTGTCGCAGTCCCAGCCGGTGCGGCTGTTTTGGCCCCCACGGGGCTGATTCCACCCGCGTGGCTGCTGTGACCACTCCCTGTTGCTGCGGTTCTCCATATAAAAGCCACTGGGCTGGGACCACTCTTAGCTGGCGAGCAGAGCCCTGAGACGGCAGAGTTGCCCATTCATCTGAAATAGTGAGTCAGGCCAGGAGATTCCTAGGCAAAAAATCCGCCAGGAGCGGCGCCGCAGTTCGAGCCGACTCAGTGAGTCGCAGCACGGGAGATCCCGGTGCCTTTTCAACAAGCGACTGGAACGCCGTGTCTTTCAACTTAAAAGAAAAGACTCTGAGTCAGGGAGCCAGGTGATCAGGCTCAATTGGTCCCACCCCTCCACCCCCAACAACAACGAAAACAAAAACAGTAATTGGGTTGAGCCCTTCAAACCAAGCACGGCTGAACCGGGACGGTCCGGCTCCGTGGGGGAGGGGCTTCCGCCATTACTGAGACTCTCCACCGATTCGGAGGCCAGCTGCCGTTGCCGAGGCAACCCGCCGTTGCCGAGGCAACCTGCCACAACAGAGAGAGTCCGCCATAACAGAGGTGGGGCCACCATTGCGGAGACAGTTCTAACTACACTCATATAAAAAGGACTGCAGGGAAGAGCTCAGGGCAGCTGGGTGGAGCCCACAGCAGCTCAGCAAAGCCCCTGCGGGCAGGCAGTGGCTAGGGGTGCTGCTAGCTGGGCGGGTCAGACCTGAAAGAAAAATCAAAAAAGGCAGTAGTGCAACGGAAACTCATAAAGCTCCAACTCCCTGGGACAGAGACAGACAACAGGTGAATAAACCCACAAAAATGGGAAGAAACCAGCGCAAAAAGGATGAAAACTCCCGAAACCAGAACACCTCTCCTCCTAAAAGGGATCATAATGCCTCACCAGCAAGGGAACCAGACCAGATGGAGAAGGAGTGTGATGAAATGACAGAATCAGATTTCAGAAGGTGGATAGTAAGAAACTACAGTGAGCTAAAAGAACATGTTCTAACCCAACGCAAAGAAAATAGGAACCTTGAAAAAAGATTGGATGAAATGCTGACAAGAATGGACAGCATAGAGAGGAGTATAAGTGAATTGATGGAGCTGAAAAACGCAACATGAGAACTTCGTGAAGCATGCACAAGCTTCAACAGCCGAATTGACCAAGCAGAAGAAAGGATATCAGAGGTCGAAGATCAACTCAATGAAATAAAAAGAGAAGGCAAGAACAGAGAAAAAAGCGCAAAAAGGAATGAATAAAATCTTCAAGAAATGTTGGACTATGTGAAAAGACCTAATCTACGTCTGATAGGTGTACCTGAATGTGATGAAGAGAATGAATCCAAGCTGGAAAATACTCTTCAGGATATTATCCAGGAAAACTTCCCCAACCTAGCAAGGCAGACCAATATTCAAATCCAGGAAATACAGAAAACACCACAAAGATATTCCTCAAGAAGAGCAACCCCAAGGCACAGAATCGTCAGATTCACCAGGGTTGAAATGAAAGAGAAAATGCTAAGGGCAGCCAGAGAGAAAGGTCGGGTTACCCACAAAGGGAAGCCCATTAGACTCACAGCAGATCTCTCAGCAGAAACCCTACAAGCCAGAAGAGATTGGGGGCCAATATTCAACATCCTTAAAGAAAAGAACTTTCAACCCAGAATCTCCTATCCAGCCAAACTAAGCTTCATAAGTGAAGGAAAAATAAAATCTTTGTGAACAAGCAAGCACTCAGAGATTTCATCACCACCAAACCTGCTCTACAAGAACTCCTGAAAGAGGCTCTACACATATAAGGGAACAACCAGTACCAGCCACTCCAAAAACACACCAAATGGTAAAAGAGCATCAACACAATCAAGAATCTGCATCAACTAACCAAAAAAACAGCCAGGTAGCATCAAAATGACAGCATCAAATTCACACATAACAATACTATCCCTAAATGTCAATGGACTAAATGCCCCAATCAAAAGACACAGACTGGCAAATTGGATAAAAAGCCAAAACCCATCAGTGTGCTGAATCCAGAAAACCCATCCTACATGCAAGGATACACAAAGGCTCAAAATAAAGGGATGGAGGAAGATCTACCAAGCAAATGGAGAGCAAAAAAAGGCAGGAGTTGCAATTCTCATCTCTGATAAAATAGACTTTAAAGCAACAAAGATCAAAAGAGACAAAGAAGGACATTACATAATGGTAAAAGGATCACTGCAACAAGAAGAGCTAATGATCCTAAATATATACGCACCCAATACAGGAGCATCCAGATACATAAGGCAAGTTCTTAATGACTTACAAAGAGACTTAGACTCCCACACAATAATAGTGGGCGACTTTAACACCCCATTGTCAATATTAGACAGATCATCCAGACAGAAAATCAACAAGGATATCCAGGACCTGAATACAGACCTGGAACAAGCAAACCGAATAGACATTTACAGAACTCTCCACCCCAAATCCACAGAATATACATTCTTCTCAGCACCACATCACACCTACTCTAAAATTGACCACATAATTGGCAATAAATCACTCCTCAGCAAATGCAAAAGAACAGAAATCATAACAAACAGTCTCTCAGAGCACAGTGCAATCGAGTTCGAACTCAGAATGCAGAAACTAACTCAGAACCGCACAGCTTCATGGAAACTGAACAACTTGCTCTTGAATGTTGACTGGATAAACAATGAAATGAAGGCAGAAATAAAGATGTTCTTCGAAACCAACGAGAATGAAGACACAACATACCAGAATCTCTGGGACACATTTAAAGCAGTCTCTAGAGGAAAATATATAGCAATGAGTGCCCACATGAGAAGAAAGGAGAGATCTAAAATTGACACCCTATCATCAAAATTGAAAGAGCTAGAGGAGCAAGATCAAAAAAACTCAAAACCTAGCAGAAGACAGGAAATAACTAAGATCAGAGCAGAACTGAAGGAAATAGAGACACAAAAAACTCTTCAAAAAATCAATAAATCCAAGAGCTGGTTTTTTGAAAAGATCAACAAAATAGACAGACCACTAGCCAGATTAATAAAAAAGAAAAGAGAGAATAACCAAATTGATGCAATAAAAAACGATAAAGGGGATATCACCACAGATTCCACAGAAATCCAAACCATCATCAGAGATTATTACAAACAACTCTATGCACATAAACTAGTAAACCTGGAAGAAATGGATAAATTCCTGTACACCTGCATCCTTCCAAGCCTAAACCTGGAAGAAGCCGAAACCCTGAATAGACCATTAACATGGTCTGAAGTCGAGGCAGCAATAAAGAGCCTACCACCCAAAAAAAGCCCAGGTCCAGATGGGTTCACAGCTGAATTCTACCAGACATACAAAGAGGAGCTGATACCATTCCTTCTGAAACTATTCCAGACAATCCAAAAAGAGGGAATTCTTCCCAAATCATTTTACGAGACAAACATCATCCTGATACCAAAACCCGGCAGAGACTCAACAAGAAAAGAAAATTTCAGGCCAATATCCATGATGAACATAGATGCAAAAATCTTCAATAAAATACTGGCAAACCGATTGCAACAGCATATCAAAAAGCTCATCCACCATGATCAAGTAGGATTCATCCCGGGGATGCAAGGCTGGTTCAACATACGCAAGTCCATAAACGTAATTCACCACATAAACAGAACCAAAGACAAAAACCACATGATTATCTCGATTGATGCAGAGAAGGCTTTTGACAAAATTCAACAATGCTTTATGCTAAAAACCCTCAATAAACTAGGTATTGACGGAACGTATCTCAAAACAATAAAAGCTATTTACGACAAACCAACAGCCAATATCATACTGAATGGGCAAAAACTGGAAGCATTCCCTTTGAAATCTGGCACTAGACAAGGGTGCCCTCTCTCACCACTCCTATTCAATATAGTACTGGAAGTTCTAGCCAGAGCAATCAGGCAAGAAAAAGAAATAAAGGGTATCCAAATTGGAAAGGAGGAAATCAAATTGTCTCTATTTGCAGATGACATGATTGTATATCTGGAAGACCCCATCATCTCAGCCCAAAATCTCCTGAAACTGATAAACAACTTCAGCAAAGTCTCAGGATACAAAATCAACCTGCAAAAACCACAAGCATTCCTATACACCAGTAATAGATTTCAAGAGAGCCAAATCAAGAACGAACTGCCATTCACAATTGCTACAAAGAGAATAGAGTACCTAGGAATACAACTAACAAGAAACGTAAAGGACCTCTTCAAGGAGAACTACAAGCCATTGCTCAACGAAATAAGAGAGGATACAAACAGATGGAGAAACATTCCATGTTCATGGTTAGGAAGAATCAACATCGTGAAAATGGCCATACTGCCCAAAGTAATTTACAGATTCAACGCTATTCCCATCAAGCTACCAATGACCTTCTTCACAGAACTGGAAAAAAACACCTTAAACTTCATATGGAACCAAAAGAGAACCCGTATAGCCAAGTCAATTCTAAGCAAAAAGAACAAAGCAGGAGGCATCACACTACCGGACTTCAAACTATACTACAAGGATACAGTAATCAAAACAGCATGGTACTGGTACCAAAACAGAGATATAGACCAATGGAACAGAACAGAGGCCTTAGAGGAAATACAACATACCCACAACCATCTGATCTTCGACAAACCTGACAAAAACAAGCAATGGGGAAAGGACTCCCTGTTTAATAAATGGTGTTGGGAAAACTGGCTAGCCATGTGCAGAAAGCAGAAACAGGACCCCTTCCTGACACGTTATACCAAAATTAACTCCAGATGGATTAAAGACTTAAACATCAGACCTAATACCATAAAAACCTTAGAAGAAAATCTAGGCAAAACCATTCAGGACATAGGTGTAGGCAAGGACTTCATGACCAAAACGCCAAAAGCAATAGCAACAAAAGCCAAAATAGACAAATGGGACCTAATCAAACTCCACAACTTCTGCCCGGCAAAAGAAACCGTCAGTAGAGTGAATCGGCAACCAACAGAATGGGAAAAAATTTTTGCAGCCTACCCATCTGACAAGGGGCTGATATCCAGAATTTACAAAGAACTAAAGCAGATCTACAAGAAAAAAACAAACAAGCCCATTCAAAAATGGGCAAAGGATATGAACAGATACTTTACAAAAGAAGACATACAGGAGGCCAACAAACATATGAAAAAATGCTCATCATCACTGGTCATCAGAGAAATGCAAATCAAAACCACATTGAGATACCATCTCACACCAATTAGAATGGCGATCATTAAAAAATCGGGAAACAACAGATGCTGGAGAGGATGTGGAGAAATAGAAACACTTTTACACTGTTAGTGGGAATGTAAATTAATTCAACCATTGTGGAAGACAGTGTGGTGATTCCTCAAGGACCTAAAAATAGAAATCCCATTTGACCCAGCAATCCCATGACTGGGTATATATCCAAAGGATTATAAATCATTCTACTACAAGGACACGTGCACACGAATGTTCATTGCAGCACTGTTTACAATAGCAAAGACCTGGAACCAACCCAAATGCCCAACGATGATAGACTGGATAGGGAAAATGTGGTACATACACACCATGGAATATTACGCAGCCATCAAAAACGATGAGTTCACGTCCTTTGTAGGGACATGGATGAACCTGGAAACCATCATTCTCAGCAAACTGACACAAGAACAGAAAATCAAACACCGAATATTCTCACTCATAGGTGGGTGTTGAACAATGAGAACACATGGACACAGGGAGGGGAGCACTACACACTGGGGTCCGTTGGGGGGAAATGGGGGAGGGGTGGGGGGTGGGAAGGTGGGAAGAGATAGCATGGGGAGAAATGACAGATACAGTTGAGGGGACAGAAGGCAGCAAACCACACTGCCAAGTGTGTACCTATGCAGTAATCTTGCATGTTCATCACATGTACCCCAAAACCTAAAATGCAATAAAAAAAATTAAATAAAATGTATATATTTAAAAAGATGAGGGCTGAACATGGTGGCTCATGCCTATAATCCCAGCATTTTGGGAGGCCAAGGTGGGCACATCACCTGAAGTCAGGAGTTCTAGACCAGCCTGGCCAACATGGCAAAGTCCCATCTCTACTAAAAATACAGAAATTACCCAGGCGTAGTGACAGTGCCTATAATCCCAGCTACTCTAAAGGTTGAAGCAGGAGAACTGCTTGAACCTGGGAGGTGGAGGTTGCAATGAGCTGAGCTCATACCCCTGCACTCCAGCCTGGGTGACAGAGCGAGACTCCAACTCAAATAATAATAATAATAATAATAATAATAATAATAATAATAATAATAAAATGAGGCCAGGTGTGGTTCAAGCCTGTGATCCCACCCTATCTCTACAAAACTTTTGAAAAGTAGCCAGACGTGGTGGCACACACCTGTAGTACCAGCTACTAGGGAGGCTGAAGCAAGAGAATCCTTTGAGCCAAGGATGTCACGGTTACACTTTGCTATGATGCCACTGCATGATCATAGCAAGAGCTATACCTGGGCAAGAGCAACATCCTGTCTCTCTTTCTTTTTTCTTTTTTGAGACAGGGTCTCACGGTTACCCAGGCTGGAGTGCAGTGATGTGATCACAGCTCACTGCAGCCTGGACCTCCTAGGCTCAAGCAATCCTACCACCTCAGCCTCCCGAGTAGCTAGGACTGCAGTGTGCACCATCACACCTGGCTAATTTTTAAATTTTTCTGTAGCGATGAGGTTTCCCTATGTTGCCCAGGCTGGTCTCAAACTCCTGCGCTCAAGAGATCCTCCTACCTCAGCTTCCCAATGTGCCGGGATTACAGACAGGAGTCATCCCGAGCCACCTGGATCATCCTTTTTTTTTTTTTTTTTTTTTTTTTTTTTTTTTTTTTTTTTTTTTTTTAAATAAAGAGAGGCTCTCACTATGTTACCCATGCTGGTCTCAAGGAATCCTCCCACCTCAGCCTCCCAAAGTGCTAGGATTACAGGCATTTGAGTCACCTCACCCAGCGGCAGCCTGGATCATTCTTACAGCAGCTGAACAATACAAACAAGAAGGCAGCACAAGTAGTGATTCCAATCAGACCTGATTCACATTTTTCTTTCTTTCTTCTTTTTTTTTTTTTTTTTTTTTGGGACAGACTCTCATTCTGTCATCCAGACTGGAGTGCAGTGGCGTGATCTCAGCTCACTGCAACCTCTGCCTCCTGGGTTCAAGAGATTCTCCTGCCTCAGCCTCCTGTGTGACTGGAACTATAGGCATGAGCCATCAAGTCCAGCTAATTTTTGTATTTTTAGTAGAGACAGAGTTTCGTTTCACCATGTTGGCCAGGCTGGTCTCAAACTCCTGAGATCTGCTTGCTTGGCCTCCCAAAGTGCTGGGATTATAGGCATGAGCCAACATCCCCAGCCACACATTATTTTTTAATAAGTATTTAAAGTGCATTCAAATTTAGTTGACTCTACTCTTTTCTTTCATTGTGCCTATTTATTTGCTCTATCTCTATGAACTAAACTGTTGTAAAAGTCAGTTTCACTTTTGTTCTTTATTTTTGATGCTTTCCTTCAAAAGGGTAGAGAAACTATGGGTATCTTATGTCCTTAAATTTTTTAATGATACCTTCTGCATGTCTTAGCCATACGAAATTCTATATGTCACACTTCCTAATAAATAAAATCTGACATACAATTTAGAAGTTCACACATTCAGGCCGGGCCTGGTGGCTCATGCCTATAATCACAGCTATTTGGGAACCAAGGGAGTTACTTGAGGCAGATTACTTGAAGCCAGGGGTTTGAGACCAGCCTGGCCAACATGGTGAAACTGTGTCTCCACTAAAAATACAAAAGTTATCCAGGCATAGTGGTGTGCGCATGTAATTCCAGCTACTTGGGAGGCTGAGGCAGGAGAATCACTTGAACCCAAGAGGCAGTGAGCCAAGATCACACCACTGTACTCCAGCCTGGGCGACACAGATTCTGTCTCAGAAAAAAAAAAAAAAAAAGAGTTCACACATTCAAATGAGTGAACATTTCTACCTTCAGTGGTCTTCCAATTAAATCTTTTCTTCTAAACACCAAGTTTCTTCAGAGAGAAGATAGTACATGTAATTTGTTTACTAAAGATAAATCATGGCTGGGCATGGTGGTTCACATCTGTAATCCCAGCACTTTGGGAGGCCAAGGCAGGCGGATCATGAGATCAAGAGATCAAGACCATCCTGACCAACATAGTGAAACCCCATTTCTAGTAAAAATACAAAAATTAGCTGGGAGTGGTGGCACATGCCTGTAGTTCTAGCTACTCAGGAGACTAAGGCAGGAGAATCACTTGAACCCAGGATGTAAAGGTTGCAGTGAGCGGAGACTGTGCCACTGTACTCCAGCACGGAGACAGAGCAAAACTCTGTCTCAAAAAAAAAAAAAAAAAAAAAAAGCTGGGCGCGGTGGCTCAAGCCTGTAATCCCAGCACTTTGGGAGGCCAAGGCGGGTGGATCATGAGGTCAAGAGATCGAGACCATCCTGGTCAACATGGTGAAACCCCGTCTCTACTAAAAATACAAAAAAAAACAGCTGGGCATGGTGGCTCGTGCCTGTAATCCTAGCTACTCAGGAGGCTGAGGCAGGAGAATTGCCTGAATCCAGGAGGCAGAGGTTGCGGTGAGCCGAGATCGTGCCATTGCACTCCAGCCTGGGTAACAAGAGTGAAACTCTGTCTCAAAAAAAAAAAAAAAAAAAAAAAAAAAAAAAAAAAAAAAAAGATAAATCATTAATAGGACTACTCCCAATAATCTGGATAAACATATATTTGGAACTCAGAACCAACTGCTTAAAACAACATCTGACACAGAATCTTTCACAGTGAGTTTACAAAAATTTTCTTAGTTTAAATGATAACCCATACTATCAGATCTCTTTATTCTGATATCTGCCTGTTGCAAGACAGAACATCTTTCTGGTTCACCCATTAAGGGACTATATGAACTTCAAACTCAAAGCCCTACAAATCTCATCAGAAAGGGTAAGGCCAAATAACCATGAACTAAAGCCTGGCCTGGCATGGTGGCTCACGCCTGTAATCCCAGCACTTTGGGATGCTAAGTCAGGTGGATCACGAGGTCAGGAGTTTGAGAATAGCCTGACAAAACATGGTGAAACCCCATCTCTACTAAATCTACAACAATTAGCTGGGCATGGTGGCACAACGCCTGTGGTCTTCCAATTAAATCTTTTCTTCTAAATACCAAGTTCCTTCAGAGAGAAGATAGTAAATGTAATTTGTTTACTAAAGATAAATCATTGGCTGGGCATGGTGTAGCAGTAGCTGTAGTCCCAGCTACTCTGGAGGCTGAGGCAGAAGAATCGCTTAAACCTGGGAGGCAGAGGTTGCAGTGAGCCGAGACCGGGCTACTGCACTCCAGCATGGGGGACAGAGACTCTTTCTCAAAAAAAAAAAAAAAATAAAAAATAAAAAGCCTAACACTCATCTGCCTTATGAAACCAAAGGGGATGGTTCTGAAACCATGGTACTCTTCCACCTAGCACATCAAGCATTATGCAAAAACCCAAGAAGAAAAAAGCTAACTGCTATTAAAAGATTAGTATTATATTGGGAACAGAACAACAGGAAACCAAGGCTGACCAAGTGAAGCTTCCCATCTGAGTCCAAAGCTTCAGGCAACACTGAGGGGCCAGAGTTAACTGAGCTGTTAAACAGGAAAAGCTCCTCAGTGTTGATGACTTCCTACCTGCACAAGTGAAGGGCTAAGGTTTATCAGTGCTCCACCAGCCAAGTGTGACAGCCCCAGATCTGGAACAGTCTGTATCCAATACCTGATGAGCAGAAAATGTTCTATTCCTTTTCAAATGCTATTTCTGTCTCCCTTGGCTCATGGTTCCTTTGCACACATAAGACAGCATTAGTTACTTATTACAGTAAAGAAGTCAATTCAATCCCTTCTTTTTTTTAGAGCAAGATTTTGCCCCTCCAGCTCACACAGACCAAAGAGCATGGTCCTGCAAAAAATTACAATGGTAGCAACTGTGCATGACACATTTAAAATATACCAAAGAAGGAACCGTACTACATCATACTCAACACTGACAAGCTAAGTATTATTAACTGCATAAAGAAATTAAAGGCTCACAGAGGCAAAGCAAACTGTCCAAGTTTACTCAACCAATAAATGGCAGAGCTGATGTTCTGAGGACTGAATCCAAGTCTTTTCAAATCCTTATAGTCTTTCCACTGTACTAAATGGGCTTGGGAAATACAACACACCTATCATTCATCTTAATATGTAATATATGTCATTTGTTTGTTGATCTATGTATAAAAATACTCTTGAAGGATACACGAGAAACTAACTTGTAGCATCAGCTGTCTCAGAGGAGAACTAGGCTGGAAGACATAGTGAGAAGATTAATATTTTCCATATTCCTTTCTATACCTTTTTAAGTTCAAATCATATGACTGTATTATCTACTCAAAAAATAAAATGTATTCATTGTATATAGCCTTTAATTAAAATATACAAAACAGAAATTTCTGAATATAATATTTTTGAAACTATGCCACCAAACAATAAGTTTGTTGGTAATCTTCATTTCAGGGCCAAAAGAAAAATGGGTTAGGGAGCTCCACACAGGGGTAAAGGATGACAGCTGCTTTTACGAACTGCTAGCCCTAGATGGGGATGCTTCAATGCACTGCAGGAGTGTGCCACAGTCACTTGCCTGCTGGAGGCATTTGCCAATAGCATACTTACTAAACACAGGCTGGCATCTCCCCTCTCAGGTTTAAAAACCACTTGCCAGGCAAATGTTATCAAAGAGAATGCAAAATTTCCCAGAGAAACAGAGGAAATAATTAAACAAGTAAGTAAACAATTTTAAATTGTCATAGGAGAAAATTTATATTAAGAGGTTGAGAGGCAGCAGAATATAACACAGAAGAGAAACAGAGATAAAAACAAAATCTGCCAAGTAAACAAGAAGCTTCTGGCCAGGTGTGGGTGATCACGCCCATAATTCCAACACTTTGGGAGGCCAAGGTAGGAGGATCATTTGAGCCGGGATTACAGGCACGCACCACCATGCCCAGCTAATTTTTTGTATTTTTAGTAGAGACGGGGTTTCACCATGTTGACCAGGATGGTCTCGATCTCTTGACCTCGTGATCCACCCACCTCGGCCTTCCAAAGTTCTGGGATTACAGGCTTGAGCCACCGTGCCTGGCCCACAATTCTTAATCCTATGTTTTGTGCTCATTTACATGATTCACGTCTAGACTTCTTTGTCTTAGATATTCTTCTCATTTCAGAACCTGACAAGAAGTCCAAGCCATCAAGCACAGCCCAAAGATCTGTATATATTCTCACCTCACAGCACTTTTTTGGTACTATAGTGAGTTTTAGAGAGGACTGAGATACATACATTCTGGTCCGGTTTGGACTCAATACTATATATACCATTTTGACATTATGATGGACTAATGCTCTGCCGATCTATCTTTATTATTTTGTAGGTTAAAAATAACTAACCTCCTAAAGGAGTATTCCTAATTGCCCAGGCATTTAATAACACAAAGTGAATCATCTGTCTCTGTGAAAGACCTGTAATATAGCAGAGGCTGTTCCTTAGAAATCATATATTACACAGTAAACTGGAATTTTCAGCCCTACTTAAATCTGGCAGGGACGTATATCACAGAGAAAATGGGCAGTAGCAGTATTCCTAGCTGTAGAATGCATTCGCTCCAAATGCAGAGAGGTTTATAGGCCTTATGGTTCCTCTGTAGGAGGTAATGCAAGGTACAGCAATGTATTTTTTACACTGGAGGAAATGACTTGGCATGTTCTGCTTCATGGATCACTAAACACATATAGAAGTTGCAGTCTTTCATCTTAAAAGGTTTATCTGCTACCTTATGGAGTACATGTAGCTTGCCCAAAGTCTCTAGCAAGCTAGCCACCTCATGTTTATCAGGCTTAATTAGCATGATGTCATTGATGTAAAGAATTAATATAATATTCCATGGGTATTTCAGAGAGTCTAAAGCACTTTGAATTATATTATGACAGAAGGCAGGAGCGTTCACATAGGCCTGGGGCAAAACTGTAAATTAATATTACTGTAGTATCTGGGTGGATATAAAATGGTTTGGATCTTCTTTCCTGAATGAAATGAAAATAGGTGTATTTGCCTAATAAATGACTGCATACTATGCATCTGAACTTGTATTAATCTCTTTCCTATTACTGCATATTATTTCATGGTATATACGTACCACATTTTAAAAAATCAAATCCACCATTAACAGGAACTTAGGCTGATCCCATGTCTCTGCCACTGTGAGTAGTGCTGTGAAAAATATACAAATGTAGGTGTTATTGTTTTAAACATAATGGCTTATCATCTTTTGAGTATATATCCAGTAGTGGGATTTTTGGGTTGAAAACTAGTCATACTTTCAGTTCTTTGAGAAATCACCAAACTGCTTTCCACTGGGGCTGAACCAAATTACTTTACTCCAACAGTGTATAAGTGTTCCCTTTTCTATGCAACCTCAACAGCATGTGTTATTTTTTTTTACTTTTTAATAGCCATTCTGATTGGTATGAGATGGTGTCTCCTTGTGGTTTTGATTTGCATTTCTCTGATGTTTGGTGATGATGAACAGTTTTTCATGTTTGCTGGCCACATGGTATGTTTTCTTTTAAGAAATGTCTGTTCATATCCTTTACCCACTTTTTATTGGGGTTGTTTGCTTTTTCTTGTTGTCATTGGTCTGTTTACACTTCTTATGAATTGTGACTATTAGACCACTGTTGGATTATTTTTTGCAAATATTTTCTTGGATCCTGTAGGTTATTAACAATCACGTAATTTTTTTGTTATTGTTGCAATTGCTTTTAAGACTTAGCCATAAATTATTTGCCAAGACTATTATTGAGAAGAGTATTTCCAAGGCTTTTTTTCCAGGATTCTCATAGTTCGAAGTCATCTTGTGTTAATTGTTGTATATTGTCATAGGTATATTCTTGGAGGCATATTCTTCTGGATATAGTTAGCCAGTTTTTCCAGCAGCATTTATTGCACAGAGGATTATTTCCCAATTATTTATTTTTGTCAACTTTGTCCAAGATCAGTTGGCTGTAGGTATTCGGTTTTATTTCTGGGTTCTCTATTCCATTCCATGGTCTATGAGTTTATTTTTGTACTAGTACCACGATGTTTTAATTACTGTAGACTTATAGTATACCTTGAACTCAGGTAATATGATTCCTTCATTTTTGCTCTTTCTGCTTAAGATTGCTTTGGCTATTTGGGCTCTTTCTGGTTTCATATAAATTTTAGAGTACTTTTTTCTAATTCCGTAAAAGAAAATGCTATTTGTAATTTAACAGAAATACTTGTGAATGAATTCATTGCTTTGGACAATATGGACATTTTAGCAATATTGATTTTGTTCAATCCATGAGCATAAAATGTTTTTTCATTTCCTTCAGCAGTGTTTTGCAGTTCTTTGTAGAGATCTTTCACCTTCTTGACTTTGGTTAGATGTATTTCTAGGAGTTTTTTGTTTGTTTGTTTTTGTTATGGTAATGCAATCACGTTCTTGATTTGGCTCTCATTTTGAATGTTACTGATGTATAGAGATGGTTTTATTGATTTTTGTACATTGATTTTGTATCCTGAAACTTTGCTGAAGTTATTTATCAGGTCTAGGGGTTTTTTGACAAAGTTTTTAGGTTTTTCTAGGTACAGAATTACGTCGTCAGAGAAGACAGATCATTCGACTTCCTGTTTTTCTATTTGAATGTCTATTTCTTTCCCTTGCCTAATTTTGCTCTGTTTCTGGTATTATGCTGAATAGGAGTGCTAAGAGTGGAAACCCTTTTTAAATCCAGTTCTTAGTGGGAATGCTATATCTTTCCCCCATTTAGTTAGTTGGATGTGGGTTTTTCAGAGATGGGTCTTATTATTTGAGATATGTCTCTCTTACACTTAGTTGAGAGTTTTTATCATGAAGAGATTTTGGATTTTATCAAGTGTTTTTTCTGCATTTATTTAGTTGCTTGTATGGTTTATTTTAATTCTGTTTATGTGTTTGACTCACATTTATCGATTTGCATATGTTCAACCAATCTTGCGTGCCAGAAATAAAGCCCACTTGATTATGGTGAATTAACATTCTGATGTGCTGCTGGATTTAGTTTGCTAGTATTTGCTTGAATGTTTTTTTTTTTTTTCATCTGTGTTTACTACGGATATTGACCTATAGCTTTATTTTTTTGTTGTTTTTGTGGTTTTGCCAGATTTTGTGTCAGAATGATAGTGGTTTCAAAGAATGGGTTAGAGAGGAATTCTTCCCCTCATTTTTTGGAATAGTTTCGTAGAGTTGGTACCAGCTCTTCTTTGTATGTCTGTTAGAATTTGGCTGTGAATCCATCTGATCCATAGCTTTTTTTGTTGGCAACTTTTTTATTACTGATTCAATTTCGGAACTTACTAGGTTTGTTCTGGGTTTCAGTTTCTTCAGGATTCAATCTTGGAAGGCTGTGTCTTTCCAGGAATTTATTTATTTCTTCTAGATTTTCTAGTTCATGTGCATAGAGGTGTTAATAACAGTTGTGGAAGATATTTTGTATTTCTGTGAAATTATTTGTAATGTAATTTTTGTCATTCTGATTGTGCTTATTTGGATTTTGGTCTCAGTTTCATTTAATCCTGCTCTAATTTAATTATTCATTTTCTTTTCCTATCTTTGGAATTCATTTTTTCTTTTTAGTCTTGTTCCCTTAGTTACAATGGTATAATGTTAACTCTGTATCTTCTTGACATAAGTATTTAGTGCTATAAATATTCTTCTTAATGCTGCTTTTGCTGTATATAAGAGGTTGCATATGTTGTGTCTCTGTTTTCATTTATTTCATGGATTTTAAAAATGTCTCATTTTATTTTGTTGCTTATCGAAAAGTCATTCAGGAGCATGCTGTTTAATTTTCAGATAATTGTTTGTTTTTGAGAGCTCATCTGGGTATTAATTCCTATTTTTATTCTACTGTGGCCCAAAAAGATGTTTAGCATAATTTTGATTTTTTAAAATGTATTGAAACTTGATTTATGACTGAGCGTGTGGTAAGTCTTAGAGTGTGCTCTGGGTGCAGATGAGAAGAATGTACATTATGTAATTGTTGGGTGTCCTATTCTGTAGATGTCCATTAGGTCCAATTGATCTAGCATCAAATTTGAGTCCAGAATTTCTTTGTCGATTTTCTGCCTTCATGATCTTTCTAATAGTGTCAGTGGGGTGTTTAAGTTTTCCACTAATATTGGGTGTCTGTATAAGGCTTTTTCTTGACTTAATTGTTTTATTAATCTTATTGTTCTGATATTGAATGAGTATATTTAGAATAGTTAAATCTTCTTGGTGAATTGAATTATTTATCTTTATTTAATTCTCTTTTGGGCTACTTAAAAAAAGAATTATTGGTTTAAAGTATGTTTTATCTGATGCAAGAATAGTGATCCTGCTCCTTTCTTTTCCTATTTGAGCTATATATATATATATATATATATATATATATATATATATATATATATTTATCTTGCACCTATGAAAGTCACTACATATGAGATGGGCCTCTCAAAGAGAGCAGAAGGATGGGTCAATTTTTTCTCAAACCCCTTTGCCACCCTATGTTATTTTAGTGGAGACTTTAGACAATTTACTTTCAAAATTAATATTGATATGTGTGGTTTTAGTCCTGTCTTAATGTTGTTCGCTAATTGCTTTCTAGTCTTGATTGCACAGCAGCTTTATAGAGTCTGTGGGCTGCGTGCTCTACATGTGCTTTTGTGTCAACAAATATTCCTTCATTTCCATGTTGAGAATGCCCTTAAGCAACTCTTCAATGGGCTGTTTGGTGGTAACAAATTCCCTTACTGACAGTTTATCTGGGAAAGACTTTATTTCTTCTTTGCTTAAGAAGGTGAGTTTGGCAGGATAGGACATTCTTGACTTTTATTTATTTTCTTCCATAATGCTAAAAATGGGCCTCCAATCTATTATGACTTGTAAAGTTTCTGCTGAGAAGCCCATTGTTAGTCTGATGAATTTTCCTTTATAGGTAATTCGGTCTTTCTCTCTAGCTGCATTTAAGATTTATTTCTTTCATATTGACCTTGGATAGTCTGATGACTATATTTCTTGGGGATGGTTGTCTTATATACTATTCCATAATAGTTCTCTGTATTTCTGTATTTTTCTGTCAACATCTCTTCCAAGAGAAGAGACATTTTTCTGAATTTTATCCTCATGTATATTTTTCAATTCGATTACTTTCTCTTCTCTCTCAGGAATTCCAATAAATCATAGATTTGATTGCTTTACCCAATCCCATATTTCTCTAAGACTTTGTTTATTTTTTAATTTTTTTTTAAATCTAACTGTTGGATTTTAAGAACCATTTTAGGAGCTCTTAAATTTTTTCATCTGTTTTGTCTCGTCTATTGGCAACATTTTTATTACTGATTCAATTTTGGAACTTATAGGTTTGTTTTGAATACCAATTGTATTTTGAAATTCTTGTAATAAATTTTTCCAGAAGTTCTGTTTCATTCTGTCTCCATATAGTTGTGTCACCTTTCAAATCCTGGATCTTTTTTTCCATTTCCTTTGTGTTGGATTACAACTTTCTCTTGGATTTCATTTATTTATTTATTGCCGTCCTTATTCTGTTTTATGTATGCCATTTAGATATTTTATTCTGGTTAGGATTTTTTGCTAAGGAGGTATTGGGATCCTTTAGAGGTAATGAAACAGTGGCTTTTTGTATTGTTGGAGTTCTGGCACCGGTTCTTTCTCAATCAAGGGAACTGGCGCTTACTTTTTTTGAATTTGCTTTTCCTTTAATTTTTTTCATTGTTTATTATCTCTCACCGCATGGCTGCGGTGTATTTTGTGAATGATCAATTGCCATCATTTCTGAGTGCTTTCATAGGTACAGGGCTCTGTACAGGCTCCTCGGTTTCAGATGGCTTTCCCAGTAGTTGTTTGGTGTCGCAGTGGTGTAATTCAGCATGACCTCCAGTAGATGGCGCATCAGAGTAAGAGCCAGCAGGTAGGCTCTTACTCTTTTCACCTTCTGTAGGGGTGGAGTAATTGGAGAAGGAGGAAAAATATTCTTCCCCCACTACATTGGTCTTCGTTAGGGATGGAACCACTGGAGAAGCCTGAGAAGCACCTATTTCAACCCATGCTCCCTGGGCCCCCATGGGAGAGCTGCTGCTGCCTTCAGCGGTTACTGAGGATGGGGGGAGGGGGCAAGAGATCCCCCCACTGCAAGTCATTATTGTATCTTTGTTGTTTTCTCTGTCCATGACTGGCGCCACATTCACATTTCCTTTGACCGCCTTTGGCGCCGTCAGGCTGTGTTACCCTCTTCTTAGTGGTAGCCAACACCAAAGATTAGACACCTGAGAGAGTAGAGTTCACCTTTTACTCACTTCTTAGAGCTAATGGCACAGTCCCCCCAAACTGACCAATGACAAACATGGACTGGATCGAGGTTGCTAAGCTGTCACTAGTTACAAGCCATTCCACTCAGAAGAAACCTAAGTTTCAGCAAATTTACTCCTGCTCAAGTTTGGCAATGGGAGGGAGCTTAATTCCAGCATCTGCTGCTGTGGTGCTCTCCACATTCATTGCTCAATTCTGACTGTGGGGGCTGTTACCCTACTCCAGAGAAAGCACTTCAACCTCTGGTCTTATACTGGCCAGGCCAACGTCTGCAGTGGCTGTGGTTGTCAGGTTATCAAACAATGACTGACTTTTTTGAGCTCTGATTAAAAATTGCATCCTCCTCTCAGTTTTGGGTCTGAGAAAATGCCTGCAGACTTTTCCAGTGTCTTTTCTTCTCTGTGTCTCTTTGTCTTTCCTGGAGCTATCTCCTGGGCTTAGAGAAACAGATGCTCTCCCTTGGCCTGGATTTGCAAAGATCGCTGCTGAAAAGTGATATACAGAGAGAGACTAGCTGCCCCTCTCACACATTGAGGCTTCACCCACATAATCAGCCAAATGTCATCGTGAGGGCTACTTGCACATCTTCTCCTCCCGAGCATCTGATGTGACCTTGAGTCTTCCAGTGAATTCCTTTTTTTTTTTTTTTAATTTAAAGCTCACAGAGTTGAACTTCATGCACTGTTTAGCTATTTCTTTTTTTTTTTTTTTTTTTTGAGACGGAGTTTCTCTCTTGTTACCCAGGCTGGAGTGCAATGGCGCGATCTCGGCTCACCGCAACCTCCGCCTCCTGGGTTCAGGCAATTCTCCTGCCTCAGCCTCCTGAGTAGCTGGGATTACAGGCAAGCGCCACCATGCCCAGGTAATTTTTAATATTTTTAGTAGAGACGGGGTTTCACCATGTTGACCAGGATGGTCTCAATCTCTTGACCTCGTGATTCACCCGCCTCGGCCTCTCAAAGTGCTGGGATTACAGGCTTGAGCCACCGCACCCGGCCATGTTTAGCTATTTCTAAGTGGCTGAGGCATGCTGATGGTTTCTAATCCACCATCTTAGAAACAAAAAAAAGCACTTCGGGAGGCCGAGGCGGGTGGATCACGAGGTCGAGAGATCAAGACCATCCTGGTCAACATGGTGAAACCCCGTCTCTACTAAAAATACAAAAAAATTAGCTGGGCATGGTGGCGTGTGCCTGTAATTCCAGCTACTCAGGAGGCTGAGGCAGGAGAATCGCCTGAACCCAGGAGGCGGAGGTCGCGGTGAGCTGAGATCGCGCCATTGCACTCCAGCCTGGGTAACAAGAGCGAAACTCCACCTCAAACAAACAAACAAACAAACAAAAAAACCAAAAAACAAAAAAAGAAACCCCAAACTCTGTAGTGTATTTTGATAGTGATTTATCTACAACATCCAGTAACATAAGTTTAACTTATTGAAACTAATGTACATGAAATAGTTAATCACTTCTTTGCAGAAATTAGGAGTACTTCAGGAGTTGAAACATAATGCCTACTGATATTTTGTATGCCAAGTTTTCTGAGAAATTTTTGTCTGCAATGTTCTTTTTCTTTGGCAAAACATAAGTTCCCATGAGTTAGGAAGTACCTATTTGTTCTTTCTGTAATCATATAAATATTAATTGATAAATATATGATTTGTTAATATAATAGAATGACGTATTTAATATAATATAAACAGATTTAAAATATTATAGTTAACAGAAAATCATATTGTTACATGGGTCATTTGACTTTTTTTTACTACATCAGGAATATAATCTAATTAAACTTGAACATCAAAAAACAGGAACATGAACTATTCCTCAAGATATGAACATAATCCATTTATATTGATATCATTATAATGTAAATATCTCATAGCATTATAATATAATTTAAACATTTCAAAACTGAATGTTTCTTAAGTTAGCCTATAAAGTATAAAGTGAAGAATAAAGAAACCAAAGAGAAAAAGCAAATGAATCAGCAAATTTGAATGAATTAGATTCAACTGAGCCATCAGTTGATCCACTTCTCCTAGAGAATTTCATTTCTTTCCCTTATTCTATAGCACTATTGCTGGCTTATTGGATGTTAGTAGAAAAAAAACTATACCGCATAAATTATAAAATAAATATCTATTTTCAAATACATAAAATGCTTAATTTTAAATTACATATTTTACAGCTAGAACTAAATTTGATAGGCTGTAGAAAACCAGATATGTACAAATTAAAAAAATAGTGCTTTCTTCAAATAAAGTAAAATGTAAAACTATTTTTCATTATTAATAGTAGATAAAATCAAACCTCCCTACCTCATCCCCATATAGTTAACAATATTTTTATGTGTGAGATTATTTTCTGTAATATTAATCACATTTTGATTAAAATAAAAATTACAGGATTTAGATGGAGAGAAAACAGGACCTTTATACAAATTTGTCTCTAGGATTGTTTCATGTTCATGTTTTTTAGTGTCCATTTTTAATTCTAATGAAAATAAGTCTATAATTTTATGTGAGACCAATAATATGCTATGACAAAAATAATAGATTGTAATATTCTTGAAATGCTAATATTTATTTTCATGGTATGGATAAATAGAGAAGTTATGTATATTCAGGTTTTCCAGTTTATTTCTGGTCAAAAAAGTCATGAAGAGCAATAATTTTTGTCATGAAAATATCAAATGCATGTGGGATGGTTTTAAGTTTTAGAAACTTTTAACTTATTTCCAAATACCTATTTACAAGCTGATATGTATTTATATGCATACTCTCTTTGTGCAAAAGTTTTAAGGCTGCTGGTTTCTCATAAAGTTATAGAAAATGAGATAATAAAACAAAAATAGAAAATTAGTCAAAGGAGAAAATAGCACACTCACACAACATACATCTCAATGCCTTTTTTCATGCATGAGCTTCAAATGTGTCTCTATGTTCCACAGGGAAAAAAAGGCACAAAAGGATAACTTCAGAGGTTATCTAGTTTTCATTTTTTGTAGAGATAATGAATACCAGTTTATTAGGAGGAAATCTATCATTGAAATTTTGAACAGTATTTTTCATCTTCAGCATTATGTAAAGGAAGAGTGATGTAAGAACAGTGTATATCCTTAATACATCCAGAAAGTTTAAGTCACCGTCAACTAGTATTTTTTTATTTTCTTCTAACAATATTAGATACATGTTGAGAAAATGACATTGATATGTAAATATATAAAGAACATGACTTCTGTTACTCCTTACTGATCTGTTGCAAGAACATAGAACACCTCAAGGCCTGGAAAACTTTTATTTTCATAAGTACTGGTTAATTTGTGTGTATGTGGAGGAGCCAGAATGCTGAGCTCTTTATATTAAGATAGGGGAAAAGTCAGTGTTAGACCACACTGACTATTAGAAAGAAATGTCAAATTTATTTATTTGGTTTCTCTGAGACATGTACCCTTTTAACAATTACAGGGCTGCATGTTGTTTACTCTATTCCCTTGGAACATTTGTAATTTGTTTTTAAATTACAGATATATGAAAGACAGTAATGGTTCAGAAGAAGAGGCAGGTAAATTGTGAGAATAGAAGGAACGAGTGGTAAGAAAAGAAAAGATAAGAAAAATAGACAAATTAATGCAAGGGGTAAAATGAGCAAGGACTGAGGAAAAATAAATAGGTTTTGATAGTGAAGAGAGAAACAGTAAAAAACAAATGAACAATATGATTCATGTTTCACTTACTACTGTATTTACAATGTACTGAGCAAATTCAGAGCAAATCTTACACCTAAACATTGTAAGATAACTATTTCCCTGAAATAGTAGAAATAGATCTAGTAGACTTTAGATATTGCAATCATCAGACATAAATATAAAATAAACATGTTTAGTATAGCTGAAGTATTAGTATATAAAGTTCTGCACATAGAACAAGAAGATTTTTTTTCAATGAAATGTTTGAAAAACATAATGGTGCAGTCAAAGTTTAAAAATCAGTGATAGATTAGCTAGCAGATTAGACAGTTAAAAAATAATACATTTTATGATAGAAAAAAATAAAGTACATAGAATACAGTTCAGAAAAACAGAAAATATGGAAGAAGTCTATATTAAGGATCCTGTGATATCTTTCAACATGTCTCAAATCAGCTTTAAACAGGGATGCAGAAAGAAAGGGAAAAAATAAATGCTCAAAAAGATAATGGTTAAATTTTTTTTTTCATTTTTGCTAAAAAAGGTATTAATCTTAAAATCCAGAGGCATTCAAAAGATCGAAGTTATGCAAAGCTGGAATCTACGGACAAAGGAAAACATATATATCTTCACTAGTCATTTGTACTATCCTTTGTTTTCTCTTTACTCTTTTGTGAGGTCACTCCACATTCCTGGCCTTCTAGGCAATGCTTTCTATAATTGCTGCTTCCAATAAAACTGTTTGCAAAAAACCAGCTCCTGGATTTATTGATTTTTTGAAGAGTTTTTTGTGTCTCTATTTCCTTCAGTTCTGCTCTGATCTTAGTTATTTCCTGTCTTCTGCTAGGTTTTGAGTTTTTTTGATCTTGCTCCTCTAGCTCTTTCAATTTTGATGATAAGGTGTCAATTTTAGATCTCTCCTTTCTTCTCATGTGGGCACTCATTGCTATATATTTTCCTCTAGAGACTGCTTTAAATGTGTCCCAGAGATTCTGGTATGTTGTGTCTTCGTTCTCATTGGTTCCGAAGAACATCTTTATTTCTGCCTTCATTTCATTGTTTATCCAGTCACAATTCAAGAGCAAGTTGTTCAGTTTCCATGAAGCTGTGCGGTTCTGAGTTAGTTTCTGCATTCTGAGTTCGAACTCGATTGCACTGTGGTCTGAGAGACTGTTTGTTATGATTTCTGTTCTTTTGCATTTGCTGAGGAGTGATTTATTGCCAATTATGTGGTCAATTTTAGAGTAGGTGTGATGTGGTGCTGAGAAGAATGTATATTCTGTGGATTTGGGGTGGAGAGTTCTGTAAATGTCTATTAGGTTTGCTTGTTCCAGGTCTGTATTCAGGTCCTGGATATCCTTGTTGATTTTCTGTCTGGTTGATCTGTCTAATATTGACAATGTGGTGTTAAAGTCTCCCACTATTATTGTGTGGGAGTCTAAGTCTCTTTGTAAGTCATTAAGAACTTGCCTTATGTATCTGGGTGCTCCTGTATTGGGTGCATATATATTTAGGATCGTTTTACACTGTTGGTGGGAATGTAAATTAATTCAACCATTGTGGAAGACAGTGTGGCAATTCCTCAAGGACCTAAAAATAGAAATCCCATTTGACCCAGCAGTCCCATTACTGGGTATATATCCAAAGGATTATAAATCATTCTACTACAAGGACACGTGCACACGAATGTTCATTGCAGCACTGTTTACAATAGCAAAGACCTGGAACCAACCCAAATGCCCAATGATGATAGACTGGATAGGGAAAATGTGGTACATATACACCATGGAATATTACGCAGCCATCAAAAACGATGAGTTCACGTCCTTTGTAGGGACATGGATGAACCTGGAAACCATCATTCTCAGCAAACTGACACAAGAGCAGAAAATCAAACACTGTATATTCTCACTCATAGGCGGGTGTTGAACAATGAGAACACATGGACACAGGGAGGGGAGCACTACACACGGGTCCGTTGGGGGGAAATGGGGGAGGGGCGGGGGGTGGGGAGGTGGGAAGAGATAGCATGGGGAGAAATGACAGATACAGGTGAGGGGACGGAAGGCAGCAAACCACACTGCCATGTGTGTACCTATGCAACAATCTTGCATGTTCATCACATGTACCCCAAGACCTAAAATGCAATAATAAATAAATAAATAAATTAATTAATTAATTAATAAAAATAATAAAAAAAAAACTGTTTGCAGCCATTGTAATTTGTGGCCTTTTATCTGGATGCAGTCAGGGCACAGCTCCCAATTTGCCCCCTCTGCTTCTCCCTGGTTCTGCAAATACCATTTTTCTAGGTAAGTCTTCTATTAATACATAGTTCCTAATTAAGTTGCACCCTCCACAGATTCTGACTCCAAGTCTTCTCATTTCTAACTTCACTATCATATGAAGATCAACTCTCTCTCTCCCATAGCCCAGCTATGTCCTGCCTTTCTTCTGAGGAACTAGATTCCTTATGTTTCACACAAGACTTGAGAAAAGATGAGGAGCCAGAATCTCTTAATTAATGTCTGCCTAAATGTGCCCTGCTTGCCTTTTTATAATGCCACAGTTATACTGTGTTGATGTAGGTTCCCATGATTTCACCAGGAAATACTCTCAAGTCTCCTCATATTGGCTTTCTTCTCATTTTATTTGGCTTCTAATGTCTCACATCCCTTGTTTCTAGGAAGTACAAACAAGGTCTAGAAAGGGAGAGCCTACATATGTGAGGTAATTAACTAAAGCTCCATGATTCAGTTTCATTGTTAGAGAAGTTGCAAGAGAGAAAAATAAGCTGATTTCTAAGATAAAAACAAAAGGAGGAATATCACAAATATTTTCCATATGAGAGAAACATTAGTGAGTTCATTGTTTTTTCTTTGTTTCTTATTTAAGTGTACATTTTACACAGCCTTCTTCTATCTGGAAGCTAACACAAATGAATTTCAAATCATCAGAAATTCATAAAGAGTATGTATAATAATTGTTCCTCTATGAATTGAAGTCAGTCACTAATATGATATTAAGGCAAATATTATAGGGAAAATATGTTTTAATTAATTCATATTTTTATTGTGTTATCCTTATACTCGATTAGGTTCTTAAAAAAGTTACTAAGTGTTCTTCATAAACGTTTGATGTTTTTAGGAATTCATGAAATGTATTCTTGTTTACTTGATATAAAATTTAATTATAATCTCTTATTGATCTCAAAAAACAAGGAAATAATACTTTATGCTATCTCTAGCCTACAGTATCATTCAATAAAATGATTTTTATTCATCATGATAATAAATTATACAAAATTTATGAATTTTTAAATAAGAAAACTAAGATATTGTTAATGGAGAAAACTTGGTAAACCAATAACTCAAGGATAAGGGAAACTAACCTCTTAGGAAAGCTGTGAAATCTATAATTATTTAAAATGCTATTTATTAACACTCATAACCAGCAACTATTTTATGTATATCAGAATATTCTTGTTTTTTGAGCATATTAAGCTAATTATTGAGATAAGATGTTCCAATCTCAGGGAAATATTTCAATTTTCATAAAACTACATTTTTGTTATTAACTGATATCCCTGAATCCTGAACTGGCTTTGGGGTAAATATTCATCATTTTCCATTCAACATTTTATCTTTATGAAAAATTTATGTGATGTCTGAAATATTACTTAATAAATTTTAAGCAGTGTTATGGTATTACAAATAATATTTAGAACTTAAAATAACAATAAATTCTTATCAGCTTCAAGAAAACTTAAAACAAAACAATTCCTGTAATTTCAGATATAACCACCCTTTCCAGCAACAACAATGAAAATATCATTAAAGTTTTACCACTGGTTTATTCTCTATATAATAAATGGATACTTTAAAAAAACATTTTGCCAACTACAAATTATGACTTCATTAAGGATGTGAAAAGGTGATGGGGGAGTTGGAAAAGAGAATGAATACAATGGGTAAGGAAGATAGTGCAATATAATTTTATAAGTGATATTTTATTACGAACATTCCCACAATTCAATGGTTCTTGACATATTTTTCTTTGTAGTAATAAAACCACAGACTCTTATTTTTACACAGTTTTGTAATTCTTTCACTTCTCCATCTGAGGAGATTCCTGCTTGTATGGTAAAATGAATGTTTGTAGTCTGAATAACTACATAGGTTGACTGTATTGAGACTAACATCTATTTACAATAGCTTCTGTTCTCAAGGATGCCAAAAATATTATATTTTAAAATAATACATAATTTTTAGCATGCAAAACTAGAACTCCTTATCAACTATCGGATATATTTGAAAGTTAAGAAATGAAAAAAATGATTATTGTCATCAAGTTTTATGAAGATCTTTATGATGGCAGTGGAGATGAGATGCCCATTTTCTCCAATAGTATATTTTCTCTCTCTCTCTCCACCCCACTCTCTCTCTGTGTGTGTGTGTGTGTGTGTGTGTGTGTGTGTGTGTGTGTGTGTGTGTGTATCTCTTCCCTAAGCTATGATTTTCATTTAAATACGAAGTTCTGGATTTCCAATTTCAATGGAAGTGTGTTTTAAATGAATGGACTGTAGGACTTCAGATGCATCTAGTTTAGTCTCTAATGTTAAATTTAAAACTTTATGAATTAATTGTATATACAACTTCAAAATGAATCATATATAGCAAAGAAATTTCTTGTATTCATCTGCACTTGATTTGTAGATTATCTGAATGACAGGTAATATATACTTTATAAAAATTGAGCATGTATGAAATATCATCTAAACTCCTCAAAGAACCTAGAATGTTTAATAGAATAAGATAATATTTTCTCTATTTCATGCAAATTTCTATCAAATTTCTTAACTCTTTATAAGCCATAAATCATATTTTGTCTCCTTATTAAATTTCTTATAGTTTCTTAAATCTCAAATTGTGGGAATTGTAATGTTAACTAATGTAAGATCTCAAGTCAATTGTTTAATCCAAAATTTAATGGAGAATATTGGCACACAGCAAACATAAATTTTATTTTGTATGTTCAAACACATCTTTTTGAACTCAAAAATATTTTTTATCTGAAAAAATTGTAGCAACCTTTGCACAATAAATTTTAAGTGGATGAGTAAAATATTTAAATATATCAGATAATGTATATGAAGTAAAGCTTCATTTTTTAATATTAAACTATTGTCTTAATTAACATATAAGTATTCCTTTTGTTTATTAAATAAATATCTCAAACCTAAGAATCTTTTTAAATGTGCTTACAGTTGGATTAAGGCCTGGCAAAATTACTATTTTATGTATAATGTTTTTATTTCCCCTCATGCACACCAGAAACTATCATTAATAATGGGAAGTACTGCATTTATATAACACAGATTATAAATGATATGAATTGGATTCCCAACATTTTATATACATATGTCACAATCTAGGTTATGCATTTGTTTAAACAAAATACTGGTTTAAGCTTCAATACTGCAGGCCGGGCACAGTGGCTCACGCCTGTAATTCCAGCACTTTAGGAGGCTGATGAGGGCAGATCAGGAGGTCAGGAGATCAAGACTATCTTGGCCAACATGGTGAAACTCCATTTCTACTAAAAATACAAAATTTAGCTGGGCATGATAGCGTGTGCCTATGATACCAGCTATAATTTAATACTGCATATTCACTGTGATGCTCAATAGGCACTGACAAAAGCTCTTTATTTTGTAACAAATATATGGATATAAAAAGACTATATGTTGACTATGTATTCAATTATGACTTTTTTAGGAACAGGTAAATTAGGAGGTCCAGAAACAAGTTTCCTTTTGGTCCTAGTGAGGGAATGTATTCTTTTCCTGGGGCTGAAATATGGGGGTAGTTTCTTTCTTTCTTTTTTTTTTTTAAATTTTTTTATTGCATTTTAGGTTTTGGGGTACATGTGAAGAACTTGCAAGATTGTTGCATAGCTACACACATGGCAGTGTGATTTGCTGCCTTCCTCCCCCTCACCTATATCTGTAATTTCTATCTCTCTCCACCTCCCCATCCCTCGTCTCTCCCCCATTTCCCTCCAACAGACCCCAGTGTGTAGTGCTCCCCTCCCCGTGTCCATGTGTCCTCATTGTTCAACACCCGCCTATGAGTGAGAACATGTGGTGTTTGATTTTCTGCTCTTGTGTCAGTTTGCTGAGAATGATGGTTTCCAGGTTCATCCATGTCCCTACAAAGGACACGAAGTCATAATTTTTGACGGCTGCATAATATTCCATGGTGTATATGTACCACATTTTCCCTGTCCAGTCTATCATCAATGGGCATTTGGGTTGGTTCCAGGTCTTTGCTATTGTAAACAGTGCTGCAATGAACATTCGTGTGCACGTGCCCTTATAGTAGAACGATTTATAATCCTTTGGATATATACCCAGTAATGGAATTTCAGAGTCAAATGGGATTTCTATTTTTAGGTCATTGAGGAATCACCACACTGTCTTCCACAATGGCTGAACTAATTTACACTCCCACCAACAGTGTAAAAGTGTTCCTATTTCTCCACATCCTCTCCAGCTTCTGTTGTCTCCAGATTTTTTAATGATAGCCATTCGAACTGGCATGAGATAGTATCTCAATGTAGTTTTGATTTGCATTTCTCTAATGACCAGTGATGATGAGCATTTTTTCATATATTTGTTGGCCTCCTGTATGTCTTCTTTTGTAAAGTGTCTGTTCATATCCTTCACCCACTTTTGAATGGGCTTGTTTTATTCTTGTAGATCTGTTTTAGTTCTTTGTAAATTCTGGATATCAGCCCCTTGTCAGATGGGTAGACTGCAAAAATTTTTTCCCATTCTGTTGGTTGCCAATTCACTCTAGCGACTGTTTCTTTTGCCATGCAGAAGCTGTGGAGTTTGATTAGGTCCTATTTGTCTATTTTGGCTTTTGTTGACAATGCTTTTGGTGTTTTGGTCATGAAGTCCTTGCCTACGCCTATGTCCTGAATGGTTTTGCCTAGATTTTCTTCTGTGGTTTTTATGGTGTTAGGTCTTATGTTTAAGTCTTTAATTCATCTGGAGTTAATTTTCGTGTAGGGTGTCAGGAAGGGGTCCAGTTTCTGCTTTCTGCACATGGCTAGCCAGTTTTCCCAACACCACTTATTAAACAGGGAATCCTTTCCCCATTGCTTGTTTTTTTTTCAGGTTGTCAAATATCGGATAGTTGTAGATATGTTGTGTTTCCTCCAAGGTTTCTGTTCTGTTCCATTGGTCTACATCTCTGTTTTGGTACCAGCACCATGCTGTTTTGATTACTGTAGCCTTTTAGTATAGTTTGAAGTCTGGTAGTGTGATGCCTCCTGCTTTGTTCTTTTTGCTTAGAATTGACTTGGCTATGCAGGCTCTCTTTTGGTTCCATATGTCTTCCCGGTGCCATTATTGCCCCCACGTCTCCATCCGGGGACTGAAAGTATTTGTTTAAACTTTGGCATACACAGGAAAAATCAAAAAGCAATCACTCCAGTGAAGTTTAAAGGAACTTTCTTCATAGACCCAGAAAACTTAAAGAGGGCAGGAATTCCTCCCTGGTTAAACGTCGCCTTCTTTAACACCTCTTTGGACTCCATATCTGGATCCCCTTCCATGACCTCGTGGAAGCTCTTTCTCTTTCTCCTTTTTCTATTTATCTGCCTAAATAAATCACTTTCTGCAAAACTCTTTCGGGTCCGATATTTACTTAGTCACTCTCCGTGCCCAGCGTGGTCCCCTCTCCCATTCTTGGGTGAGTGAGGTACCAAGGGTCTGGAAAAGAACATTGGTACCTGAGCTTCCCCTGCTCCCCAGAATTCGGTTACACCAGTATCCCTTGCAATTAGTTATGACCAAAAGAGTAAGCCTTGGCCACTGACATATGGAGATAAGTGATGTAAGCCTTTTTCAGGTCCATTATAACACAACTTGACACATCTCATACTCTATACTGTCTTTGTAGTTTTTCCTTGCTGGTGAATTGAGGATGACTCTCAGGGAGATACTGAAAAACAAACTTAAAGAAGAAGCACAGTCTTCATCTGATGAGTCAAGGAATCCATAAAGAATGACATATCAAGCAGAGCACAAACCTCTTCCCACCACCCATTAGAATTTCGTAAAAAAGAACTAAAATTATATTAATCTCTTCATATTTTGGTGCTAACTGTTATAGGAGCTAGTGTTAACCTAACACTAATACAAATTATAACACAAATTCTAAAGCATGTTTACCTTATTTGTATCTATGTTCCTTTCATGTTTTATGATTTCAATGGACATTACTTATTTGATCAATTACTCTAGAAGTAAAGGTAGCTATTTGGTGTTATGACCTTACCTAAGAATAGAGAAAATAGAGACAGAGTTGACTATGAATATAATCATTTTTGGAGTGGTGGATGAAGTTGTGATATTTATTTTTCTCATATGTTGACTAAATGAGTTACAATAGAGAAATATTTTTTTTTAAAAAGCAACATTTACTGAAAACTTATTATATGAGGCTTGTATGTGCCATTTGGTTTGACTGATATTACACCCTTATTATTTCATTTCATTCTCACAGAAATCCACTTACATGTGAATAAACTGAGATTTTAAAACCTCAAATACATTGTAAATGGAGGGCTGGAGTGGAGTTATGTCACAGAAGTTGGTTTGGTGCATGGCATGATATTAACACTTCGTATTGCTTCATCTACTTATTAAAGATGTAAGGCTAAAAAGTGTTTTTTCAAATGTGTAAATATAAGCATCTGTTATTACCCACACTGCCAAGGGAAAAAAACTCAGTGTACAGAAATAAATTGTTTAAAATGCTGGTTGGTTTTATCTGGATAAATAATTAAGTATTGAAAATTTTATTCCCAAGTTATCTTGAAAGAGTTCACATACCCTCAACCAGGTAAAATTATGTTTTAAGTCTACTTTCAAATTTTTATTTTAGAAATTCAATATATATTTTATACCAAAATATTTTGGTGGATGAAATAGGAAAAACAATCTATTCTCTTTTCCAGTTGCTAATGCATGGATGACATGTTTTTTAAATATATTTGCCTTACTACAAAAGATGAAGAATCTTATTCAGTGTTTTCCCTTTTATTGTTAATCCATAAATGAATTAAAATGGCTTGAAGTCTAAAGCTGGAAGTTTCAACATACTTTTAACTTTATCTATTATTTATTTATTTGTTGTTTGATTTTGTTTTGCGTATTCAAATGGCTCATTTTGCCAGAGGGTTAGTGTCAAGATAAAATTAGGCATTACTTAAAACTAAATAAAATATGAATTTGAATGTTGCTTTATTATTTTCAATATCCACATGAACAAAGAACTGACTTGATTCTAAGTAATACAGATTAATCCAGCCAATGGAAATCTTTTTCAAGTTACTCATTAGTTGTTTTGTCTGCAGGATTCAGTTGTCTTAAGTTTTATGTAATGAATCCTTAAAAAACCAACAAAGTCATTGTATGATTAAAGGAACTTTAAATCTGTGTCAAGTGAACACTGAAAAAAATATCTCTGGCTACTATTTGTTTTATTTAATCCTAATTAGGAAACTAATAATTAGACAAAAGTACAAAAGAACTACAGTGTCTAGTCTCTGCAAGACAATCTACAAAATAACATTAAAAATTGCTACTTACTGAAGTTTAGCATTCCATTCTGGCCTTTCTTGATTATTGACTTTGAATAACTTAATGCAGAACATGAAAGAATCAAAATTAAAAACAAAGTAGAAAACAAGACTTTTGAGAAATGTATTTAGTGTTAATTAATTTTAATACTTTCCTTTCTTTGAGGTGAAGTTTTGCTCTTGTAGCCCAGGCTGGAGTATAATGGCGTGATCTCAGTTCAGTGCAACCTTCACCTCCCAGGTTCAGGCAATTCTCCTGCCTCAGCCTTTCAAGTAGCTGGAATTACAGGTGCCCACCACAACACCTGGTTACTTTTGTATTTTTTTAGTAAGTACAGTGCTTCATGATGTTGTCCAGGCTGGTCTTGAACTCTTGACCTCATGTGATCCCCTGCCTCAGCTTCCCAAAGTTCTGGGATTACACACATGAGCCACTGTGACCAGCCTAATTTTAATAATATTTTACATGGAAAAGTTATATTCAGTGTAAAAGATGCCATATATTTTCTTTTTTGTAGATAATTAACTAAATTTCTCACAAGTAAAAAATTGCAAATCTAAATAGAAATAATCTCAGATCTGTATCATTCTATAAATCTTGTTACCCAACCCATTCTCTATGTCATAAGTTAGCCTGTAAATAATTAGGCTATTTCTTGTAAAATCTGTTAATGATTCCTCTCTTTATCAAGATGTGGATTGGTTCTTTTAATTAAAATATTTATAAAAATATGAGATACCAGTTAAGAAAGATAGAACTCACAATATAAGCAAATATGGCTTGATAAGTATTTTATATAAGCATTTATGCATAACTTTATGCTTTCTATTAGACTAGAAATAGCTCTACTTTGAACTTTTAATGCATATGTAAAGACACACACACACACACACACACACACACACACACACACCCCTAAAAGTGACACTTAAAAACTTATGACCTGGCATTCTTTGCTAGTGCTTGTGGAATTGCCCCACATGTGAGATAAATAATGATATAAAGGCTGGTCTCTGTAGATTGAGGCTCAAGTGCCCATTTGGTACAACCAGTATGTGTCTTGATGTAGTCAAGATTTTCAGTTTATATATTCAAATAACTGAAATATATCAGTTATTGCAGTTTCCAAAGTCAGAAAGCTAAATCTCATTTCTCAAAATTCCTCAAAATATTCTCATGCCATTCTCTTCTGAAGATGACTTTGAGGGATATAACAATGTCCTAAAAGATTGACCAAAAGTAAACTGATTATCACTTTTAATTATAGCTACTATTATGTCTTCATATGACTCTAATTTGGGGTAGGAGTGTGCACTCACAATGAGGAGCTAGGATGTTTGCAGAATGGAATTCTCCAGCTCCACTTTTGCTCATTCTGGCCTTCTTCAGAACTATGAATTTAATAATTTATTGATTACTTTTGTATGTGTACATCTCAACTCATATTCTTCTGTAGAGAATCTTTGTATTTTTATTTTTTATTGTCCAGAATTTTCTTGTTTGAAATATGGAAATATTCTACCTAAAATACCTTGGATTTCTTCTTCAGTTATTTTATTATTATAACCATTACATAAGTCCTGACATAACATAAAATGGTAAAAGATTCTGAGCATTAACACTGCTTGATTGTGGACATGTTAAATATTCTGTCTCTGCAAAGTGTTCTATGAAGGTGCTCTGAAAAATTTTCTTTGCAGTGTCAGTGAGATGGTTTTACTGAAATCCTTTGATTTAGATAGGAAAAATATGTCTTCTGGAATTTATGATTTAATATTCACATTTAAAGATTTCTTTGCACACATTAAAAGACTTGCATAGTTGCTTTAAAAGACTTGCATGGTTATTGAATTCGAGTCGGTAATTTTGATTCTTAGGATAGTTCTTACGAAAATTGCTTTGAAATTTTTAAATGTTTAAACTAAAAGAATGTTCACTATGCTGTTGATTCAAAGAGTGAGGAACGATAGACAATTAGAATGTGCAACATTAGTAACAAAGAGATAGTTCTTAAATATACGTTAACAAAATACTAGAGAATCATTAAATGCTAAATATTTGGAAAATATTTTCTCTATTATTAAGTAACCTACTTTTTAGACTATTTTAATAATATAAAATATACATGCACAGAAATGATAGAAAGTCTAGGAAATACATGTTTTTAGATGGCTATGCCAGATTACAGATGGCCCCAAAACCTTTGATCTTTCTCCCACTGATCTCAATTAGATGATTACATATCTGTTTTCGATTCCAGAGTTTAAGATACTGGCAGCTTTTTTCATTTCTTTTTTTGGAAAGCTTGCCTTAAGGGACGTCACCAGTCACCTGCTATGTATGTAGCCCAGCCTACCCTGATCACCCTGTTATGAGTAAGCTCAAATAGCCACGGGGATACACTACATGAAGAGATACACAGACACACTACACACGCGTGTGCACGCACACACACACACACACACAGCAAGAGTGAGAGCCGGAAGATGATCAATTAGCCCTCAATACTTCCAGACATCCCAATTGAAACAAGACATGTGAGTTAAGTAGGCTTTAGGTGATTCCAGACCTAACTACCATATAACTGCAGTACATAAAGGACTCCAAGATGGAATCAGCCTGCTAAGCCTGGTAAACCACGGAAGTATGAGACATAATGATAAAGTACTGTTTCTAATATCTAAGTTTGGGTGTGTCTTTTTATGCAAAGATAAATAAATGTATGAATTTTACCTTTTAAAAAATCAGTTCTGGGCCGGGCGCGGTGGCTCAAGCCTGTAATCCCAGCACTTTGGGAGGCCGAGGCGGGTGGATCACAAGGTCGAGAGATCGAGACCATCCTGGTCAACATGGTGAAACCCCGTCTCTACTAAAAATACAAAAAATTAGCTGGGCATGGTGGCACGTGCCTGTAATCCCAGCTACTCAGGAGGCTGAGGCAGGAGAATTGCCTGAGCCCAGGAGGCGGAGGTTGCGGTGAGCCGAGATCGCGCCATTGCACTCCAGCCTGGGTAACAAGAGCGAAACTCCGTCTCAAAAAAAAAAAAAAAAAAAAAAAAAAAAAAAAAAAAATCAGTTCTTCCTAAATTCTAACAAATAAAGTTTTTTTTTTTTTCACCATCACAAAGCACAATTTACTCCAAGTGTGCACGTTTGGTTCAACATTCCAAAATTCATCAGTGTTGTCCAACATTTAACAAACTAAAAAGGAAAGGAACATGATTACACCGCTTACGGAAGAAAAGCATTGGTGACATCCAATACCCATTCATGAATAAAACGCTCAGATTGCTTACACAATGCCTCTTCCAGGATTTCTTAATATGAGCAAACAACTGTTCTGATCAACGCAATGTAGCGTGCGACCCTTAGCCGGCTCAGGTCGTGGGGCAGGGCCGCCTTTGCGTTTTTCCTTTGGATCTGCCCCTCTTCTGGGTTCCTTCTCTAGAGCCAAGGGAAGGCCTGGGTCCTCTCCCTTTGGCTCCTCTTGCCGCATCAGAAACCTCACAGTCCTTCCCTTTCCAGAGAAGCTTCAGAGAGTGCTTGTTTGAGTTTGCCGGACCCAGCAGGGCACCAGTATGTGGGGGTGAGCGCGGTGAGTCCAGTTTCCCCCGCTGTGACTGCTCTTCCCGCCCCTGCAGGAAAAGGCAATGCCCCGTTTGTCTTGTCCACGTGGGACTCCAAAGGGTCCAGAAAGGTGGTAAATCCTCTCAGAATGGGCAAGGGAGGAGACAGAATATGGAAATGGGGCGGCAGAGGGGTGGAATGCCACGGAATTTCCTGACTGAAGGCTGTTATGAAGTAGGCCTCTGGGAGCGCGGCCCTCCAGTCTCTGGGGAGGGTAACATCCGACCAGTATCTGGTGAGGTCCAGTCTTGTCCCTGACTGCATTGTAGGCCAAAAGCAGAAGGAGGCCGGCACTGTGGCCTGGCATCATTGACCAAGAGGTCTGCACATTCCCCCAGGTGGAAGCTCTTGGACTGCAGGTGTGAAGGAAATGCGGTCACCATTGCAGTAAGAAAAGCGACTAGGAAAAATGGCACCTTCTTCTCCAAACTTTTGTTGTTGTTGTTGTTTATTTTTTATTTTATTTATTTATTTATTTATTTTTATTGCATTTTAGGTTTTGGGGTACGTGTGACGAATGTGCAAGATTGTTGCATAGGTACCCACGTGGCAGTGTGATTTGCTGCCTTCCTCCCCGTCGTCTATATCTGGCACTGAGACACTCTCACTCTGTCGCCCAGGCTGGAGTGCAGTGGCACGATCTGGGCTCACTGCGACTTCTGCCTCCTGGGTTCAAGTACTTCTCCTGCCTCAGCCTCCCGAGTAGCTAAGTTTATTTTGGATGTGGGGAGAAAGAGAGGAGAGAAGAGAGAGAAAGAAAGAGATAGAGAAAGAGATTGAGAGAGTGATTTTAACATCTTCAAGCAAAAAAGGGACTCTGCCTGTTGGCGGTCTTCTGCGAGGCGAACCTGAAAATCCATCCAGACACTTTCAGTGAAAACCTTCTTTACCTCTTTGTCCCTCTTAGGTTGAAATCCACACTCCATAACCCTACTGAACAGGAAAATCACAGAAAGCAAATGTAAGACATTTCAGCATTGTAAAAGGTAAAGTAAAACTGCACTTCAAGAAGCATCAGAAGACCGACGAGGCAGAGAGGTGCAAGCTGAGTCTGAGCGGGCCGCCCCAGTCTTCCAGGGTTTCACACTCGGCCTCGTGAAGGCATGGCTTGGCCTTCATGAAATAAATATGAGAAATAAAGGGAAATATGGTGTGCTCATATTTTCGAACAGCCAAGTGCCCTGAGACACAGCCTTTCCTACGATACCTGCTAAAATTGGAAAGTGTGATGAACTGTCACTTAAATGGAGTCAGGTAGACTAAGAGACAGCGGCAGTGAAGGGCGCCCTTTGGGAGGAAGACATCGAGGTGCCGAGGCCCAGGGGCTCACGAGGGAAGAGCCCAGTCCGGGCCCCTCGGCCTGGGACAGGGCGGGCACGGGTGATCCTACGGCTCCTGGGAGGATGCAAAGAGCCAAGAACCCTGACTGCCGGCGCCGGGGGAAAAGTCCCCGACATGTGGTCCTCATCCCTGGACGCCCGGGGCTCTGATGCTCCAAACCCACCGGCTGCTGCAGCTTCTGGGAGCGGAGAGTGTCCGCTGGGATGATTCTGCAACCGGGTGCTCAGTTCTGGAACTGGAAACCCCACATCCTCCCGGGTTTAGACCCCAAATGTATTTATTAACAGTAAACATATTATTTAAAACATCTCTTTAGTTATTAGAGAAGTTGATAGTTACAATATAATGTTGCCTCACATTGTAATCCCTCACATTTTAATTTTAACTGTGTCAGGCTTAATTTATGTCAGTTTTATGTATTGAAAACTGGACTCATTATAGACAGAATTCAGAGTTGACATGATATTTCCTCCAGGGCACAAGCTACTCTAAAGGACTAGATAAGGTTAGTTGACATACCTTTGATTTTTTGAAAAAATTCATATATTATTTTACTGTTTACTATTAATGAATACATGAGAGATACTGACTTAAAAGTCAGGAAAATGAATCTTTATTAAAACACCTAACTGTGTTCCAGATAATTTTCTAAGCACATTAAACATATTCAATTACTATGGACATCTGTTAACTTATGTATTATTACTTCATTAATTTTACAAATAATAAAATAGGCCTCAGAGTAATAAAGTAACTTGAAAAAGATCACACAGCTCATAGATAGTGATTTCAACACGTATGCGGAGGTGGTTAGCCTAACTTTGAATGCTGCTTTAATCTCTATGTTTTACTCATCTCTAACTGGGGAAAGTGACAATAATCTACCTCACAGGACTGATGTGAGGTTTGAGGTATGAGAGCTCTGTAGAAATCTACATTTAAGTAACAGTTTTCATTTGTGTATTCTTTCAGGAAGGATTAAATTAGTTAGAATTTCTTAAGTAATTGCAAGATAATAGGAAAAAACATATTAAACTAGTTACAGTGATAACTGAGCCCTCGATCAACAGTTTCTAGCCTTAGAAAAGTCATTTCCCTTTTTATTATTTCTTCACTTATAAACAAGAAACAACACCTACCTTCCCTACTTCATAGGTTGACAATACAGAATATGTAATATATATATGTACATGTACACACACACCACATAATGTATATTACATACAATTGAATAGTATATAATAGAGCAAATAATAATATGAATATTCAAATATAAATGTTTATGATAAATACATAACATAGGATTTTAAATATAACTTATCTTGAGATGTGTCTGTTCATATCCCTTGTCCATTTTTTGATAGAATTGGGTTTGTTTTGTTTTGTTTTTCTCTTTGTTCTTGTTGTTTGTTTGCTTATTGATTTAAATTCCTTACAGATTCTGGGTCTCAGACCTTTATCAGATGCATAATTTGTGAGTATCTTCTCTCATTGTGTGGATTATCTGTTTACTTGTTGACAGGTGTCTTTTGCTGTGCAGAAGTTCTTTAATTAGGTACTACTTACTTGTTAATTTTTTAATTTCAATTGCTTTGAGGGAATTTGCTAAGAGTTCTTTGCCAAGGACAATGTCAGAAAGAGTATTTCCCAGATTTTCTTCTAAGATTTTTATAGTTAGAGATCTTTAATCCATCTTGAGTTAATTACTGTACATGGTAAAATGTGAGTATCCAGTTTCTTTCTTCTCCCTATGGCTAGCCAGTTATTTCGGCATCATTTATTAAACAGAGAGTCTTTTCTCCATTGGTTGGATCAGGTGGTTGTAGGTGTGTGGCTTTATTTCTGGGTACTCTATTTGGTCCCTTTGGTCTACATGTTTGTTTTTGTGTCACCACCATGCTGTTTGGGTCACTTCGGCCTTGTAGTATATGTTCAAGTGGGGCAGTATGATGCCTCCAGCTTTGCTCTTCTAGCTTAGGATTCTTTGGGCCATTCTGGCTCTTTTCTGCTTCCATATGAGTTTTAGAATATTTTTTGTAATTAGGTGAGAAATTATGTTGGTAGGTTAATAAGAAATAACATTGAATCTGAAGATTGTATTGTAGTTCTCCTTCAAGAGCTCTTTCACCTCCTTGGTTAGCCACATTCTTGGGTATTTCATTTTATTTGTGACTGCGGTATATGTGACTGCTGTATTTTTTATTTGACTCTCAGCTTGCATGTTATTGATGTACAGAAATGTTACTAATTTCTATGCATTGATTTCGTATCTTGAAATATTATTAAAATCATTTGATATTTCAAGGAACCTTTTGGCAGAGTCTTTAGAATTTTATAGATATAGAATCATATCACAGCGAAGAGAGAGTTTGACTTGTGTTCTTCCTGTTTGGATGACTTTTATTTATTTATCTTGCCCAACTGCTCTGGCCAGGACATTCAGTACTATGCTGAATAGGAGTGGTGAGAGTGGACACTCTTGCATTGGTTCAGGCCTCAAGGAAAATGGCTCATTGTTTGCCTGTTTGGTATGATGCTGCCTGTGGGTTTGTCATAGGTGGCTCTTACTGTTTTGAGGTATGGCCGTTTGATACCATGTCTGTTAAGGATTTTATCAGTAAGTAATGTTGGATTTTATCTAAAGTTTTTCTGTGTCTATTGAGATTGTTATATGGTTTTGCCTTTAATTCTGTTTATGTGGTGAATGACATTTATTGATTTGCATATGCCAAGCCAGCCTTACATTCCAGGAATAAAGCCCACATGATCATGACAAATTAGCATTTTAACATGTTGCTGGCTTTAGTTTGCTCATATTTCCTTGAGAGTTTTTGCCTCTATGTTTTTTAGGGATATTGACCTGAAGATTTACTATTTTGTTTTATCTCTACCAGATTTTGGTGTCAGGTAGATGCTGGCTTCTTAGAATGAGTTAGAGAGGAATCCCTCTCTCTCATTTTTTTGGAATAGTTTCCATATGATTAATATCAGTTATTCCTTGAACATCTGGTAGAATCCAGCTGTGAATCCATCTAGTCCAGGACTTTTTTAGTTGGCAGTTTTTCTATTACTGATTCAATTTTAAAATTTGTTACTGTCTTTTTCAAGTTTTCACTTTCTTCCTGGTTCAATGTTGGGATGTTGTATGTTTCCAGAAATTTATCTATTTTCTCTAGATTTTTTAAAATTTGTCTGCATAGAGGTGTTCATAATAGTTCCTAAGGATCTTTTTTTACTTCTATGAGATTGGTGGCATTTTCATCATTGTCATTTCTTATTGTACCTATTGGTTCTTCTCTCATTCTTTTTTGTTAAACTAATCTAGTTAAAGCTACCTATTCCTGATGTGTTGTTATAGTTGCAAAAAGAAAGGAAATACTGCATATTAACTTCTAAGTTGATTAGCTGATTGGAGCATGCAAGGATTTATAACTTTATATTATTATTATTATTGTATCTAATTATGTTCCATCCTGAGAGTTGTGGTGAGAAACCTTTAGAGTAATAATATTTTGGCTTTTTCTGGTGTTCTGCTTTGGCTTCTTATTTCTTACATTGCTTTGTACAGTCAGACAGAGAGTGCCAATGAACTAACTATGGGAGTTGATGCCATTTGATAACTACAAGGCATGCTTCATAACAGAGAGGTTATTATAAAAGCAGAAAACAAATGCCTTCTAAGAAGCTAAGTATAGTTAATTAAATTTTAAAACTGCTTACAGTATGTCATTGCAATGGAACTGAGAAGCCAAATGGTAGTTAGAAATCGTTGCTTGGGCCCCAGGCACAGAACATTTTAAAAATTCCATAATATAAGAAGTATTCTCATTCAAAGTATGATAAATATATCTTTGTTCACTTGTAAACTGAATGGTTGGTGTGAAATCTTTGTCCAAACATTTAGACTGTTCTGTGGACTAAAGGGGAAAAGGTTATGGGCATAGATCAAATTAGTGAAGATGTCAATTTGTGAAGCTGAGAGCTAGTAATGGAAGACTGCCGATTCTGGACACATCACCAACTGTTAGCATTTGTTCTAAAATTTTTGTATATAAATAGCAGTCTAAACTCAACATTATTTATAAGGGAGTCATCCATAAGAACTCTGTAGTTCAGATCTATTATCAGCTATTAGTTAGAAAACAGAGGTTTCTGCCTGAACAACTTAATATAAGAAAATAATTCATTATTATTTTCTCATATCTCTTATAACTCCTGCTTCATATTGGTTACTTAATAAATAATGATAATAATAAAGATAATGATTAATGATAAAATTGATAGCAATAGCTACTTTTTATTGGTCACATATTGAGTGCCAGGAACTCCAAAAACATTACCTTATTTAATTCTGAAACACACTCTACAAAGGTATTATTTATCCTTTTCTTATTGTGAGAATAGTAAGATATAAAGAAGTTGAGTAGCATACCAAAAGTCAAATAATTATCATGTTAAAATCACCAGATTTAAAAAGAAACATGCCTGTAAACCGAAGTTTCTTCTTCTCCCCAAAAATGTAAACTCTATCCACACAATAGTCCACTCCTCACAAGCTCTTTTCCTCTGAGTAGCAGTGCCCTCCAGGTGGCTTTCAGGGAAAAGTTTCTTTTAAGAAGTCACTACTCAAACACTTGTCCATGTTGCCTCTTGTGGTCTGTGCCTGGTCAATTAGAAATAGGCATGTACTTCTTTTTGCCTCCTCTTAACAATATAGTAACTCGTACTTCTGTTTGCTTATCATTTATTGCAAAAATTTGAAAACACTGCTTGTTTTAGTTTCAATAAAATTTTCTTTAAATTTCATTTGACCTAAAAAGGAATATCACAGTGAAATGTTTGTTAGCCCCAACTATTCCACACATTTATCGCTGTCAGCAACAGTGATAAATGGACATCAGGTGGGGACAGTAAGAGCAACAACTACTGGATCTATTTTGTGTATTTTTAGGTGTTGTGGGTGATGTTTATAAATAAAAAAAACTCTCTAATTGCCTTTAAAATAATGAATGCTTAAATCAAATTAATTTTTTCAGAAAAATAAAAACTCTAATACCTTTTACTTCACATGACTTTAGTAATATTTGAGAAATAAAGACAGTTTTAAAGTTTATTGGTAAAATAAAGACATTAGCTCTAAATTAGGCAGGTCAGATATTAGGTTTGTAAAATGATTTAAAGTAATAAACTGCTTTTTTTGACTTTTAAAATTTGTTCAACTTACCTGCTTTGGAGTCACTAGATTCTAGGTAAGGTCTGAGAACATGTGGAGTTAGTCGTGCTCCCTGGCTATGCTTGAAAAAGTCAGACTTTATATGCACTTGTGTCTGGTGTCCTAAGCTCCATACCTAGTACAAAATTAAAATAACTTACCTGACAGGTGTTTCACCAAAAAAAAAAAATTGCTAAGAGCTAACATTGTTTTTTTTAATTTTTTTATTTTTTTTATTTTATTTTTATTTTTATTTTTTTATTGCATTTTAGGTTTTGGGGTACATGTGATGAACATGCAAGATTGTTGCATAGGTACACACATAGCAGTGTGGTTTGCTGCCTTCCGTCCCCTCACCTGTAAGAGCTAACACTGTAACATATAATTGAGACTACTGAAAAAAGTTTTACATGGAAGCTTTGTGGAAAAAGTGAAATGTGCTTTCAGTAAAACATTATAAGGCATTAGAATGTAAATTTTTGCTTCATTCAGAAGGTTAAAAATTGTTTTGACTTAAATAGAATGAAGCTAAAGGTTTGAGCAAGTTGTGGAAGGTTTTTGAACTAGTCATCTTATAAAAGAAACACCGTGTGAACACACTGGCTAAATTTAAAGGAGTATTGTTCAGTTTTTCCATAAATTGAACATTGGAATAAAAACACAACAGGGTTTTCTTAGAGTACTAATTTTGCTTTAATACAAATTTGTAAAATGTTATCAAAAGCTTATAAGAATTTCAACTTATAGTCAAACTGATGAAGACTGGATGAATTCATCTTTAAGGTTTTATTAAAAATTTGAGTTGACATTAACAGTACACTAATGGAGGAGTGAAATTTGGCTTTCTTTCTTGAATATGATTTTAACATAATATTAAAGAATGAAAAATATTTCTGTCTCTCCTCAAATTACAGGAAAAAGAAGGGAAAGACACACATTGCTTGAAAAGCTGAGTCTTCTATCAAGGAGTAAAGGCTTTTGCCTTTAAACATTTTTTGAGTTACCATTTTGGCTAAATGAATGACTTACTGTGACCTGGCATTCCATTTTATATCAAATGTTTTAGGCCTTTAGTATATTTATATCAATATTAATATATTTGATACACTTCCCCAAATCCAATTTTATCTTCAAAATTAAGTCTTTTTGACTTCTTAATTTGGAATGCACAAGAGGGCACTGAAAAATCCAAAAGAGAAGTATATGGAATTATTTGACATGTTGTTACATGAGGAGCACTGTCAAAATAAGAAATATTTGACTTTCTTTGGATTGTATTCTAGGCAATGTTAATATATGTTTGAAAATTGTATGAAATTCCTAAAATTCTAATATGTCAAAATATGTGCTATCAATTATATTGTTTCCATGATAAATTGTAGACCACAGAAATGAACAAACTTTCTTGTCAATCATGTAACTATAACTATTTAACATCATTTCCACACTTAACTGCTTAATACTGATGCAGTTTCTGAAAACTTCACAAGCACAAAATGTCCTAGAATATGATGTCTTTTAGGAGGTTCCCGAAATAATGGAAAGACCACGAAAAAGAGCTCTTGAATACAGATTTCTGGAAACTTTAGAATCACATCCTTTGTAAAATTATCCCAAATACTTTAAGGACTGTGTAAGATTTCCTGGAATTTTAATGAAAAGTCTTACTTGTTTTTTAAACTCCTACCCAAGTAGAAGAAAACTTAATTGAATACCAAGAAAACATTTTGTCAGACTGTCATTCTAAATCAGCCAATACTGAAACTGTTTATATATGCAATTTGAACGAACTCCATGGTATAAGTCAAGTTACCTATGACAACACATCAGTTACAACTACTATGAACTTAAATTGGAGAAACAACTGATATTTAAAGGAATATAAGTTCAGTGTTAAGCATGGACTCACGGAGAACCAAGACAGCTGCCTTGTCCTTCCTGGGTCCGTACTCAAAGTTTTTCTTAAAGGAGAACTACAAACCTTTGCTCAAAGTAATATGAGACGTCACAAACACATTTTAAAAATCCAAGCTCATGGATACAAAAAATCAATATTATAAAAATGGCCCCATGGTTCAAACTAATTTATAGATTCAATGCTATTCCTATCAAGCTACCATTTACAATTTCTTCACAGAATTGCCAAAAACTACCTTTATTTTCATCTGGGATGAAAAAAGAGCCCGCATAGCAAATCAAAAAGAACAACACTGGAGACATCATGCTACCTGACTTCAAACTATACTAACAGACTACAGTAACCAAAACAGCATGGTACTGGAACCAACACAGATATATAGAGCAATGGAATGGGACAGAGCCCTCAAAAATAATGCCACACATCTACAACCATCTGAACTTTGACAAACTAGACCAAAAATACCATCGGGAATGGATTACCTATTTAATAAAAGGTGTTGGGAAAACTGGGTAGCCATGTACAGAAAACTGAAACTGGACCCCTTACTTACACCTTATACAAAAATTAACACAAGATGGATAAAAGACTAAAAGTGAAGACCTAAAATTATAAAAACCCTAGAAAAAAACCTAGGCAATACCATTCAGAACATAGGCATGGGCAAAGACTTTATGACTAAAACACCAAAAGCAATGGCAATAAATGTCAAAATTGACAAATGCTTCTGCACAGAATTAAACTAAACTAAAAAGCTTCTGCACAGAAAACTAAAATGAAACAAAACACAACTATCATCGGAGTGAATGGGCAGCCCACAGAGTGGGAGAAAATTTTTGCAATCTATCCATCTGACAAAGGACTAATATACAGAATCTACAAAGAACTTAAATTTACAAGAAAAAACCAACTCCATCAAAAAGTGGGCAAAGAATATAAACAGACACTCCTGGAAAGAAGACATTTATGAAGCTAACAAACATATGATGAAAAGCTCATCATCACTTGTCATTTCAGAAAAACAATAATTAAAAAAGTCAGAAAACAACAGATGCTGGAGAGGATGTAGAGATATAGGAAATCTTTTACACTGTTGGTGGGAGTGTAAATTAGTTCAAACATTGTGGAAGACAATGTGGTGATTCCTCAATGATCTAGAAATAGAAATGCCATTGGACCCAGCAATCCCACTACTGGGTATATACCCACAGGATTATAAATCATTCTACCACAAAGACATATGCACACATATGTTTACTGCAGCACTGTTCACAACAGCAAAAACTTGGAACCAACCCAGATGCCCATCAATAATAAACTGGATAAGGAAAATGTCACACATATACACCCACAGCCATGAAACAGAATGAGTTCATGTCCTTCTCAGGGACATGGATGAAACTAGAAACCATTATTCTCAGCAAACTGACACAAGAACGGAAAACCAAATGCCACGTGTTCTTACTCATAAGTGGGAGTTGAACAATGAGAGTATATGGACACAGGGAGGAAAATATCACACACCTGGGTCTGTTGCGGATGGGCCTAGGGGAGGGATAGCATTAGGAGAAATACCTACGGTAGATCATGGGTTGATGATAATAATAATAAAAAAATATGCTTTTAATTATAAAGCTCTTAAAGAAAATCCTTTTGAATCTCTTACTACCACATCATAGCTGGGACAAACTGCTCATATTTAAAAAGTAACAAATATCAAACCAGAAAGAATTAGATTTAGGAACCAAACTCAGGTTGCTGTAGGGAACAGGGCAGAATCTTAGGATTGGAAGGTCACCACTGCTCCTTCAGTCTGGCCTTGGCTGATAAAAGATGGCCTAATGTGGACAGAAACTCTTAGGTTAAAAAAAAAAAAAAGAAGAAGAAGAAATTTCTACAAAATAGAAAATACATACTTGGCAGCTACAAGAGTTTTAGCGAATTCAGATGACTTTCTTCCCAAAATTTGGAACATTCCCTTGGATTTGACCAAGTCAGAAAGATATGGTCATACTTGATGAAAGAAAAGTGAAATAAAATCTCAAACATAAATAAATAAATAAAGTTAAGCAAAATTAAAAAATGCACAATAAATATGATTACTGAGTGTCTTAATGTTAAGGAGAAATTAAAACTAAGTGGTTGGTAATCTTAACTTTTAGTCATTAAGGAAAATTTTTAAGACAAATCTCTAATTTAGCCACTTACTTGGAAATAAGGCTCAGGCTGATGACTGTTCTCTACCATCTTAGAAACAGGAAAAAATTCACACTCACCTTTCCTGTCAGAAGCAAGCTGAGACTCAAGAAAGGAAGTGCCTGCTCTCCACCATCATGGAAGCAAAACAACTTGTCTTCCTTACCGGAAATGAGAAAAACTTCACAAAAGGAGCTGTAAAGCAAAATCAACCTTACCTCTGAACCAAATTTTGGGAGATCTGGGACTCTCCAGGGGGCAGAAGCTCCCAAACCTCAGCAAATCATCTATCCCATTGGTTTGAACAATAAGGATAGCCCAGGTTGGTATCAAGCAATAATAACATTTACCAAAGGTCAGGGCCACATTGGTAATGTCCTTCTCTATTTTTTTTTTTTTCTTCTTCTGAGGTAGAGTCTCGCTCTGTTGCCAGGCACCAGACTGGAGCGCAGTGGTGCAATCTGATCTCACTGCAACCTCTGTGTCCTGGGTTCAAGCAATTCTCCTGCCTCATCCTCCCAGGTAGCTGGGACTACAGGACCATGCCACCACGCTCAGTTAATTTTTTTTTTTTTTTTTTTTTTTTTTTTTTTTTTGTATTTTTAGTAGAGATGGGGTTTCACCATGTTGGCCAGGATTGGCTTGTACTCTTGACCTCATGATCCGCCCGCCTCGGCCTCCCAAAGTGCTGGAATTACAGGCTTGAGCCACCGCGCCGGGCCCATGCCCTTCTCTTTTTATCTTTATTCGTATAGCCTGTTTTGTCAGAAACCAGGATTGCAACACCTGCTTTTTTCTGTTTCCCATTTACTTGAAGAATTTTTCTCCATTCATTTTGAGCCTATGTGTGGGAGTTCATTTGAGACGGGTCTCTTAAAGACAGCATAATCAAATGAGTCTTGGCTCTTTATCTATCTTGTCGCCCTATGTCTTTCAATTGGAGCATTTAGCCCATTTACATTTAAAGTTAGCAATGATATGTAAGGATTTGATCCTGTCACCATGCTCCTAATTGATAACTTCACAGACTTGTGTACGTGGTTTGTTTTTTTAGCATCACTGGTCTGTGTAATTCAGTGCATTTTTGTAGTGGCTGGTGATGATCTTTTCTTTCCATATTAAATTCTACTTTCAGGAGCTCTTGTAAGATAGATCTGCTGGTAATGAATTCCCTCAGCATTTGCTTGAATGAAAATGATCTTATTTCTCCTTCACTTATGACACTTAGTTTTGCTGAACTTGAAATTCCAGGTTGAAATTTTTTTCTTTAAGTAGTTGAATATCTCTTCTGGCTTGTGGGGTTTCAGCTGAGCAGTTCACTGTTAGTCTGATGGGATTCCTTTTGTAGGTGACCTTGTCTTTCTCGCTAGCTGCCTTTGACAATTTTTACCTCATTTTGACCTCGGAGAACCTGATGATTATGTGTCTTAGAGATGTTCTTCTTGTGGCATATCTGAGGTTCTCTAGATTTCCTGAATTCAATGTTGTTCTGCCTGGCTAGGTTGGGGAAATTCTGATGAATGATATTCTGAAATATGTTTTCCAATTTGGTTACATTTTTGTCATCTCTTTCAGGTACATTAATAAGGCATATATTTCACCTTTTTACATAATACTTTATTTCTCAAAGGTTTTGTTCATTCCTTTTTATTCTTTTCCCCCATTCTTGCCTCTTTTCTTTCAGAAAGCCAGTTTTCAAGCTCTGAGACTCTTACCTTTGCTTGATCTATTCTACTAGGTGGTCTTGCACATGAGATGGTGCTGGTCTTGACCTCAGCACTCCTTAGTCTGCTTGCCTCTCCCAGGACCCCAGCCTGGCCATACCTGCTTACAGGGCACCCTTGGGTGCCCACACACATTACAAAAATTTTTATAAGGCAATCACACACAATTACCATGTGGCTGCATTATAAAAATTCATGTAGTGTGCTTTTCAGCTCTATCACATCAGTTTATTCTTTTTTTAAAAGCTGTACTTCAGGTTATAGGGTACACATGCAGATCATGCAGAATTCTTGCATAGGTACACATATGGCAATGTGGTTTCCTGCCTCCATCCAGTCACATACATCTGGCATTTCTCTTCAGGTAATCCCTCCCTGACCTCCCCAACCCCTGGTGTCCCCCTGTTGGCCACCCCCAAAAAGACCCCAGTGTGTGATGCACCCCTCCCTGTGTCCATTTGTTATCATTATTCATCACCTGACTATGAGTGAGAACATGCAGTGTTGGATTTTCTTTCTTCTGTCACTTTGCTGAGAATGATGGTTTCCAGATTGACTCATGTCCTTACAAAGGACATAAACTCATCTTTTTTTGTGGCTGTATAATATTCCATGGTGTATGTGTGTCACATTTTCCTTGTCCAGTCTATCGTCTCTGGACATTTGGGTTGTTTTCAGGTCTTTGCCATTGTAAACAGTGCCACTGTGAACATACGTGTGCATGTGTCTTTATAATAGAATGATTTATAATCCTTTGGGTATATACCCAGTAATGGGATTGCTGGGTCAAATGGAATTACAATTTCCAGGCCCTTGAGCAAGTGCCACACTGCCTTCCACAATGGTTCAACTAGTTTGTACTTCTAGCAACAGTGTAAAAGTGTTCCTATTTTTCCACATGCTCTCTGGTGTCTGTTGTCTCCAGATTTTTTAATGGTCACCATTCTAACTGGCATGAGGTGATATCTCAATGTGGTTTTGATTTCTCTAATAACCAGTGATGATGAGTATTTTTTCACATGTTTATTGGCCTCATATATATCTTCTTTTCAAAAGTGTCTGTTCATATCCTTTGTCCACTTTTGAACGGGTTTGCTTGTTTTTTTCCTTGTAAATCTGTTTTATTTCTTTGTAGATTATGGATATCAGCCATTTGTCAGATGGGTAGATTGCAAAAATTGTTTCTCATTCTGCTGGTTGCTGGTTCACTCTAATGATGGTTTCTTTTGCTGTACATAAGCTCTGGAGTTTAATAAGGTCCCATTTGTCTATTTTCCTTTTTGTTGCCAATGCTTTTGGTGTTTTAGTCATGAAGTACTTGCCTACACCTATGTCCTGAATGGCTTTGCCTATTTTTTTTCTAGATTTTTTTATGGCATTAGGTCTTATGTCTAGATCTTTAATCCATCTGGAGGTAATTCTACTGTAAGGTGTCAGGAAGAGGTCCAGTTTCTGCTTTCTGGACACTGGTAGCCTGTTTTCCCAACAACAATTATTAAACAAGAAATCCTTTTCCCATTGCTTGTCTTTGTCAGGTTTGTCAAAGATGAGATGGTTGCAGATGTGCGGCATTGCCACCAGGACCTCTGTTCTGTTCCATTGGTCTATTTCTCTGTTTTAGTACCAGTACCATGCTGTTTTGATTACTGTAGCTTTGTATTATAGTTTGAAATCGGGTAGCATGATGCCTCTGGCTTTGTTCTTTTTGCTTGGCATTGTCTTGGATATCCACACTCTCTTTTGCTTCCATATGAAGTTTAAGATGGGTTTTTCCAGTTCTGTGAATAAGATCATTGGTAGCTTGAGGGGGACAGCATTGAATCTATAAATTACTTTGGGTAGTATGGCCATTTTCAAGACATTGATTCTTTCTACAAATATGGAATGCTTCATGAATTTTTAGGTCCTCCTTGAGCAGGGGCCATGCTAATCTTCTCTGAATCATTCCAATTTTAATATATGTGCTGCCAAAGTGAGCACCAGTAATGTTGTTTATACTGGATATATTGCCTGTTAGCTCCTGCGATGTTTTACAATGATTTTTGGCCTCCTTGCATTGGATGATGACATACTTCTTTCACTCAGTGAACTTTGTTTCTACCCACATTCTGAATTCTACTTGTATCATTGCAGACATGTCAGCCTCTGGCCAGTTCTGAAAACTTGAACAGGCTGAACAGTTGATGTAATCATCTGGAGGAAAGAAGGCATGCTGACTTCTTGAGTTTCAGTGTTCTTGCACTGATTCTTCCTTATCTTTATGAACTTATTCACCTTCAACCTTTGAGGTTGCTGAGCTTTGCACAGGATATTTTTCTTTTATCATATTTGATGATCTTGAGGGTTTGATTGTGTTTTAAGGTAGAAGCAGGCAGCTGCCTTTGGTTTTCGAGGATTTTAGGGGGCCAAAATTCATCTCTCAATTCCTGGGCTGTGTGCTTTAACTCTGGGAAACTTATATTGGGTCTCAACTTTGTTCTCTGGCTCCTCAAAGTTTGGAGTCTACTGTACTGAAGGCAGCAAAGTGTGGCAGGTGTTGGCAGAGTGTTAGCAGATGCAAAACTGCCTGCTTCCCTGTTGGCATTTGCCCAGTGGTGGAAGTGGTGGAGGCAAGACAGCTTGGTGGCGGCCAGAAGACCCCTGCTGTGTGTGCTGTTGCATTGGAGGTAGTGTTGGTTCAGACTGGGGTGCTGGCCTGTGCATGTCTGGGTGCCATCTCTGTGACACTCTAAGCAGCAACGACCACTCAACCTATATTAGCATTCCCTTTTCGTGCACAGAATTAGCACAAAGAGAAGGTGTTGGCAGAGGTTGTGATTTTGTTCCTCTGCCTACCATGGCTCTTTCTTCAATGGGAGTTGGTGTGGGTTGAAGTGCGTGCTACATTCCCATGTGCTGGTAGGGCAAGTGCAGCAAAATCCACTCATGTAAACACACACCAGCAAAGTGATGTAGGACGTTTGTGTATAAAGAGCTTCAGTATGGAGAGGCAATGTAGAGGCGGGTGCGTGCCTGAAGAGTCCACTTTGCTGCATCTCTTCACTGCTCAGGCATGGTCCACTGGCACAGAAACAAAGGTGTGGGCAGCTGAGAGTGCCCTGTAGGCAGGTGTGGCCAGGCTGGGGCCCTGGGAGAGGCAAGCAGACTAAGGAGTGCTGAGGTCAGACCAGCTTCATCTCATGTGCAAGAATGCCCAGTAGATATCACGCCTCAGATAACTCTGAAAAGTGAGGCCCCAGCACAGCACAGCTGCTTTACAAAAACGTCGCCAGACTTCTTTTTTAAGCAAGTCTCCTTTTATTAATAGGGAAAATCACATACCTGATCTCTGCTGGGCAATCTTCACATGAGATGTGGCTGATCAGACCTCCACAGTCCTAAAGTGCTGGGATAAAGTGTCTCATAAGACCCAGTAGAGCCTAGAGAGATAGCTGTGCCTGCCCTCTGGGCTTCACATCAGCTGGCTTCCTGCTCCATCACTTTGCTTGTCTCCTGGGGGCTCTACCCCAGAGAGATGTGAGTTAGCCATCACTTAGTGTAATCATCCCAGGATAGACGGTCTGTTCTCTGGGCCCAAGCCAGAGTTCCCTGTCCAGTGATAAGCAGTGGGGGGTATGTGGTATCCACAAGAGATGGACTGCCTTGTTCCTTGGGTCAACTGCAGCTTGTTAGAGTTATCAATATGGCACTTAGGGTCTTTGCTTTCTTGATATTCTGAAGGTAACAAGGGCAGATCCACTGCAGAGGCAGTGGCAGAGAGGATTTCAGTCGATCTGTGAAGCTCTGTCCAAGAAATTGCCAAGTTGCTACTGGTTTGTTGGCTTCAGTGGGGTCCTGGATAAAGACCCAAGCCAGGAGGACCTGCTCATCGAGGAGATATGGAAGCTAGCACCCACGTAACGGTTCAGCCACTTTCCCATAAGGCAGCTGTGGTATACTAGGGGTCCACTCCAGTCCCTAAATGCCTCATATCTTCCAGTGACTCAAAGTATCACTAGCGAAGCCTGCAAAAAGACAAAGATAATAGCCTGCCTCTTCCTCTGGGACCCCTGTACCATGAGGTACAATCCTGTTGCCAATCTGGACACAACTACGAGAGGTGGCTGGAAACAATTTCAGAAGTCTTGTCTAGTCAGGAGGAACAAGATCAGAGACTTGCTTTTAAAAAAGTCTGGCCATGTTTCTGTAGAGCAGTTGTGCTGTGCTGGGGATTCACTTCAGCCCCTGGTTCCCTCAGACACTCCGAAGTCCCAAGGTTGAAATGGCTGAGTTGCCCAAACAACAAAGATTACAGTCTGGTCCTCTCTCTGGAAGCTCTGATTCAAGGAGGCCTGAAACATCTGTCAGCCAGAGAACAGCAGTGAAGGCAGCCAGAGACCCTGGTTGAAAGGCTGTACCCAGTGATTAAAAATGTGGTTGGGGATTGACTTAAACAAGGGTCTGGCCATGTTTTTGCAAGGTGGCTCTGCTGTGCTGAGCTACCACTTACACCCCTGGTCAGCTTGGGTTCTACAAAGCCCTAAGGCCAGAACCTAGTCATCCAAACAGCAAAGATGGTGGCCTGCCTTTCTCTGTGGGAGCTCTGTCTAAGGAATGTTTCAAATCTCCATTGGCCAGGGAATACCTGTGAGGGTAGCTGTAAGCACCAGGTGGGAGGTCATGTTCAGTAAGAAGGAACAGGATCAGGAGCCTGCTAACAGAAGCAGTCTGGCCATGATTTGGTAAAGCAGCTGTGCTGTGCTGCGGGAACTCTTCTGCCCCTGGTCGGATTGTACTCTCCAATGCCCACAGGCTGGAATAATTAAGTTCCTCCAACAGGAAAGATGGCAGCCTGGCCTGTCTTTTCTTTCACAGTTTATCTTGTGTGATGGAGCTGAATTTTTAGGCTGTTAATTTTTACAATAAGCATTACAGTTGTTGAGAAAGAAAGAATCTTGCTGTTCTCTTTCAGGTTAGATGTATGAGAATTCATTGTCTCCTGTAAATAAACCTGTTGAGGTTTTGTTCTCTGGATATAGCCTTTTGAATATTAGCATTCTTTTCTTTCACACTTTCAATGTCCTCCAAAAAAATTTTTTTCCCTTAGCAGGTTCTGCTGTTGAATTGTGTCTAGTTCCAGTCTAAGCATGGCAATATTTTCCCAGAACATGCTATTTTCATGCAAGAGATCTTTTTCTTTCTTATGGCTAAGAGAACTCTAAGTCAACAAAGCAACATTTTAGTTAGCACACAATAGAATAACATATCATAATTTCCTCTGAATTTAAAGCATAAGATGTATATTTGTATAATGAAAGAATTCCCATGGTGAATATGTAACTGAAAAAAAGTTGGACAAAAATTGAAACCTAATAGAGTGTAAATTCCAGAAAGTTTCAATATTGATTTAAACACCACGAAAAATAAATCACTAGAGGATTTTAAAGAAGTTCAGAATTGGAAAAGCCTTTCTCTGAATTACAAAATAATCATAGGCATAAAATATAAGATTAATACATTTGACTACGTTTTTAAAATTGGATTTACACTCTGATATCTATCCTATAAACCACACCATTGTATGAGCCTTAGCTATGCATATATTTGGACAGAAGCAGTTCGTCTAAGTTTTTAAGTTCCTTTTTCTGAAGAAAGTTTTATCAATATATGACTTTTCTAATACTGTTATCGTCAGTTATAAGAATTACATTTATTCATAACTTAAATCTAAGTTTTGTATCCTATATGTACACATCTGCATCTAAGCATTGCACTTCTACATCCAACTGTGAACTCATTTAAGATCAGGATTCTTAAAAAGAGAAATAAAAAAAATATATGCAGCTGGATACTGTGGCTCACACCTGTAATCCCAGCAGCATGTAATGTTCAGTGTTCTATGTAGTACTGCACTTCTACATGTGGCTGGGCGCAGTGGCTCACACCTATAATCCTAGCTGCTGAGGTGCATGGATCACGAGGTCAGAAGTTCGAGACCAGTGTGGCCAGCATAGGGAAACTTCATCTCTACTAAAAATAAAAAAAATAACCAGAAATGGTGGTGTGCACCTGTAATCCCAGCTACTCAAAAGGTTTAGGTAGGAGAATTATGTGAACCAGTAGGTGGAGGTTGCTGTGAGCTGAGATCATGCCATTGCACTCCAACCTGGGCGACAGACTGTGTGAGACTCTGTTTCAAAATAAACGTGTGTGTGTGTGTGTGTGTGTGTGTGTGTATGTATATAGGTGTGTATATATATGTGTGTGTGTGTATTTACATGTACATGTGTGTAATACACACAGATGTATATAGTATATTGTGCAGAATTTTCCGTATGTTGTCTGATGCTAGTTCTAGTGATCCTCCAGAAAAGCACCGTTACGTCTGTGGTGTAAACACATAATACAAAAGAAACCTTTAATTCAAAATATTAATAATAAATAAGATAGGACTTATAGAGTTTTTCTTAGAAATCATAAGATTAAGGAAGATCCAAGATGCCTGAATAGGAACATCTTCGGAATGTAGTTACCAGCAAGAACAGTGCAGAGAGTGAGTGCTCACTACATTTCCAAAGAAGTTTTCACTGCCAACAGACCAGGAGATTCCTGAGCATAAAAGTGCCATGAGTTTTCATTTCAGCAGTTTCAGCCAGGGAAGCATCAGGACAAAGAAACTCACAAAAGTTTGGGTGGCCATTTCAACTGGTGCCTGGAATGCCTGGGAGACAGAGCTGTCCATTCAACTGAAAGGGAGGGGGCTGAGACAGGAAACCAGGTGATGTGATCTGGCTTGATGGGTACCACACCCACGAGACAAGAAATCTGAAACACTCTGGATTAAGAGTTTCACAAAAAGCGCAGCTGGAACTGGGATGGCCCAACTTCATGGGGGGAAGGGCATCCCCCAATACCAAGGCAGTCTGTCACTACCAATGCAAACTACTTTGTGCCAGGCAGGGCATCCATGAAAAAAGGCAGCAGCATGGCAGGAACTTATAAATAAGGCTGACCTTCCTAGGACAGAGCACCTGGGAAAACAGCAGGTTATGAGTTCAGCTGCAGCAGAGATAAAGGTACCAGCCCAGCAGCTCTGCACGAAACAGCAGAACTCCCAGCACAGCACTTGAGCTCTTATAAGGGACAGAATGTCTCCTCAAGCAATACTCTGAGCCCCATATACACAAAAAGACACCTCATAAAGGAAAGCTCAGGCCAACATCTGGTGGGTACCATTCTGGTATGAGGATAGCAGAGGCAGAAACCGGCAGCAACCCTTGCTGTTCTGCAGCCCCACGGGTGATCTCCAGGTGAGTGGGATCTTGACAGCACCTCCAGTGATCCTGCAGCAGAGGGGCCTGACTGTTAGTAGGAAAACTAAGTGGAAAGAAATAGCTTCAACATCAATAAAAAGGGCATCCATTTAGAGACCCCACCTGAAAGTCACCAAGTACAAGACCACAGGTAGATAAAGCCACTAAGATGGGAAGAAACCAGAGCAAAAAGGAAGAAAACACCAAAAACCAGAAGACTTCTTCTCATCCAAGGGATCATAACTCCTCACCAGCTAAGGATCAAAGATAGATGGAGAATGAATCTGATGAATTGACAGAAATCGGCTTCAGAAGGTAGGTAATAACAAACTTCTCAGAGCTAAAAGAACATGTGCTAACCCAATGCAAAGAAACTAAGAACCTAGAAAAAAGGTTAGATGATATACTGATTAGAATAAATAGATTAGAGAAGAATAGAAACGACTTGATGGAGCTGAAAAACACAGCACGACAACTTCATGAAGCATACACAAGTTACAAAAGCAGAACTGACCAAGCAGAAGAAAAAGTATCAGAGATTGAAAATCAATGCAATGAAGTAAAATAAGAAGGCAAGAATAGAGAAGAAAGAGTGAAAAGAAATGAACAAAGCCTCCAAGAAATATGGGATTATGTGAAAAGACCTAATCTACGTTTGATAGGCACACCTCAGTGTACAGAAAGAATGAATGCAAGCTGGAAAACACTCTTCAGGATATTATCCAGGAGAACTTCCCCAACCCAGCAAGGCAGGCCACTATTCAAGTCCAGGAAGTATGGAGAACACCACAAAGATATACCTCAAGAAGAGCAACCCCAAGACACATAATCGTCAGATTCACCAGGGTCGAAATGAAGGAAAAAATGCTGAGGGCAGCAAAAGAGAAAGTCGGGTTACCCTCAAAGGGAAGCCCACCTGACTCACAGTGGATCTCTCCACACAAACACTGCAAGCCAGAAGAGAGTGGGGGCCAATATTCAACATCCTTAGAGAAAAGAACTGTCAACCTAGAATTTAATATCCAACCAAACTAAGCTTCACATTCGAAGGAGAAAGAAAATCCTTTATGGACAAGCAATTACTGAGAGATTTTCTCACCACCAGGCCTGCCTTACGAGAGCTCCTGAAAGGAGCACTAATCAAGGAAAGGAAAAATCAGTAACAGCCACTCCAAAAATGGACCAAATGGTAAAGACCATCGACACAATGAAGACAATGTGTCAACTAAAGGACAAAACAGCCTGCTAGCGTCAAAATGGCAGTATCCAATTCACACATAACAAAATTATCCTTAAATGTAAGTGGACTAAATGACCCAATTAAAAGACATAGACCATCTGATTGCATAAAATGTCAAAACCCATCAGTGTGCTGTATTCAGGAAACCCATCACTTGTGCAACGACACATGTAGGCTAAAAATAAAGGGATGCGGAAAGACGTGTCAAGCAAATTGAGAGCAAATAAAAAGCAGGAGCTGCAATCCTAGTCTCTGATAAAATGGACTTTAAAACAACAAAGATCAAAAGACACAAAGAAGGGCATTACATAAAGGTAAAAGGATCAATGCAACAAGAAGAGCTAAGGATCCTAAATATTTATGCAGTCAATACAGGAGCACCAGGGTAGCACCGAGGAACATAATGCAAGTCCTTAATGACTTACAAAGAGACTTAGACTCCCACATAATAATAATGGGATACTTTAACACTCCATTGTCACTGTTAGACATATCATTGAGACAGAAAATTAAGAAGGAGGTCCAGGACATGAACTCAGATCTGGACCAAGCAGACCTAATAGACATCTACAGAAATATCCAACCCAAATCCATAGAATATACATTCTGCTCAGCACCACACAGCACCTACTCTAAAACTGACCACATAATTTGAAATAAATCACTCCGAAGCAAATGCAAAACAAAGGAAATCATAACCGTCTCTCAGACCATATGCAATCAAATTAGAACTCAGAATTAAGAAACTAACTCAGAACTGCAGAACTTCATGAAAATAGAACAACTGGCTCCTGAATGTCGACTGGATAAACAATGAAATGAAGTCAGAAATAAAGATGTTCTTTGAAACAAATGAGAACAAAGACACAACGTGCCAGAATCTTCGGGACACTTTTAAAGCAGTGTTGAGAAGGCAATTTATAGTAATAAATGCCAACTAGAGAAGCAAGGAAAGATCTAAAATTGACACTCTATTGTAAAAATTAAAAGAGCTAGAAGAGAAAGGTCAAAAAAATCTCAAAAGCTAGCAGAAGACAAGAATTAACTAAGATCAGAACAGAACTGAAGGAGACAGAGACACAAAAAGCCCTTCATAAAATCAATAAATCCAGGAACAGATTTTTTGAAGAGATCAACAAAATAGACAGAGCCCTAGCCAGATTAATAAAAAAGAAAAGGGAGAAGAATGAAATAGATGCAATAGAAAACGATAAAGGATATATCACCACTGACTCCACAGAAATACAAACTACAATCAGAGATTACTACAAATAACTTTATGCATATAAACCAGTAAACCTGGATGAAATGAATAAATTCCTTGACATTTGTACTCTACCAAGACGAAACCAGGAGGAAGTTGAAACCCTGAGTAGATCAATAACAAGGGCTGAAGTAGAGGCAGGAATCAATAGCCTACCAACCAAACAAAGTCCAGGTCCAGAGGGTTCACAGATGAATTCTACCAGAAATACAAAAAGAAGCTGGTTTTATTCCTTCTGAAACTATCAATCCATACGAAGAGAGAGAATCCTCCCTAACTCATTTTGTGAGACCAACATCATCCTGATACCAAAACCGGGCAGAGACTCAACTAAAAAAGAAAACTTCAGTTCAATCTCCATGATGAATATCGATGAAAAAATCTTCAATAAAATACTGGCAAACTGACTGCAACAGCACATCTAGAAGCTTATCTGTCACGAACAAGTAGGCTTCACCCCAGGAATGCAAGGCTGGTTGAACATATGCAAATCCATAAATGTAGTCCATCACATAAAGGAACCAAAGTCCAAAACCACATGATTATCTCAATAGATGCAGAGAAGGTCTTTGATAAAATTCAACAGCGCTTCATGGTAAAAACTCTCAATAAACTAGGTACCGGTGGAATTTAGCATAAAATGATAAAATCTATGTATGACAAGCCTACAGCTTGTTCAGTTCAATATCATAATGAACGGGAAAAAGCTGGAAGAATTCCTTCAAAATCAGGCACTGGACAAGGATGCCCTCTCTCACCACTCCTATTCAACATCTTATTGGATATTCTAGCCAGAGCAATCAGCCAAGAAATAGAAATACAGGGTAATCGATTATGAAATAAGGAAGTCATAGTGTCTCTATTTGCAGATGACATGATTGTATATTTAGAAGACCATCGTCTCAGTCCAAAATCTTCTGAAACTGATAAGCAACTTCAGCAAAGTCTCAGGATACAAAATAATTGTGTAGAAGTCACAGGCATTCCTATATACCAACAGACAAACAGAGAGCCAAATCATGAGTAAACTCCCATTCACAACTGCTACAAAGAGAATAAAATACCAAGGAATACAACTAAAAAAGGATGTAAAGGACCTCTTCAAGGAGACCTACAAACCACTGCTCAACAAAATAACAGAGGACACAACCAGATGGAGAAATATTCCATGCTCAGGGTTAGGAAGAATCAGTATCATGAAAATGGCCATACTGCCCAAAGTAATTATAGATTCCATGCTATCCCCATCAAGCTACCAATGAACTTCTTCACAGAACTGAAAAAAAAAAAAAAAAACACTTTCTACTTCATAGAATCACAAGAGATCCCACATAGCCAAGACAATTCTAAGCAGAAAGAACAAAGCCAGGGACATCACATTGCCAGACTTCAAACTATACTACAAGGCTATAGTAATCAAAACAGCATGGTACTGGTATCAAAACAGCATGGTACTGGTACCAAAACAGAGACATAGACCAATGGAACAAAATAGAGACCCCAGAAGAAACACCACACATCTACAACCATCTGATCTTTGACAAATCTGGCAAAACAACCAATGAGGAAAGGACTCCACGTTTAATAAATCGTGTCCAGAAAACTCACTAGCAATATGCTGAAAGCAGAAACTGGACCACTACCTGTCACCTTACACTGAAATTAACTCCAGATGGATCAAATATTTAAACATAAAACCTAACACCATAAAAATTCTAGAAGAAAATGTAGGCAAAACCGTACAGGACATAGGCATAGGCATGGACTTCCTAACTAAAACACCAAAAGCAATAGCAATAAAAGCCAAGATAGACAAATGTGATCTAATTAACCTCCACAGCTTCTGTACAGCAAAAGGATCACCATTAGAGTGAATCAGCAACCAAGAGAATGGGAAAAAATGTTTGTGATCTACCCATCTGACAAAGGGCTAATATCCAGAATCTACAAGGAACTAAAATAGATGTACAAGAAAAAAAACAAACAACCCCATGTAAAAGTGGGAAAAGGATATGAGCAGACACTTTTCAAAAGAAGACATATATGAGGCCAAGAAACATGAAAAAATGCTCATCATCAGTGGTCATTTCAGAAATGCAAACCAAAACCACATTGAGATATCATCTCATGCCATTTAGAATGACGATCATCAAAAAAATCTAGAGACAACAGATACTGGAGAGAATGTGGACAAATAGGAACACTCTTACACAGTTGGGGGGGTGTAAATTAGTTCAACCATTGTTGAAGGCAGTCTGGCGATTTCTCAAGGATCTAAAAATAGAAATTCCATTTTACCCAGCAATCCCATTGTTGGGTATATACCTAAAGAATTATAAATTGTTCTACTATAAAGACACATGCACACATATGTTCATCGCAGTTCTGTGTACAATAGCAAAGACCTGGAACCAACCCAAATGCCCATCAATGATAGACTGGACAAAGAAAATGTGGTACATATACACCTTGGAATAGTAAGCAGCCATAAAAAACGATGAGTTCGTGTCCTTCACAGGAACTTGGATGAATCTGGAAACCATCATTCTCAGGAAACTGACACAAGAACAGAAAGCCAAACACCACATGTTCTCATTCATAGGTGGGTGTGGAACAATGAGAACACGTGAACTCAGGGAGAAAAGCATCACACACTGGGGGCAGTTGTGGAGTTAGGAGAGGGACAGTGGAGGGTGGCGAGGGAGTGGAGGGTGCAGAAGGATAACATGGGGAGAAATGCCAGATATACTATGCACTTAAAGTAAAATTTTAAAAAAAATTCTTAAAAAATGATGAGAATAGAATCACCAGTTGGTTTCATTCTCCTTAAATATTTTCTCAATTTCGGGTGAAAGTATTTGATAAATGGATCTGTAAAACTATATTATTGTGCTGTGAGAACTTTGAGAGACTGTTGTCACAATAATGAGGAATGTCACTATCCACAGTCATTTTTCCCTTATCCCACTAAAATTAAAACATATGAGGACATGGCTTGAAAGGATAGTAAACACTGGCATTTGTTTTGATTATCTCTCCAAAATAGAAACAGAAAAGCTACTTCTCTCATCAATCAAATACTATTAATAAAATATATTTGACTTAGTTGATGATATGGAATATCAATTTCAGTGAACTAGCTGCTTTTCATTGTTGATGGGTTGAGTGTTCCCCTTAAATAACACTTTTCTATTGGGTGATATTAATTATTGTAGATAATGTTTTTAAAATAAAATTATGACAGCCATTAGTTCTCTCTCTTCTCCTCCCCCCCCCAACACTGGTCTCCTCCATTTTCTTCTGTCTCTTCTTCCTTTTTCCTTCTGCCTTCTTTCTCGAATTCTTTTGCTTATCTATCATTCATTCATTTAATCTATATTTACTAGCACTTAAAGCTTCTTTAGAAGCTTCCATACTTCTGCCAAGATGGCAGAATAGGAACTGCTCTGGAGCACAGTTCCCAGTGAGAACAATGCAGAAGGCAAGTGACCTCGGCATTTCCAACGGAGGTACCAGTTTCACCTCAATGGAACTGCTTGCAGAGTGGGCATAGCCTAAGGGGGGCAAACTGAGGCAGGGTGGAGCACTGACTCACCTGGGAAGTGCAACTGGCTCGAGGATGTCCCTCCTACCCAACAGAGGCCATTGGGGAACTTCTAAAGCCACTCCTGCACTTCAGTTCAGATACTGCACTTGTCCCATGGTCTTTATATCCCGCACCAGGAGATTTTAGCTGGGCCAACAAGCGCTGTGGCTGACCAGCACGAATCTGAGAGGCCACTTCAGCCAGTGCCATGAGTTTTAAGCACAAATCTCAGTGGCCGTTTTGGCTGGCACCTGGAACACCTGCAAGACAGAGCCTCCCACTCCCCAGAAAAAAAGGGGAGCTGAAGGCAGGGAGCCAAGTGACCTTGAGTGGCAGGTGTCCCACAACAAAGACCAGCCAACTGAAGCACACTGGCATGACAGTTTTGCAGTCAGCAGAACAGTTTGAGCTCAACCCGCGATGATGGATCTCAGTGGGGGGAAGGGCATCCGCCGATGCCGAGGCAGTTCTAACCTTACCTGTGTAAACAAAAGCAAAGTTTACACAGCATCTGGACTGAGCCCACAGCAGCTCAGCAGTGCCTCTACAGGCAGATTGCGACTAGGCTCCCTCCTTGCTGAGCAGGACACCTCTGACACAAAAAGGCAGCAGCACATCAGAGACTTATAAATAAAACATCACCTTCCAGGAACAGAGCACCTGGGAAAGGGGTAACTGTGAGTTCTGCTGCAGCAGACTTAAACGTCCCTGCCCAGCAGCTCTCAACGGAGCAATGAAGCTCCCAGCCCAACACTTGAGCTCAGATAAGGGAGAGACTGACTCCTCACGTGACTCACTGATCCCCATATATCCAAAAAGATACCTCATAGAGGAGAGCTCTGGCTGATATCTGGTGGGTACCCTTCTGGGATGAAGCTACAAGAGGAAAGAACAGGCAGCAATCTTTGCTGTTCTGCAGCACCACAGGTGATTCCCAGGCAAACACAGTCTCCAGTGGACCTCCAGTAGTTCTATAGCAGAGAGGCCTGTTGGAAGAAAAACTAAAAAAAAAAAAAAAAAAGAGAAAGAAGTAGCTTCAACATCAACAGAAGGCATGTCCACTCAGAGATCCCATCCAAAAGTCACAAACTTCAAAGACCAAATGTAGAAAAATCCACAAAGTATGGAAGAAAAAAACACACAAAAAATGAAATCGCCACAGACCAGAATGACTCTCCTCCTCCAAGGGATCACAACTCCTAACCAGCAAGGGAACAAAACTGGATGGAGAATGAATTTGATGAATTGACAGAAGCAGGCTTCAGAAGATGTGTAATAACAAACTTCTCTGAGATAAAGGAACATGTTCTAACCTAATGCAAAGAAGCTAAAAACCTTGAAAAAAGGTTAGATGAAATGCTAACTAGAATAATCAGCTTAGAGAAGAACATAAATGACTTCACGGAGCTGAAAAACACAGCACAAGAACATTGGGAGAAGTGCCTCATGTAGGTGATGGGGGGATGCAGGCAGTAAACCACCATGACATGTGTTTACCTATGCATCAATCCTGCAAGATCTGCACATGCACTTCAGAACTTAATTACAAAAAAAAATTAAAAAAAATTTAAAAAAAATTTAAAAAAAATTCCTGACCATGGGAAGGGATATCAGGAAAAGTGAAGAGAGATAGATCACAATCCCCAAGGATTCTCCCTTACTTTCAGGGAAGTAACAGTGTACAGTAATAAAAATGAGGATTATCAGTCCCCAACTAGAAGACTTCCTCTCTGAAAGCTTTCCTGAGAGCCAATTTCAACATTGGGTACTAATTCCCTGAGTCTAGTCTTATAAAGAAAGTCTTTCTAATCCTATGTTGGAAAGACATGGAAGAACAAGGGGCATAATTTAAAAAATTTGAACTGGAATTTATTTCCTAATGAAGTATTAAAAACAAACAATTTCAAGGTAACTAGAGCTTTGTTTTACTGAGCTCTTCTAAGCATTATAATATGTTACAAGATAGTGAGTTGTCAAATTAGAATGAATAATTTAGTTCCTCTGACTTAAGTGCTTCAGAAAATAGGAGAATGTCTTCACCTCTGAGATATGTGTAATCTTTACAAATATGAATAACATACATAAAATATTATATATAGAAATGTTACAGTACACAAATGATAAATTAAAAGTGATATAAAAGATAAATACTATGAATCCTTACTTAAATATATATTTTCTTCAAATTAGAGTACTGTTAAAGTGTGTTCTATAATCTCCTGTTAAATTGAAACATTTGATGGCAATCTATGTATATGAATATCATCAGTTTACTGTAAAAAAAAAAAAAAAAAGGAAAAAAGAAAACCAAAAACTGGCAAATGAAAAATCTTACGACTACTGGATCTATTCTGTGTATTTTTATGTGTTGTGGGTGATGTTTATAAATAAAAAAGGACTTCAATTGGCTGTAAAATAATAAATGTTTAAATCAAATTAATTTTTTCAGAAGAATAAGAACTCTAGTACCTTTTACTTCGCATGACTTTAGTAATATTTGAGAAATAAAGACAGGTTTAAAGTTTATTGGTAAAATAAAGACATTAGCTCTAAATTAGGCAGGTCAGATATTAGGTTTGTAAAATGCTTTAAAGTAATACACTGCTTTTTTTGACTTTTAAAATTTGCTCAACTTACCTGCTTTGGAGTCACTAGATTCTCGGTAAGGTCTGGGAACATGTGGAGTTAGCCATGCTCCCTGGCTATGCTTTAAAAAGTCAGACTTTACATGCACTTGTGTCTGGTGTCCTAGGCTTCATACTTAGTACAAAATTAAAATCACTTACCTGCCAGGTGTTTCACCAAAAAAAAAATTTCTAAGAGCTAACATAGTAACATGTAATTGAAACTAATGAAAAAGTTTTACATGGAAGCTTTGTGGAAAAAATGAAATGTGCTTTCAGTAAAACATTATAAGACATTAGAATGTAAATTTTGCTTAGTACAGAAGGTTAAAAAGTGTTTTGACTTAAATAGAATGAAGCTAAAGGTTTGAGCAAGTTGTGGAAGGTTTGTGAACTAGTCATCTTGTAAAAGAAACACCGTGTGAACACACTGGCTAAATTTAAAGGAGTACTGTTCAGTTTTTCCATAAATTGAACATTGGAATAAAAACACAACAGGGTTTTCTTAGAGCACTAATTTTGCTTTAATACAAATTTGTAAAAGGTTATCAAAAGCATATAAGAATTGCAACTTATAGTCAAACTGATGAAGACTGGATGAATTCATCTTTAAGGTTTTATTAAAAATTTGAGTTGACATTAACAGTACACTAATGCAAGAGTGAAATTTGGCTTTCTTTCTTGAATATGATTTTAACATAATATTAAAGAATAAAAAAGATTTCTGTCTCTCCTCAAATAAATTACAGGAAAAAGAAGGGAAAGACACACATTGCTTGAAAAGCTGAGTCTTCTATCAAGGAGTAAAGGCTTTTGCCTTTAAACATTTTTTGAGTTACCATTTTGGCTAAATGAATGACTTACTGTGACCTGGCATTCCATTTTATATCAAGTGTTTTAGGCCTTTAGTATACTTATATGAATATTAATATATTTGATACACTTCCCCAAATCCAATTTTATCTTCAAAATTAAGTCTTTTTGACTTCTTAATTTGGAATGCACAAGAGGGCACTGAAAAATCCAAAAGAGAAGTATATGGAATTATTTGACATGTTGTTACATAAGGAGCACTGTCAAAATAAGAAATATTTTACCTTTTTCAGATTATATTGTAATCAATGTTCATATACGTTTGAAAATTGTATGAAATTCCTAAAATTGTAATACGTCAAAATATATGCTATCAATTATATTGTTTCCATGATAAATTGTAGACCACAGAAATGAACAAATTTTCTTGTCAATCATGTAACTATAACTATTTAACATCATTTCCACATTTAACTGCTTAATACTGATGCAGTTTCTGAAAACTTCACAAGCACAAAATGTCCTAGAATATGGTGTCTTTTAGAAGGTTCCTGAAATAATGGAAAGACCATGAAAAAGAGCTCTTGAATACAGATTTCTGGAAACTTTAGAATCACATCCTTTGTCAAATAATCCCAAATAGTTTAAGGACTGTGTAAGATTTCCTGGAATTTTAATGAAAAGACTTACTTGTTTTTAAAACTCCTACCCAAGTAGAAGAAAACTTAATTGAATACCAAGAAAACATTTTGTCAGACTGTCATTCTAAATCAGCCAATACTGAAACTGTTTATATATGCAATTTGAATGAATTCCATGGTATAAGTCAAGCTACAACCTATGGCAACCCATCAGTTACAACTACTATGAACTTAAATTGGAGAAACAGCTGGTATTTAAAGGGATATAAGTTCAATGTTAAGCATGGACTCATGGAGAGCCAAGACCGCTGCCTTGTCCTTCCTGGGTCCGTACTCAAAGTTCTTCTTAAAGGAGAACTACAAACCATTGCTCAAAGAAATAAGAGAGGTCACAAACACATTTTAAAAATCCATGCTCATGGATACAAAAAAATCAGCATTATAAAAATAGCCCCATGGTTCAAACTAATTCATAGATTCAATGCCATTCCCATCAAGCTACCAGTGACTTTCTTCACAGAATTGCCAAAAACTGCCTTTAATTTCATATGGGATGAAAAAAGAGCCCGCATAGCAAAGCAAACAGGACATCACTGGAGACATCATGCTACCTGACTTCAAACTATACTACCAAACTACAGTAACCAAAACAGCATGGTACTGGAACCAACACAGATATATAGAGCAATGGAATGGGACAGAGCCCTCAAAAATAATGCCACACATCTACAACCATCTGAACTTTGACAAACTAGACCAAAAAATCAATCGGGAATGGATTATCTATTTAATAAAAGGTGTTGGGAAAACTGGGTAGCCATATGCAGAAAACTGAAACTGGACCCCTTAATTACACCTTATACAAAAATTAACACAAGATGGATAAAAGACTAAAAGTGAAGACCTAAAATTATAAAAACCCTAGAAAAAAACCTAGGCAATACCATTCAGAACATAGGCATAGGCAAAGACTTCATGACTAAAACACCAAAAGCAATGGCAACAAATGTCAAAATTGACAAATGAGATCTAATTAAACTAAAAAGCTTCTGCACAGAAAACTAAAATGAAACAAAACACAACTATCATCAAAGTGAATGGGCAACCCACAGAGTGGGAGAAAATTTTTGCAATCTATCCATCTGACAAAGGACTAATATGCAGAATCTATACAGAACTTAAGTTTACCAGAAAAAAAACCAACTCCAGGAAAAAGTAGGCAAAGAATATAAACAGACACTCCTCTAAAGAAGACATTTATGAAGCCAACAAACACATAATGAAAAGTTCATCATCACTTGTCATTTCAGAAAAACAATAATTTAAAACGTCAGAAAACAACAGATGCTGGAGAGGATGTAGAGATATAGGAACTCATTTACACTGTTGGTGGGAGTGTAAATTAGTTCAACCATTGTGGAAGACAGTGTGGTGATTCCTCAACAATCTAGAAATAGAAATGCCATTGGACCCAGCAATCCCATTACTGGGTATATAACCACAGGATTATAAATCATTCTACCACAAAGACATATGCACATGTATGTTTACTGTGGCACTGTTCACAACAGCAAAAACTTGGAACCAACCCAAATGTCCATCAATAATAAACTGGATAAAGAAAATGTGGCACATATACACCATGAAATATTATAGAGCCATGAAAAAAGATGAGTTTGTGTCCTTCTCAGGGACATGGATGAAGCTAGAAACCATCATTCTCAGCAAACTGACACAAGAACAGAAAACCAAACACCACATGTTCTCACTCATAAGTGGGAGTTGAACAGTGAGAGTACATAGACACAGGGAGGAAAATATCACACACCAGGGCCTGTTGTGGTTGGGCCTAGTGGAGGAATAGCATTAGGAGAAATACCTAAGGTAGATCATGGGTTGATGGGTGCAAGAAGCCCCAACGGTATGTGTATACCTATGTAACAAACATGCACATGTACCACAGAATTTAAAGCATAATAAGAATAAGAATAAGAAATCTGCTTTTTTTTTTTTTTCTCGTGATCCACCCGCCTCGGCCTCCCAAAGTGCTGGGGTTACAGGCTTGAGCCACCACGCCCAGCTACTTTGTGTGTTTTTTTTTTTTTAAGAAAAAGCATAAAGAAGAGGAAGAAAGAGAAAGAGGAAGAGGGAGAGAGGATGGGGGTATTGCTTTATTGCCCAGGCTAGAATGCAATCTAAATATGGGTATGCCTACAATTGTCCTATAATGGAGACATAAAAGAAAATGAGGGAACAGAATAACAAACAAGGAGCCAACCAACATTTCGTTTAAACTTGTAAGTTGATATGATGTGGTACTGATAATAGTGTATATTTTCTGCATTTAAAGTGAAGAGTTCTATAAATGTTAATTATGCTTACGTGTTCCAGATCTGAGTTCAAGTCCTGGATATCGTTAATTTTCTGTCTCATTGATCTGTCTAATAATAATGTTGAAGTCTCCCACTATTATTGTGTGGGAGTCTAAGTCTCTTTATTAGTCTTGTATGTCTGGGTATTCCTGTATTGGGTGCATATATATTTAGGATCTTTAGCTCTTCTTGTTGTTGCATTGATCCTTTTATCATTGTATAATGTCCTTCTTTGCTTCTTTTGATCTTTGTTGCTTTAACGACTATTTTGTCAGAGGCAAAAATTTTAACTTCTGCTTTTTATTTATTTATTTTTGCTCTCTGTTTGGTTGGTAAATCTTTCTCCATCCCTTGTTTTGAGTCTTTGTGTATCCTTGAATGTGAGATGGGTCTGGATGCAGCATACTGATGGGTTTTAGTTTTCTATTCAAATTGGCTGTCTGTCTTTGGATTGAGGGATTTAGTCGATTTAAATTTAGAATTAATAATGACATATGTGAGTTTAACACTGTCATTTAATATTAGCTGGCTATTTTGCCCATTAGTTGATGTAAATTCTTCATTTTATTGATGCTCTTTTTAGTATTTTTTAGAAAGGCTGATACTGTTTGTTCCTTTCTATGTGTAGTGGTTCTTTCAGAAGCTCTTGTAAAGCAGGTCTAGTGGTGATGAAATCTCTGAGTGCCTTGTTTATTCAGAAAAAAACTTTATTTTTCCTTCACTTATGAAGCTTAGGTTGGCTGGATGTGAAATTCTTGGTTGAAAGTTCTTTTCTTTAAGGATGTTGAATATTGGTCCCCACTCTCTTCCGGCTTATAGGGTTTCTGCTGAGAGATCTGCTGTAAGTCTGATAGGCTTCCCTTTGTGGGTAACCTGACCTTTCTCTCTGGCTGCCCTTAGTATTTTCTCCTTCATTTCAACCCTGGTGAATCTGACGATTATGTGCCTTGGAGTTGCTCTTCTCGAGGAATATCTTTGTGGTGTTCTCTGTATTACCTGGAGTTGAATATTATGCTGCCTTACTAGGATGGAAAAATTTTCCTGAATAATATCCTGAAGCATATTTTCCAGCTTGGATTCATTCTCTTCGTCACATTCAGGTACACCTATCAAGCGTAGATTAGGTCTTTTCACGTAGTCCCATAATTCTTGAAGACTTTGCTCGTTCAACTTTATCCTTTTTACTCTAATCTTGTCTTCTTGTTTTATTTCATTGAGTTGGTCTTCGACCTCTGATATCCTTTCTTCTGCTTGATCAATTCGGCTGTTAAAACTTGTGCATACTTCACGTAGTTCTCATATTGTGTTTTTCAGCTCCATCAATTCACTTATATTCCTCTCTAAATTGTGTATTGTTGTTAAGATTTCATCAAACCTTTTTTTAAAGTTCTTTGTTTCTTTAGATTGAGTTAGAACAAGTTCTTTTAATTCACAGAAGTTTCTCATTATCCACATTTTGAAGCCTGCTTCTGTAATTGGAACACACTCGTTCCCCATCAAGACTTGTTCCGTTGCTGATGAGGAACTGTGATCCCCTGCTGAGGGAGAGGCATTCTGATCTTGGGTATTCTCAGCCTTTTTTGGCTGTTTTCTTCCCTTTGATATAAATTTATCCATCTGTGGTCTTTGTATTTACCGTCTTTGTAATTGGGTTTCTGAGTGGATGTCCAACTTACTGATTCTCAGTGCCAAAATCTGAGCAACCCACTGCACTGACTAAATCAGCAGTGTTAAGATTGATGGTGCTTTTCTGACCCTGCACCAAGAACCGACGCTCAGAGGCACCGGCAAAACCGCCTCGCCGGTCACAAGAGTCGCAATAGCGACCCGTGGGGCTCCTCCACTGGGAATCTCCTGGTGCGTGAGCAACAAGAATTCATGTGACGGTGTGGTGTCCTCCCGTTCTTTGTGCTTTCACTGGGAGCTACAATCCCGAGCTGCTAGTGATCAGCCATCTTGGATCTCTTGTCCCCAATCTGCTTTTAATTATGAAGCTCTTAAAGGAAATCCTTTTGAATCTCTTACTACGACATCATAGCTGGGAAAAACTGCTGATATTTTAAAAGTAACAAATACCAAACCAGAAAGAACTAGACTTAGGAACCAAACTCAGGTTGCTGTAGGGAACAGGGCAGAATCTTAGGATTGGAAGGTCACCAGTGCTCCTTCAGTCTGGCCTTGGCTGGTAAAAGATGGCCTAATGTGACAGAAAATTTTTTTAACTAGGTTAAAAAAAAGAAGAAATTTCTGCGAATTAGAAAATATGTACTTGGCAGCTACAAGAGTTTTAGCCAATTCAGATGACTTGCTTCCTAAAATTTGAATATTCCCTTGGATTTGACCAAGTCAGAAAGATATAGTCATAATTGATGAAAGAAAAGTGAAATAACAACAAAATCCCAAACATAAATAAATAAGAAAATAAAAAATGTACAATAAATATGATTACTGAGTATCATAATGTTAAGGAGAAATTAAAACTAAGTGGTTGGTAATCTTAACTTTTAGTCATTAAGGAAAAATTTTAAGACAAATCTCTAATTTAGCCACTTACTTGGAAATAAAGCTCAGGCTGATGACTGTTCTCTACCATCTTAGAAGTAGGAAAAAATTCACACTCACCTTTCCTGCCAGAAGCAAGCTGAAACTCAAGAAAGGAAGTGCCTGCTCTCCACCATTACGGAAGCAGAACAACTTGTCTTCCTTACCAGAAATGAGAAAAACTTCATAAAAAGAGCTGTAAAGCAAAATCAGCCTTAGCTCTGAACCAAATTTTGGGAGATCTGGGACGCTCCGGAGGGCAGAAGCTCCCAAACCTCAGCAAATCATCTATCCTATTCGTTTGAACAATAAGGATAGCCCAGGTTGGTATCAAGCAATAATGATATTTATTAAAGGTCAGGGCCACATTGGTAATGTCCTTCTCTATTTTTTTTTTTTTTTTCTTCTGAGGTAGAGTCTCGCTCTGTTGCCAGGCACCAGACTGGAGTGCAGTGGTGCAATCTCAACTCACTGCAACCTCTGTGTCCTGGGTTCAAGCAATTCTCCTGCCTCAGCCTCCTAGGTAGCTGGGACTACAGTCTCATGTCACCACGCTCAGTTAATTTATTTTTTTATTTTTTTATTTTATTTTTATTTTTATTTTTATTTTTAGTAGAGATGGGGTTTCACCATGTTGGCCAGGATTGGCTTGTACTCTTGACCTCATGATCCGCCCGCCTCGGCCTCCCGAAGTGCTGGAATTACAGGCTTGAGCCACTGTTCCGGGCCCATGTCCTTCTCTTTTTATCTGTATTCGTATAGCCTGTTTTGTCAGAAACCAGGATTGCAACACCTGCTTTTTTCTGTTTCCCATTTACTTGAAGGATTTTTCTCCATTCATTTTGAGCCTATGTGTGGGAGTTCATGTGAGATGGGTCTCTTAAAGACAGCATACTCAAATGAGTCTTGGCTCTTTATCTATCTTGCTGCCCTATATCTTTCAATTGGAGCATTTAGCCCATTTACATTTAAAGTTAGCAATGATATGTAAGGATTTGATCCTGTCATCACGCTCCTAATTGATAACTTCACAGACTTGAATACGTGGTTGGTTTTTTAGCATCACTGGTCTGTGTAATTCAGTACATTTTTGTAGTGGCTGATGATGATCTTTTCTTTCCATATTAAATTCTACTTTCAGGAGCTCTTGTAAGGTAGATCTGATGGTAATGAATTCCCTCAGCATTTGCTTGAATGAAAATGATCTTATTTCTCCTTCACTTATGACACTTAGTTTTGCTGGACTTGAAGTTCCAGGTTGAAATTTTTTTCTTTAAGTAGTTGAATATCTCTTCTGGCTTGTGGGATTTCAGCTGAGTGGTTCACTGTTTGTCTGAAGGGATTCCTTTTGTAGGTGACTTTGTCTTTCTCCCTAGCTGCCTTTGACAATTTTTATTTCATTTTGATCTTGGAGAACCTGATGATTATGTATCTTAGAGATGTTCTTCTTGTGGCATATATGAGGTTCTCTGGATTTCCTGAATTCAATGTTGTTCTGTCTGGCTAAGTTGGGGAAATTCTGATGAATGATATTCTGAAATATGTTTTCCAATTTGGTTACATTTTTGTCATCTCTTTCAGGTACATTAATAAGGCATACATTTCACCTTTTTACACAATCCTTTATTTCTCAAAGGTTTTGTTCATTCCTTTTCATTCTTTTCCCCCATTCTTGCCTCTTTTCTTTCAGAAAGCGTTTTCAAGCTCTGAGACTCTTACATTTGCTTGATCTATTCTACTAGGTGGTCTTGCACACGAGATGGTGCTGGTCTGACCTCAGCACTCCTTAGTCTGCTTGCCTCTCCCAGGACCCCAGCCTGGCCATACCTGCTTACAGGGCACCCTTGGGTGCCCACACACATTACAAAAATTTTTATAAGGCAATCACACACAATTACCATGTGGCTGCATTATAAAATTCATGTAGTGTGCTTTTCAGCTCTATCACATCAGTTTATTCTTTTTTTAAAAGCTGTACTTCAGGTTATAGGGTACACATGCAGATCATGCAGAATTGTTGCATAGGTACACACATGGCAATGTGGTTTCCTGCCTCCATCCCGTCACATACATCTGGCATTTCTCTTCAGGTAATCCCTCCCTGACCTCCCCAACCCCTGGTGTCCCCGTTGGCCACCCCCAAAAAGACCCCAGTGTGTGATGCTCCCCTCCCTGTGTCCATGTGTTCTCATTATTCATCACCTGCCTATGAGTGAGAACATGCAGTGTTGGATTTTCTGTTCTTCTGTCAGTTTGCTGAGAATGATGGTTTCCAGACTGATTCATGTCCCTACAAAGGACAAAAACTCATCGTTTTTTGTGGCTGCATAATATTCCGTGGTGTATGTGTGTCACATTTTCCTTGTCCAGTCTACCATCTCTGGAAATTTGGGCTGTTTTCAGTTCTTTACCATTGTAAACAGTGCCACTGTGACCATATGTGTGCATGTTTCTTTATAATAGAATGATTTATAATCCTTTGGGTATATACCCAGTAATGCTATTGCTGGGTCAAATGGAATTACAATTTCCAGGCCCTTGAGCAAGTGTCACACTGCCTCCCACAATGGTTCAACTAGTTTGTACTTCTAGCAACAGTGTAAAAGTGTTCCTATTTCTCCACATGCTCTCTGGTATCTGTTGTCTCCAGATTTTTTAATGGTCACCATTCTAACTGGCATGAGGTGATATCTCAATGTGGTTTTGATTTCTCTAATAACCAGTGATGATGAGTATTTTTTCACATGTTTATTGGCCTCATATATATCTTCTTTTCAAAAGTGTCTGTTCATATCCTTTGTCCACTTTTGAACGGGTTTGCTTGTTTTTTTCCTTGTAATTCTGCTTTATTTCTTTGTAGATTATGGATATCAGCCATTTGTCAGACGGGTAGATTGCAATAATTGTTTCTCATTCTGCTGGTTGCTGGCTCACTCTAATGATGGTTTCTTTTGCTGTACATAAGCTCTGGAGTTTAATAAGGTCCCATTTGTCTATTTTCCTTTTTGTTGCCAATGCTTTTGGTGTTTTAGTCATGAAGTACTTGCCTACACCTATGTCCTGAATGGCTTTGCCTATTTTTTTTCTAGATTTTTTTATGGCATTAGGTCTTATGTCTAGATCTTTAATCCATCTGGAGGTAATTCTACTGTAAGGTGTCAGGAAGAGGTCCAGTTTCTGCTTTCTGGACACTGGTAGCCTGTTTTCCCAACAATTATTAAACAAGAAATCCTTTTCCCATTGCTTGTCTTTCTCAGGATTGTCAAAGATGAGATGGTTGTAGATGTGTGCCATTGCCACCAGGACCTCTGTTCTGTTCCATTGGTCTATTTCTCTGTTTTAGTACCAGTACCATGCTGTTTTGATTACTGTAGCTTTGTATTATAGTTTGAAATCGGGTAGCATGATGCCTCTGGCTTTGTTCTTTTTGCTTAGCATTGTCTTGGATATCCACACTCTCTTTTGCTTCCATATGAAGTTTAAGGTGGGTTTTTCCAGTTCTGTGAATAAGGTCATTGGTAGCTTGATGGGGACAGCATTGAATCTATAAATTACTTTGGGTAGTATGGTCATTTTCACGATATTGATTTTTTCTACAAATATGCAATGCTTCCTGAATTTTTAGTTCCTCCTTGAGCAAGGGCCATGCTAATCTTCTCTGAATCATTCCAATTTTAATATATGTGCTGCCAAAGTGAGCACCAGTAATGTTGTTTATACTGGATATATTGCCTGTTAGCTCCTGTGATGTTTTACAATTATTTTTGGCCTCCTTGCATTGGATGTTGACATACTTCTTTCACTTAGTGAACTTTGTTTCTACCCACATTCTGAATGCTACTTGTATCATTGCAGACATGTCAGCCTCTGGCCAGTTCTGAAAACTTGAACAGGCTGAACAGTTGATGTAATCATCTGGAGGAAAGAAGGCATGCTGACTTTTTGAGTTTCAGTGTTCTTGCACTGATTCTTCCTCATCTTTATGAGCTTATTCACCTTCAACCTTTGAAGTTGCTAACCTTTGCACAGGGTATTTTTCTTTTATCATGTTTGATGATCAGGAGGGTTTGATTGTGGTTTAAGGTAGAAGAAGGCAGCTGCCTTTGGTTTTGGAGGATTTCAGTGGGCCAACATTCATCTCTCAATTCCTGGACTGTGTGCTTTAATTCTGGGAAACTTATATTGGGTCTCAACTTTGTTCTCTGGCTCCTTGAAGTTTGGAGTCTACTGCACTGAAGGAAGCAAAGTGTGGCAGGTGTTGGCAGAGTGCTAGCAGATGCAAAGCTGCCTGCTTCCCTTTTGGCATTTGCCCAGTGGTGGAAGTGGTGGAGGCAAGACAGCTTGGTGGCGGCCAGAAGACCCCTGCTGTGTGTGCTGTTGCATTGGAGGTAGTGTTGTTTCAGGCCAGGGTGCTGGCCTGTGCATGTCTGGGTGCCATCTCTGTGACCCCCTAAGCAGCAACGACCACTCAACGTATATTAGCATTCCCTTTTCGTGCACAGAATTAGCACAAGGAGAAGGTGTTGGCAGAGGTTGTGATTTTGTTCCTCTGCCTACCATGGCTCTTTCTTCAATGGGAGTTGGTGTGGGTTGAAGTGCGTGCTACATTCCCATGTGCTGGTAGGGCAAGGACAGCAAAATCCACTCATATAAACACACACCAGCAAAGTGATGTAGGACGTTTGTGTATAAAGAGCTTCAGTATGGAGAGGCAATGTAGAGGATGCTGCGTGCCTGAAGGGTCCGCTTTGCTGCATCTCTTCACAGCTCAGGCATGGTCCACTGGCACAGAAACAAAGGTGTGGGCAGCTGAGAGTGCCCTGTAGGCAGGTGTGGCCAGGCTGGGGCCCTGGGAGAGGCAAGCAGACTAAGGAGTGCTGAGGTCAGACCAGCTTCATCTCATGTGCAAGAATGCCCAGTAGATATCACGCCTCAGATAACTCTCTGAAAAGTGAGGCCCCAGCACAGCACAGCTGCTTTACAAAAACGTCGCCAGACTTCTTTTTTAAGCAAGTCTCCTTTTATTAATAGGGAAAATCACATACCTGATCTCTGCTGGGCAATCTTCACATGAGATGTGGCTGATCAGACCTCCACAGTCCTAAAGTGCTGGGATAAAGTGTCTCATAAGACCCAGTAGAGCCTAGAGAGATAGCTGTGCCTGCCCTCTGGGCTTCACATCAGCTGGCTTCCTGCTCCATCACTTTGCTTGTCTCCTGGGGGCTCTACCCCAGAGAGATGTGAGTTAGCCATCACTTAGTGTAATCATCCCAGGATAGAGGGTCTGTTCTCTGGGCCCAAGCCAGAGTTCCCTGTCCAGTAATAAGCAGTGGGGGGTATGTGGTATCCACAAGAGATGGACTGCCTTGTTCTTGGGTCAACTGCAGCTTGTTAGAGTTATCAATATGGCACTTAGGGTCTTTGCTTTCTTGATATTCTGAAGGTAACAAGGGCAGATCCACTGCAGAGGCAGTGGCAGAGAGGATTTCAGTCGATCTGTGAAGCTTTGTCCAAGAAATTGCCAAGTTGCTACTGGCCTGATGGTTTCAGTGGGGTCCTGGATAAAGACCCAAGCCAGGAGGACCTGCTCATCGAGGAGATATGGAAACCAGCACCCACGTAACGGTTCAGCCACTTTCCCATAAGGCTGCTGTGGTATACTGGGGGTCCACTCCAGTCCCTAATTGCCTCATATCTTCCAGCGACTCAAGGTATCACTAGCGAAGCCTGCAAAAAGACAAAGATAATAGCCTGCCTCTTCCTCTGGGACACCTGTACCACTGAGGTACAATCCTGTTGCCAATCTGGACACAACTACGAGAGGTGGCTGGAAACAAGTTCAGAAGTCTTGTCTAGTCAGGAGGAACAAGATCAGAGACTTGCTTTTAAAAAAGTCTGGCCATGTTTCTGTAGAGCAGCTGTGCTGTGCTGGGGGTTCACTTCAGCCCCTGGTTGCCTCAGACACTCTGAAGTCCCAAGGTTGAAATGGCTGAGTTGCCCAAACAACAAAGATTACAGTCTGGTCCTCTCTCTGGAATCTCTGAATCAGGGATGCCTGAAACATCTGTCAGCCAGAGAACAGCAGTGTAGGCAGCCAGAGACCCTGTTGAAAGGCTGTACCCAGTGATAAGGAATGTTGTTGGGGATTGACTTAAACAAGGGTCTGGCTATGTTTTTGCAAGGTGGCTCTGCTGTGCTGAGCTACCACTTACACCTCTGGTCAGCTTGGGTTCTACAAAGCCCTAAGGCCAGAACCTAGTCATCCAAACAGCAAAGATGGTGGCCTGCCTTTCTCTGTGGGAGCTCTGTCTAAGGAATATTTCAAATCTCCATTGGCCAGGGAACACCTTCGAGGGTAGCTGTAAGCACCAGGTGGGAGGTCCTGTTCAGTAAGAAGGAACAGGATCAGGAGCCTGCTAACAGAAGCAGTCTGGCCATGATTTGGTAAAGCAGCTGTGCTGTGCTGCGGGAACTCTTCTGCCCCTGGTCGGTTTGTACTCTCCAATGCCCACAGGCTGGAATAATTAAGTTCCTCCAACAGGACAGATGGCAGCCTGTCCTGTCTTTTCTTTCACAGTTTATCTTATGTGATGGAGCTGAATTTTTAGGCTGTTAATTTTTACAATAAGCATTACAGTTGTTCAGAAAGAATCTTGCTGTTCTCTTTCAGGTTAGATGTATGAGAATTCATTGTCTCCTGTAAATAAACCTGTTGAGGTTTTGTTCTCTGGAAAGAAGTTGCTTTCTCCTATCTGGCTTTGGTCACAGTCATGTAGAGCAGTAGCCAGTCTACAAGGACATGATTGAATTTCCATTTCCAGTGTTTCCTAGTTGTGTCTTACATTCTCCAATTCAGAACTGACCATTTTATTCTTCGTTGTCAAAATGCTAAGCTGTCCACTCTCCTTAAATACCGTCTTTTTTCATTCTTCCTTATCCAATTTTATGGCCTTAAGAATATTAGCATTCTTTTCTTTCACACTTTCAATGTCCTCCAAAATTTTTTTTTTCCCTTAGCAGGTTCTGCTGTTGAATTGTGTCTAGTTCCAGTCTAAGCAAGGCAATTTTTTTCCCAGAACATGCTATTTTCATGCAAGAGATCTTTTTCTTTCTTATGGCTAAGAGAACTCTAAGTCAACAAAGCAACATTTTAGTTAGCACAAAATAGAATAACATATCATAATTTCCTCTGAATTTAAAGCATAAGATGTATATTTGCATAATAAAAGAATTCCCATGGTGAATATGTTACTGAAAAAAAGTTGGACAAAACTTCAAACGTAATAGAGTGTAAGTTCCAGAAAGTTTCAATATTGATTTAAACACCATGATAAATAAATCACTAGAGGATTTTAAAGAATTTTGGAATTGGAAAAGCCTATCTCTGAATTACAAAATAATCATAGGCATAAAATATAAGATTAATACCTTTGACTACGTTTTTAAAATTAGATTTGCACTCTGATATCTATCCTATAAACTACACCATTGTAAGAGCCTTAGCTATGCATATATTTAAACAGAAGCAGTTCCTCTAAGTTTTTAAGTTCCTTTTTCTGAAGAAATTTTTATCAATATATGACTTTTCTAATACTGTTATCGTCAGTTATAAGAATTACATTTATTCATAACTGTTACATCTAAGTATTGTATCCTTCTATATGTACACATCTGCATCTAAGCACTGCACTTCTACATCCAACTGTGAACTCATTTAAGATCAGGATTCTTAAAAAGAGAAATAAAAAAAATATATGCAGCTGGATACTGTGGCTCACACCTGTAATCCCAGCAGCATGTAATGTTCAGTGTTCTATGTAGTACTGCACTTCTACATGTGGCTGGGCGCAGTGGCTCACACCTATAATCCTAGCTGCTGAGGTGCGTGGATCACGAGGTCAGAAGTTCGAGACCAGTGTGGCCAGCATAGGGAAACTTCGTCTCTACTAAAAATAAAAAAAATTAGCCAGGAATGGTGGTGTGCACCTGTAATCCCAGCTACTCAAAAGGTTTAGGTAGGAGAATCATGTGAACCAGGAGGTGGAGGTTGCTGTGAGCTGAGATCATGCCATTGCACTCCAACCTGGGCGACAGACTGTGTGAGACTCTGTTTCAAAATAAACGTGTGAGTGTGTGTGTGTGTGTGTAGTATATAGTATATAGGTGTATATATATATGTGTGTGTGTGTGTGTGTGTGTGTGTGTATTTATATGTACATGTGTGGAATACACACAGATGTATATAGTATATTGTGAAGAATTTTCCCTATGTTGTCTGATGCTAGTTCTAGTGATCCTCCAGAAAATCACCATTATGTCTGTGGTGTAAACACATCATACAAAAGAAGCTTTTAATTCAAAATATTAATAATAAATAAGATAGGACTTATAGAGTTTTTCTTAGAAATCATAAGATTAAGGAAGATCCAAGATGGCTGAATAGGAACATCTTCAGAATGTAGTTCCAGGCAAGAACAGCGCAGAGAGTGAGTGCTCACTACATTTCCAAAGAAGTTTTCACTGCCAACAGACAAGGAGATTCCTGAGCATAAAAGCGTCATGAGTTTTCATTTCAGCAGTTTCAGCCAGGGATGCATCAGGACAAAGAAACTCACAAAAGTTTGGGTGGCCATTTCAACTGGTGCCTGGAATGCCTGGGAGACAGAGCTGTCCATTCAACTGAAAGGGAGGGGGCTGAGACAGGAAACCAGGTGATGTGATCTGGCTTGACGGGTACCACACTCACGAGACAAGAAATCTGAAACACTCTGGATTAAGAGTTTCACAACAAGCGAAGCTGGAACTGGGATGGCCTAACTCCGTGGGGAGAAGGGCATCCCCCAATACCAAGGAAGTCTGCCACTACCGATGTAGACTACTTTGTGCCAGGCAGGGCATCCATGAAAAAAGGCAGCAGCATGGCAGGAACTTATAAATAAGGCTGACCTTCCTAGGACAGAGTACCTGGGAAAACAGCAGGTTATGAGTTCAGCTGCAGCAGAGTTAAAGGTACCAGCCCAGCAGCTCTGCACGAAACAGCAGAACTCCCAGCACAGCACTTGAGCTCTTATAAGGGACAGAATGTCTCCTCAAGCAATACTCTGAGCCCCATATACACAAAAAGACACCTCATAAAGGAAAGCTCAGGCCAACATCTGGTGGGTACCATTCTGGTATGAGGATAGCGGAGGCAGAAACTGGCAGCAACCCTTGCTGTTCTGCAGCCCCACGGGTGATCTCCAGGTGAGTGGGATTTTGACAGCACCTCCAGTGATCCTGCAGCAGAGGGGCCTGACTGTTAGTAGGAAAACTAAGTGGAAAGAAATAGCTTCAACATCTATAAAAAGGGCATCCATTTAGAGACCCCACCTGAAAGTCACCAAGTACAAAGACCACAGGTAGATAAAGCCACTAAGATGGGAAGAAACCAGCGCAAAAAGGAAGAAAACACCAAAAACCAGAAGACTTCTTCTCATCCAAGGGATCATAACTCCTCACCAGCTAAGGATCAAAGATAGATGGGGAATGAATCTGATGAATTGACAGAAATCGGCTTCAGAAGGTGGGTAATAACAAACTTCTCAGAGCTAAAAGAACGCGTGCTAACCCAATGCAAAGAAACTAAGAACCTAGAAAAAAGGTTAGATGATATACTGATTAGAATAAATAGATTAGAGAAGAATAGAAACGACTTGATGGAGCTGAAAAACACAGCACGACAACTTCATGAAGCATACAAAAGTTTCAAAAGCAAAACTGACCAGGCAGAATAAAAAATATCAGAGATTGAAAATCAATGCAATGAAGTAAAATAAGAAGGCAAGAATAGAGAGAAAAGAGTGAAAAGAAATGAACAAAGCCTCCAAGAAATATGGGATTATGTGAAAAGACCTAATCTACGTTTGATAGGCGTACCTCAATGTACAGAAAGAATGAATGCAAGCTGGAAAACACTCTTCAGGATATTATCCAGGAGAACTTCCCCAACCCAGCAAGGCAGGCCACTATTCAAGTCCAGGAAGTATGGAGAACACCACAAAGATATACCTCAAGAAGAGCAACCCCAAGACACATAACCGTCAGATTCACCAGGGTTGAAATGAAGGAAAAAATGCTAAGGGCAGCAAAAGAGAAAGTCAGGTTATCCACAAAGGGAATCCCACCAGACTCACAGTGGATCTCTCCACACAAACCCTACAAGCCAGAAGAGAGTGGGGGCCAATATTCAACATCCTTAGAGAAAAGAACTGTTAACCTAGAATTTGATATCCAGCCAAACTAAGTTTCACATTCGAAGGAGAAAGAAAATCCTTTATGGACAAGCAATTACTGAGAGATTTTCTCACCACCAGGCCTGTCTTATGAGAGCTCCTGAAAGGAGCACTAATCAAGGAAAGGAGCAATCAGTAACAACCACTCCAAAAATGTACCAAATGGTAAAGACCATCGACACAATGAAGACAATGTGTCAACTAAAGGACAAAACAGCCTGCTAGCATCAAAATGGCAGTATCCAATTCACACATAACAAAATTATCCATAAATGTAAGTGGACTAAATGACCCAATTAAAAGACATAGACCATCTGATTGCATAAAATGTCAAAACCCATCAGTGTGCTGTATTCAGGAAACTCATCACTTGTGCAAGGACAAATGTAGGCTAAAAATAAAGGGATGCAGAAAGACGTGTCAAGCAAATTGAGAGCAAATAAAAAGCAGGAGCTGCAATCCTAGTCTCTGATAAAATGGACTTTAAAACAACAAAGATCAAAAGACACAAAGAAGGGCATTACATAAAGGTAAAAGGATCAATGCAACAAGAAGAGCTAAGGATCCTAAATATTTATGCAGTCAATACAGGAGCACCAGGGTAGCACCGAGGTACATAAAGGAAGTCCTTAATGACCTACAAAGACACTTAGACTCCCACATAATAACAGTGGGAGACTTTAACACTCCATTTTCACTGTTAGACATATCATTGAGACAGAAAATTAAGAAGGAGGTCCAGGACTTGAATTCAGATCTGGACCAAGCAGATCTAATAGACATCTACAGAAATATCAAACCCAAATCCATAGAATATACATTCTGATCAGCACCACACAGCACCTACTCTAAAACTGACCACATAATTTGAAATAAATCACTCCTAAGCAAATGCAAAACAAAGGAAATCATAACAAACAATCTCTCAGATTATATGCAATCAAATTAGAACTCAGAATTAAGAAACTAACTCAGAACTGCAGAACTTCATGAAAATAGAACAACTGGCTCCTGAATGTTGACTGGATAAACAATGAAATGAAGGTAGAAATATAGATGTTCTTTGAAACAAATGAGAACAAAGACACAACGTGCCAGAATCTCTGGGACACTTTTAAAGCAGTGTCGAGAAGGCAATTTATAGTAATAAATGCCAACTAGAGAAGCAAGGAGAGATCGAAAATTGACACTCTATCATAAAAATTGAAAGAGCTAGAGGAGAAAGGTCAAAAACATCTCAAAAGCTAGCAGAAGACAAGAATTAACTAAGATCAGAACAGAACTGAAGGAGACAGAGACACAAAAAGCCCTTCATAAAATCAATAAGTCCAGGAGCAGATTTTTTGAAGAGATCAACAAAATAGACAGAGCCCTAGCCAGATTAATAAAAAAGAAAAGGGAGAAGAATGAAATAGATGCAATAGAAAACGATAAAGGGGATATCATCACTGACTCCACAGAAATACAAACTACAATCAGAGATTACTACAAATAACTCTATGCATATAAACCAGTAAATCTGGACGAAATGAATAAATTCCTTGACACTTGTACTCTACGAAGACGAAACCAGGAGGAAGTTGAAATCCTGAGTAGATCAATAACAAGGGCTGAAGTAGAGGCAGGAATCAATAGCCTACCAACCAAAAAAAGGCCAGGTCCAGAGGGTTCACAGCTGAATTCTACCAGAAATACAAAAAGAAGCTGGTTTCATTCCTTCTGAAACTATCAATCAATACGAAAAGAGAGACTCCTTCCTAACTCATTTTGTGAGACCAACATCTTCCTGATACCAAAACCGGGCAGAGACTCAACTAAAAAAGAAAACTTCAACCCAATCTCCATGATGAATATCGATGAAAAAATCTTCAATAAAATACTGGCAAACTGACTGCAACAGCACATCTAGAAGCTTATCCGTCACGACCAAGTAGGCTTCACCCTAGGAATGCAAGACTGGTTGAACATATGCAAATACATAAATGTAGTCCATCACATAAAGGAACCAAAGTCAAAAATCACGATTATCTCAATAGATGCAGAGAAGGTCTTTGATAAAATTCAACAGCGCTTCATGGTAAAAACTCTCAATAAACTAGGTACTGGCGGAATTTAGCATAAAATTATAAAAGCTATGTATGACAAGCCTACAGCTTGTTCAGTTCAATATCATACTGAATGGGCAAAAGCTGGAAGAATTCCTTTGAAATCAGGCACTGGACAAGGATGTCCTCTCTCACCACTCCTATTCAACATATTATTGGATGTTCTAGCCAGAGCAATCAGCCAAGAAAAAGAAATACAGTGTAATCGATTATGAAATAAGGAAGTCATAGTGTCTCTATTTGCAGATGACATGATTGTATATTTAGAAGACCATCGTCTCAGTCCAAAAATCTTCTGAAACTGATAAGCAACTTCAGCAAAGTCTCAGGATACAAAATAATTGTGTAGAAGTCACAGGCATTCCTATATACCAACAGACAAACAGAGAGCCAAATTAAGAGTAAACTCCCATTCACAACTGCTACAAAGATAATAAAATACCAAGGAATACAACTAAGGATGTAAAGGACCTCTTCAAGGAGAACTACAAACCACTGCTCAACAAAATAACAGAGGACACAAACAGATGGAGAAATATTCCATGCTCAGGGTTAGGAAGAATCAGTATCATGAAAATGGCCATACTGCCCAAAGTAATTATAGATTCAATGCTATCCCCATCAAGCTACCAATGAACTTCTTCACAGAACTGAAAAAAAAATCACTTTATACTTCATATAGAATCACAAGAGATCCCACATAGCCAAGACAATTCTAAGCAGAAAGAACAAAGCCAGGGACATCACATTGCCAGACTTCAAACCATAACACAAGGCTATAGTAATCAAAACAGCACGGTACTGGTACCAAAACAGAGACATAGACCAATGGAACAGAACAGAGACCCCAGAAGAAACACCACACATCTACAACCATCTGATCTTTGACAAATCTGGCAAAACAACCAATGAGGAAAGGACTCCACGTTTAATAAATGGTGTCGGGAAAACTGGCTAGCAATATGCTGAAAGCAGAAACTGGACCCCTACCTGTCACCTTACACTAAAGTTAACTCTACATGGATCAAAGATTTAAACATAAAACTTAACACCATAAAAACTCTAGAAGAAAATGTAGGCAAAACCATACAGGACATAGGCATAGGCATGGACTTCCTAACTAAAACACCAAAAGCAATAGCAATAAAAGCCAAGATAGACAAATGTGATCTAATTAACCTCCACAGCTTCTGTACAGCAAAAGGATCACCATTAGAGTGAATCAGCAACCAAGAGAATGGGAAAAAATGTTTGCGATCTACCCATCTGACAAAGGGCTAATATCCAGAATCTACAAGGACCTAAAATAGATATACAAGAAAAAAACAAACAACCGCATGTAAAAGTGGGAAAAGAATATGAATAGACACTTCTCAAAAGAAGACATATATGAGGCCAACAAACATATGAAAAAATGCTCATCATCAGTGGTCATTTCAGAAATGCAAACTAAAACCACATTGAGATATCATCTCATGCCAGTTAGAATGGCGATCATCAAAAAAATCTAGAGACAACAGACGCTGGAGAGAATGTGAACAAATAGGAACACTCTTACACAGTTGGGGGAGTGTAAATTAGTTTAACCATTGTTGAAGGCAGTCTGGCGATTTCTCAAGGATCTAGAAATAGAACTTCCATTTTACCCAGCAATCCCATTATTGGGTATATACCTAAAGAACTATAAATTGTTCTACTATAAAGACACATGCACACATATGTTCATTGCAGTTCTGTATACAATAGCAAAGACCTGGAACCAACCCAAATCCCCATCAATGATGCACTGGACAAAGAAAATGTGGTACATATACACCATGGAATAGTAAGCAGCCATAAAAAACCGATGAGTTCATGTCCTTCATAGGAACTTAGATGAATCTGGAAACCATCATTCTCAGGAAACTGACACAAGAACAGAAAGCCAAACACCACATGTTCTCACTCATAGGTGGGTGTGGAACAATGAGAACACGTGAACTCAGGGAGAAAAGCATCACACACTGGGGGCAGTTGTGGGGGTTAGGAGAGGGACAGTGGGCGGTGGGGAGGGAGTGGAGGGTGCGGAAGGATAACATGAGGAGAAATGCCAGATACACTATGCACTTAAAGTAAAATTTAAAAAAATTCTTTAAAAATGATGAGAATAGAATCACCAGTTGGTTTCATTCTCCTTAAATATTTTCTCAATATCGGGTGAAAGTATTTGATAAATGAGTCTTTAAAACTATATTATTGTGCTGTGAGAACTTTGAGAGACTGTTGTCACAGTAATGAGGAATGTCACTATCCACAGTCATTTTTCCCTTATCCCACTAAAATTAAAACATATGAGGACATGGCTTGAAAGGATAGCAAACACTGGCATTTGTTTTTATTATCTCTCAAAATCTAAACAGAAAAGCTACTTCTCTTATCAATCAATCAAATATTATTAATAAAATATATTTGACTTAGTTGATGATATGGAATATCAATTTCAGTGTCCTAGCTGCTTTTCATTGTTGATGGGTTGAGTGTTCCCTTTAAATAACACATTTCTATTGGGTGATACTAATTATTGTAGATAATGTTTTTTAAATAAAATTATGACAGCCATTAGTTCTCTCTCTTCTCCTCCCCCCCACACTGGTCTCCTCCATTTTCTTCTGGCTCTGCTTCCTTTTCCCTTCTACCTTCTTTCTCGAATTCTTTTGCTTATCTATCATTCATTCATTTAATCTATATTTACTAGCACTTAAAGCTTCTTTAGAAGCTTCCATACTTCTGCCAAGATGGCAGAATAGGAACTGCTCTGGAGCACAGTTCCCAGTGAGAACAATGCAGAAGGCAAGTGACCTCGGCATTTCCAATCGAAGTACCAGGTTCACCTCAATAGAACTGCTTGAACAGTGAGCATAGCCTAAGGGGGGCAAAGTGAGGCAGGGTGGAGCACTGACTCACCTGGGAAGTGCAACTGGCTGGAGGATGTCCCTCCTACCCAACAGAGGCCATTGGAGAACTTCTAAAGCCACTCCTGCACTTCAGTTCAGATACTGCACTTGTCCCATGGTCTTTATATCCCGCACCAGGAGATTTTAGCTGGGCCAAAAAGCGCTGTGGCTGACCAGTATGAATCTAAGAGGCCACTTCAGCCAGTGCCATGAGTTTTCAGCACAAATCTCAGTGGCCATTTTGGCTGGCACCTGGAACGCCTGCAAGACAGAGCCTCCCACTCCCCAGAAAAAAAGGGGAGCTGAAGGCAGGGAGCCAAGTGACCTTGAGTGGCAGGTGTCCCACAACAAAGACCAGCCAACTGAAGCACACTGGCATGACAGTTTTACAGTCAGCAGAACAGTTTGAGCTCAACCCGCGATGATGGAGCTCGGTGAGGGGAAGGGCATCCGTCAATGCCAAGGCAGTTCTAACCTTACCTGTGTAAACAAAAGCAAAGTTTACACAGCATCTGGACTGAGCCCACAGCAGCTCAGCAGTGCCTCTACAGGCAGGTTGCGACTAGACTCCCTCCTTGCTGAGCAGGACACCTCTGACAAAAAGGCAGCAGCACATCAGAGACTTATAAATAAACCCTATCTTCCAGGGACAGAGCACCTGGGAAAGGGGTAGCAGTGACTTATGCTACAGCAGACTTAAACGTCCCTGCCCAGCAGCTTTCAACGGAGCAATGAAGCTCCCAGCACACTTGAGCTCAGATAAGGGAGAGACTAACTCCTCAAGTGGCTCACTGACCCCAGTATATCCAGAAGGATACCTCATAGAGGAGAGCTCTGGCTGATATCTGGTGGGTACCCTTCCGGGATGAAGCTACCAGAGAAAGGAACAGGCAGCAATCCTCGCTATTCTGCAGCCCCACAGATGATTTCCAGGCAAACATAGTCTCCAGTCGACCTCAAGTAGTCCTATAGCAGAGAGGCCTGTTAGAAGAAAAACTTAAAAACAGAAAGAGAGAGAAAGACGTAGCTTCAACATCAACAGAAAGAATATCCACTCAGAGATCCCATCCAAAAGTCACCAACTTCAAAGACCAAACTTAGAAAAGTCCACAAAGATTGGAAGAAAAAAATACACAAAAAATGAAATCGCCGCAGACCAGAACGACTCTCCTCCTCCAAGGGATCACAACTCCTAACCAGCAAGGGAACAAAACTGGATGGAGAATGAATTTGATGAATTGACAGAAGCAGGCTTCAGAAGATGTGTAATAACAAACTTCTCTGAGATAAAGGAACATGTTCTAACCTAATGCAAAGAAGCTAAAAACCTTGAAAAAAGGTTAGATGAAATGCTAACTAGAATAATCAGCTTAGAGAAGAACATAAATGACTTCACGGAGCTGAAAAACACAGCACAAGAACATTGGGAGAAGTGCCTCATGTAGGTGATGGGGGGATGCAGGCAGCAAACCACCATGACATGTGCTTACCTATGCATCAATCCTGCAAGATCTGCACATGCACTTCAGAACTTAATTACAAAAAAAAAAAAAAAAAAAAAAAAAAAAAAAAAATTCCTGACCATGGGAAGGGAAATCAGAAAAAGTGAAGAGAAATAGATCACGATCCCCAAGGATTCTCCTTTACTTTCAGGGAAGCAACGGTGTACAATAATAAAAATGAGGATTATCTGTCCCCAACTAGGAGCCTTCCTCTGTGGAAGCTTTCCTGAGAGCCAATTTCAACATTGGGTACTAATTCCCTGAGTCTAATCTTATAAAGAAAGTCTTTCTAATCCTATGTTGGAAAGACATGGAAGAACAAGGGGCATAATTAATAAAATTTGAACTGGAATTTATTTCCTAATGAAGTTTTAAAAACAAACAATTTCAAGGTAACTAGAGCTTTGTTTTACTGAGCTCTTCTGAGCATTATAATATGTTACAAGATAGTGAGTCGTCAAATTAGAATGAATAATTTAGTTCCTCTGACTTAAGTGCTTCAGAATATAGGAGAATGAATACATTTAATATTTATAGTCTTCACCTCTGAGATATGTGTAATCTTTACAAATATGAGTAACATACTAAAAATATTATATAGAGAAATGTTACAGTACACAAATGCAAAATTAAAAGTGACATAGAAGATAAATACTATGAATCCTTGCCGAAATATATATTTTCTTCAAATTAGAATACTGTTAAAGTGTGTTCTATAATCTCCTGTTAAATTGAAACATTTGATGACAATCCATGTATATGAACATCATCAGTTCATTGTGAAAAAAAAAAAAATAAGAGAGAAAAGAAAACCAAAAACTGGCAAATGAAAAATCTTACAACTACTGGATCTATTCTGTGTATTTTTATGTGTCGTGGGTGATGTTTATAAATAAAAAAGCTCTCTAATTGGCTTTAAAATAATGAATGTTTAAATAAATTATTTTTTTCAGAAAAATTAAAACTCTAATACCTTTTACTTCACATGACTTTAGTAATATTTGAGAAATAAAGACAGTTTTAAAGTTTATTGGTAAAATAAAGACATCAGCTCTAAATTAGGCAGGTCAGATATTAGGTTTGTAAAATGCTTTAAAGTAATAAACTGCTTTTTTTGACTTTTAAAATTTGTTCAACTTACTTGCTTTGGAGTCACTAGATTCTCGGTAAGGTCTGGGAACATGTGGAGTTAGCCATGCTCCCTGGCTATGCTTTAAAAAGTCAGACTTTACATGCACTTGTGTCTGGTGTCCTAGGCTTCATACTTAGTACAAAATTAAAATCACTTACCTGACAGGTGTTTCACCAAAAAAAAAAAAAAAAATTGCTAAGAGCTAACAGAGTAACATGTAATTGAAACTAATGAAAAACTTTTACATGGAAGCTTTGTGGAAAAAGTGAAATGTGCTTTCAGTAAAACATTATAAGGCATTAGAATGTAAATTTTTGCTTCATCCAGAAGGTTAAAAATTGTTTTGACTTAAATGGAATGAAGCTAAAGGTTTGAGCAAGTTGTGGAAGGTTTGTGAACTAGTCATCTTGTAAAAGAAACACCGTGTGAACACACTGGCTAAATTTAAAGGAGTATTGTTCAGTTTTTCCATAAATTGAACATTGGAATAAAAACACAACAGGGTTTTCTTAGAGCACTAATTTTGTTTAATACAAATTTGTAAAAGGTTATCAAAAGCTTATAAGAATTTCAACTTATAGTCAAACTGATGAAGACTGGATGAATTCATCTTTAAGGTTTTATTAAAAATTTGAGTTGACATTAACAGTACACTAATGCAAGAGTGAAATTTGACTTTCTTTCTTGAATATGATTTTAACATAATATTAAAGAATAAAAAATATTTCTGTCTCTCCTCAAACAAATTACAGGAAAAAGAAGGGAAAGACGCACATTGCTTGAAAAACTGAGTCTTCTATCAATGAGTAAAGGCTTTTGCCTTTAAACATTTTTTGAGTTACCATTTTGGCTAAATGAATGACTTACTGTGACCTGGCATTCCATTTTATATCAAATGTTTTAGGCCTTTAGTATATTTATATCAATATTAATATATTTGATACACTTCCCCAAATCCAATTTTATCTTCAAAATTAAGTCTTTTTGACTTCTTAATTTGGAATGCACAAGAGGGCACTGAAAAATCCAAAAGAGAAGTATATGGAATTATTTGACATGTTGTTACATGAGGAGCACTGTCAAAATAAGAAATATTTGACTTTCTTTGGATTGTATTCTAGGCAATGTTAATATATGTTTGAAAATTGTATGAAATTCCTAAAATTCCAATAGGTCAAAAGATATGCTATCAATTATATTGTTTCCATGATAAACTGTAGACCACAGAAATGTACAAATTTTCTTTTCAGTCATGTAACTATAAGTATTTAACAACGTTTTCACACTTAACTGCTTAATACTAATGCATTCTGAAAACTTCACAAGCACAAAATGTCCTAGAATATGGTGTCTTTTAGGAGGTTCCTGAAATAATGGAAAGTCAATGAAAAAGAGCTCTTGAATACAGATTTCTGGAAACTTTAGAATCACATCATTTCTCAAATAATCCCAAATACTTAAGGACTGTGTAAGATTTCCTGGAATTTTAATGAAAAGACTTATTTGTTTTTAAAACTCCTACCCAAATAGAAGAAAAATTAATTCAATACCAAGAAAACACTTTGTCAGACTGTCATTCTTAATCAGCTGTCATTCTAAATTGTTTATATATACAGTTTGAATGAACTCCATGATCTAAGTCAAGTTACCTATGACAACCCATCAGTAACAACTACTATGAACCTAAATTGGAGAAACAACTGATATTTAAATGGATATAAGTTCAAAGTTAAGCATGGACTCATGGAGAACCAAGACAGCTGCCTTGTCCTTCCTGGGTCCATACTTAAAGTTCCTCTTAAAGGAGAACTAGAAACCATTGCTCAAAGAAATAAGAGAGGTCACAAACAAATTTTTAAAATCCATGCTCATGGATACAAAGAATCAATATTATAAAAATGGCCACATGGTCAAATTAATTTACAGATTCAATGTTATTCCCATCAAGCTACCATTGTCTTTCTTAAGAGAATTGGCTAAAACTACCTTTAATTTCATATGGGATGGAAAAAGAGCCTGCATAGCCAAGCAAAAAGAATAACGCAGGAAACATCACACTACCAGACTTCAAACTACATTATCAGCTTACAGTAACCAAAACAGCATGGTACTGGAACCAAAACAGATATATGGACCAATGGAACAGAATAGAGGCCTCAAAAATAATGCCACACATCTACAACCATCTGATCTTTGACATACAAGACCAAATAAATAAATAAATAAATAAATAATTCGAAAATAAACCAATGGGGAATAGATTCCCTATTTAATAAATGGTGTTGGGAAAACTGGCTAGCCATTTGCAGAAAACTGAAACTGGACCCCTTAATTACACCTTACACAAAAATTAACACAAGATGGATTAAAGCCTAAAACAGAAGACCTAAAATTATAAAAACCCTAGAAAAAAACCCTAGGCAATACCATACAGAACATAGGCATGTGCAAAGAATTTATGACTAAAACACTAAAAGCAATGGCAACAAATGTCAAAATTGACAAATGAGATCTAATTAAACTAAAAAGCTTCTGCACAGAAAACTAAAATGAAACAAAACAGATCTATCATCAGAGTGAATGGGTAACCCACGGAATGGGAGAAAATGTTTGCAATCAATCCATCTGACAAAGGGCTAATATGCAGAATCTATAAAGAACTTAAGTTTACCAGAATAAAACCAACTCCATCAAAAGGTAGGTAAAGAATATAAACAGACACTCCTCTAAAGAAGACATTTATGAAGCCAACAAACACATAATGAAAAGCTCATCATCACTTGTCATTTCAGAAAAACAATTATTGGAAAAGTCAGAAAACAACAGATGCTGGAGAGGATGTAGAGATATGGGAAATCTTTTCCACTGTTGGTGGGAGTGTAAATTAGTTCAACCATTGTGGAAGACAGTGTGGTGATTCCTCAACGATCTAGATATAGAAATGCCATTGGACCCAGCAATCCCACTACTGGGTATATGCTCAAAGGATTATAAATCATTCTACAACAAAGACATATGCACACATATTTTCACTGCAGCATTGTTCACAAGAGCAAAAACTTGGAACCAACCCAAATGCCCATCAATAATAAACTGGATAAAGAAAGTGTCACACATATACACCAACAGCCATGAAAAAGAATGAGTTCATGTCCTTCTCAGGGACATGGATGAAGCTAGAAACCATCATTCTCAGCAAACTGACACAAGAACAGAAAACCAAACATCACATATTCTCACTCATAAGTGGGAGTTGAACAATGAGAGTACATGGACACAGGAGGGGAACATCACACTCCGGAGCCTGTCGGGGTTGGGCCTAAGGGAGAAATAGCATTAGGAGAAATACGTAAGATAGATCATGGGTTGATGGGTGCAACAAGCCCCCATGGTATGTGTATACCTATGTAACAAACATGCATGTTCTGCACATGTACCACAGAATTTAAAGCATAATAATAAGAAGAATAAGAAATCTATTTTTAATTATAAAGCTTTTAAAGAAAATCCTTTTGAATCTCTTACTACCACATCATAGCTGGGACAAACTGCTGATATTTTCAAAGTAACAAACATCAAACCAGAAAGAACTAGATTTAGGAACCAAACTCAGGTTGCTGTAGGGAACAGGGCAGAATGTTAGGATTGAAAGGTCACCACTGCTCCTTCAGTCTGGCCTTGGCTGGCAACCTTGGCTGACAAAAGATGGCCTAATGTGGACAGAAACTCTTAGGCTAAAAAAAAAAAAAAGGAATTTCTGCTCACTAGAAAATACATACGTGGCAGCTACAAAGTTTTAGCCAATTCAGATGACTTGCTTCCCAAAATTTGGAATATTCCCTTGGATTTGACCAAGTCAGAAAGATATGGTCATACTTGATGGAAGAAAAGTGAAATAACAACAAAATCTAAAACATAAATAAAAAAAGTTAAGCAAAATTAAAAAATGCACAATAAATATGATTACTGAGTGTTATAATATTAAGGAGAAATTAAAACCAAGTGGTTGGTAATCTTCACTTTTAGTCATTAAGGAAAAATTTTAAGACAAATCTCTAATTTAGCCACTTACCTGGAAATAAGGCTCAGGCTGATGACTGTTCTCTACCATCTTAGAAGTAGGAAAAAAATCACACTCAGAAATGTATTTTTTTCCTGTCAGAAGCAAGCTGAGACTCAAGAAAGGAAGTGCCTGCTCTCCACCATCATGGAAGCAGAAAAACCTGTCTTCCTCACCGGAAATGAGAAAAACTTCACAAAAGGAGCTGTAAAGCAAAATCAACCTTAGCTCTGAACCAAATTTTGGGAGATCTGGGACTCTCCAGGGGGCAGAAGCTCCCAAACCTCAGCAAATTATCTATCATATTGGTTTGAACAATAAGGATAGCCCAGGTTGGTATCAAGCAATAATAACATTTATCAAAGGTCAGGGCCACATTTGTAATGTGTTCTCTCTCTCTCTCTCTCTCTCTCTCTCTCTCTCTCTCTCTCTCTCTCTTTTGAGGCCAAGTCTCTCTCTGTTGCCAGGCCTCAGAGTGGAGTGCAGTTGCGAGATCTCAGCTCACTACAACCTCTGCCTCCTGGGTTTAAGCAATTCTCTGTCCTGAGCATCCCAGGTAGCTGGGACTACAGGCGCATGCCTCCACGCCCAGCTAATTTTTTGTTGTTGTTTGTTTGTTTTGTTATTTTTAGTAGGGACGGAGTTTCACTATGTTGGCCAGGATTGTCTTGACTTCTTGACCTCAAGATCCATCCGCCTTGGCCTCCTGAAGTGCTGGGATTACAGGCTTGAGCCACCGTGCCAGGCCCATGTCCTTCTCTTTTTATCTTTATTCGTTTAGCCTGTTTTGTCAGAAACTAGGATTGCAACACCTGCTTTTTTCTGTTTCCCATTTGCTTGAAGGATTTTTCTCCATTCATTTTGAGCCTATGTGTAGGAGTTCATGTGAGATTGGTCTCTTAAAGACAGCATACTCAAATGAGTCTTGGCTCTTTATTCATCTTGCTGCCCTATGTCTTTCAGTTGGAGCATTTAGCCCAATTGGTTAGCACTGATATATATGGATTAGATCCTGACATCACGCTCCTAATTGATAATTTCACAGACTTGTGTATGTGGTTGGTTTTTTAGCATCACTGATCTGTGTAATTCAGTGCATTTTTGTAGTGGCTGGTGATGATCTTTTCTTTCCATATTAATTTCTACTTTTAGGAGCTCTTGTAAGGTAGATCATTGGATAATGAATTCCCTCAGCATTTGCTTGCCCGAAAATGATCGTATTTCTCCTTCACTTATGACAGTTTTGCTGGCCTTGAAATTCTGGGTTGAATTTTTTTCTTTAAAAGTTGAATATCTCTTCTGGCTTGTAGGGTTTCAGCTGAGCAGTCCACTGTTAGTCTGAAGGGATTCCTTTTGTAGGTGACCTTGTCTTTCTCCCTAGCTGCCTTTGACAACTTTTATTTCATTTTGACCTCGGAGAACCTGATGATTATGTGTCTTAGGGGTGTTCTTCCCTGAATCTGAGGTTCTCCAGATTTCCTGAATTTGAATGTTGTTCTGTCGTGCTAGGTTTGGGAAATTCTCATGAATGATATTCTGAAATATGTTTTCCAATTTGGTTCCATTTTTGTCATCTCTTTCAGGTACATTAATAAGGCATACATTTTGCCTTTTTACATAATCCTTTATTTCTCAAATATTTTGTTCATTTCTTTTCATTCTTTTCCCACATTCTTGCTTCTTTTCTTTCAGAAAGCCAGTTTTCAAGCTCTGAGACTCTTACCTTTGCTTGGTCTATTCTACTAGGTGGTCTTGCACATGAGATGGTGCTGGTCTGACCTCAGCACTCCTTAGTCTGCTTGCCTCTCCCAGGACCCCAGACTGGCTACACCTGCTTACAGGGCACCCTTGGGTGCCCACACACAAGAATTTTTATAATGCAATCACACACAATTACCATGTGGCTGCATTATAAAAATTCATGTAGTGTGCTTTTCAGCTCTATCACATCAGTTTATTCTTTTTTAAAAAATTGTACTTCAGGTTATAGGTATATGCAGATCATGCAGAATTGTTGCATAGGTACACTCACGGCAATGTGGTATCCTGCTCCATCCCGTCACCTACATCTGGCATTTCTCTTCATGTAATCCTTCCCTGACCTCCCCACCCCTTGGTGTCCCCCTGTTGGCCACCCCCAAAAAGACCCCAGTGTGTGATGCTCCCCTCCCTGTGTCCATATATTCTCATTATTCATCACCCGCCTATGAGTGAGAACATGCAGTGTTTGATTTTCTGTTCTTCTGTCAGTTTGCTAAGGATGATGGTTTCCAGATTCATCCATGTCCCTACAAAAGACACAAACTCATCGTTTTTTGTGGCTGCATAGTATTCCATGGTGTATGTATGTCACATTTTCCTTTTCCAGTCTATTGTCGCTGGACATTTGGGTTGTTTTCAGGTCTTTGCCATTGTAAACAGTGCCACTGTGAACATACGTGTGCATGTGTCTTTATAATAGAATGATTTATAATCCTTTGGGTATATACGCAGTAATGGGATTGGTGGGTCAAATGGAATTACTATGTCCAGGCCCTTGAGCAAGTGTTACACTGCCTTCCACAATGGTTCAACTAGTTTACACTCCTAGCAACAGTGTAAAAGTGTTCCTATTTCTCCACATGCTCTCTGGTATCTGTTGTCTCCAGATTTTTTAATGGTCACCATTCTAACTGGCACGAGGTGATATCTCAATGTGGTTTTGATTTCTCTAATAACCAGTGATGATGAGTATTTTTTCATATGTTTCTTGGCCTCATATATATCTTCTTTTCAAAAGTGTCTGTTCATATCATTTCCCTAATTTGAATGGGTTTGCTTGCTTTTTTTCTTGCAAATCTGTTTTACTTCTTTGTAGATTCTGGATATCAGCCATTGGTCAGATGGGTAGATTGCAAAAATTGTTTCCCATCCTGTTGGTTGGCGGTTCACTCTAATGATTGTTTCTTTTGCTGTACAGAAGCTCTGGAGTTTAATAAGGTCCCATTTGTCTATTTTCGTTTTTGTTGCCAATACTTTCGGTGTTTTAGTCATGAAGTACTTGCCTATACGTATGTCCTGAATGGCTTTGCCTGGGTTTTTTCTCTAGATTTTTTATGGCATTAGGGCTTATGTCTAGGTCTTTAATCCATCTGGAGGTAATTCTACTGTAAGGTGTCAGGAAGAGGTCCAGTCTCTGCTTTCTTCACACTGGTAGCCAGTTTTCCCAACGCCAATTATTTAACAGGAAATCCTTTCCCCATTGCTTGTGTTTGTCAGGTTTGTCAAAGATGAGATGGTTGTAGATGTGTGGCATTGCCACCAGGACCTCTGTTCTGTTCCATTGGTCTATGTCTCTGTTTTGGTACCAGTACCATGCTGTTTTGATTACTGTAGCCTTGTAGCATAGTTTGAAATCAGGTAGCATGATTCCTCTTGCTTTGTTCTTTTTGCTTAGCATTGTCTTGGCTATGCAGAGTCTCTTTTGCTTCCATATGAAGTTTAAGGTGGGTTTTTCCAGTTCTGTGAATAAGTTCATTGGTAGCTTGATGGGGACAGCAGTGAATATATAAATTACTTTGGGCAGTATGGCCATTTTCACAATATTGATTCTTCCTAAAAATATGAAATGCTTCATGAATTTGCATGTCATCCTTAAGCAGGAGCCATGCTAATCTTGCCTGTATCATTCCCATTTTAATATATGTGCTGCCATAGCAAGCACTGGTAAGGTTCTTTATACCAGCTCTATTGCCTGTTAGCTCCTGCGATGTTTCACAATGACTTTTGGCTTCCTTGCATTGGATGATGACATACTTCTTTCACTCAGTGAACTTTGTTTCTGCCCACATTCTGAATTCTACTTGTATCATTAAAGACATGTCAGCCTCTGATCAGTTCTGAAAACTTGAACAGGCTGAACAGTTGATGTAATCATCTGGAGGAAAGAAGGCATGCTGACTTCTTGAGTTTCAGTGTTCTTGCACTGATTCTTCCTCATCTCTATGATCTTATTCACCTTCAACCTTAGAGGTTGCTGACCTTTGCACAGGATATTTTTCTTTTATGATATTTGATGATCTTTTTGGTTTGATTGTGGTGTAAGGCAGATGCAGTCAGCTGGCTTTGGTTTTGGAGGATTTTAGGGGGCCAATATTCATCTCCCAATTCCTAGACTGTGTTCTTTAACTCTGGGAAATTTATATTGGGTTTCAACTTTGTTCTCTGGCTCCTCAAAGTTTGGATTCTACTGCACTGAAGGCTGCAAAGTGTGGCAGCTGTGGCAGAGTGCCAGCAGATGCAGAAGTGCCTGCCTCCATGTTGGCATTCACCCAATGGTGGAAGTGGTGGAGGCAAGACCACTTTGTGGGAGCCAGGGGACCCCTGCTGTGTGTGCTGTTGCACTGGAGGTGCAGGCTGGGGTGCTGGCCTGTGCAGGTTTGGGTGCCTTCTCTGTGACCCCCTAAGCAGCAGCAGTCACTCAACGCATATTAGGGTCTCTTTTTTGTGCACAACATTAGCACAAGGGCAAGTTGTTGGCAGAGTTGGTTCTATTGGTTCTGTGCCTACCATCGCTATCTCTTCAATGGGAGTTCAGGTGGGTTGAAGTGTGTGCTACAGTCCCATGTGCTGGTAGGGCAAGTACAGCAAAATCCACTCATGTAAACACACAGCAGCAAAGCGATGTAGGAAGTTTGTGTATAAAGAGCTGTAGTATGGAGAGGCAATGTAGAGGCTGGTGCATGCCTGAAGGGTCCACGTTGCTGCATCTCTTCACTGCTCAGGCATGGTCCACTGGCACAGAAACAAAGGTGTGGGCAGCTGAGAGTGCCGGGTGGGCAGCTGAGAGTGCCCTGTAGGCAGGTGTGGCCAGGCTGGGGACCTGGGAGACGCAAGCAGACTAAGGAGTGCTGAGGTCAGACCAGCTTCATCTCATGTGCTAGAATGCCCAGCAGAGATCAGGTCTCAGAGAACTCTCTGAAAAGTGAGGCCCCAGCACAGCACAGCTGCTCTACAAAAACGTGGCCAGACTTCTTTTTTAAGCAAGTCTCCTTTTATTAAGAGGGAAACTCGCACACCTTATCTCTGCTGGGCAATCTTCACATGAGATGTGGCTGATCTGACCTCCACACTCCTAAAGTGCTAGGATAAAGTGTCTCATAAGACCAAGTAGAGCCTAGAGAGATAGCTGTGCCTGCCCTCTGAGCTTCACATCAGCTGGCTTCCTGCTCCATCACTTTGCTTGTCTCCTGGGGGCTCTACCCCAGAGAGATGTGAGTTAGCCATCACTTAGTGTAATTAGCCCAGGATGGAGGGTCTGTGCTGTGGGCCCAAGCCAGGGTTCCCTGTCCGGTGATAAGCCATGGGGGGTATGTGGTATCCACAAGAGATGGACTGCCTTGTTCCTTGGGTCAACTGCAGCTTGTTAGAGTTATCAATATGGCACTTAGGGTTTTTGCTTTCTTGATATTCTGAAGGTAACAAGGGCAGATCCACTGCAGAGGCAGTGGCAGAGAGGATTTCAGTCGATCTGTGAAGCTCTGTCCAAGGAATTGCCAAGTTGCTACTGGCTTGATGGCTTCAGTGGGGCCTGGATAAAGATCCAAGCTGGGAGGACCTGCTCATCGAGGAGATATGGAAACCAGCACCCACGTAACGGTTCAGCCACTTTCCTATAAGGCTGCTGTGGTATACTGGGGGTCCACTCCAGTCCCTAATTGCCTCATATCTTCCAGTGCCTCAAGGTATCACTAGCGAAGCCTGCAAAAAGGCAGAGATAATAGCCTGCCTCTTCCTCTGGGACCTCTGTACCACTGAGGTACAATCCTGTTGCCAATCTGGACACAACTATGGGAGGTGGCTGGAGACAAGTTCAGAAGTCTTGTCTAGTCAGGAGGAACAAGAACAGAGACTTCTTTAAAAAAAGTCTGGCCATGTTTCTGTAGAGCAGCTGTGCTGTGCTGGGGGTTCACTTCAGTCCCTGGTTGCCTCAGACACTCTGAAGTCCCAAGGTTGAAATGGCTGAGTCGCCTAAACAGCAAAGATGACAGTCTGGTCTTCCCCTTGGAAGCTCTGACTCAGGGAGGCCTGAATCATCTGTCAGCCAGAGAACAGCAGTGAAGGCAGCCAGAAACCCTGTTGAATGGCTTTACCCAGTGATTAGAAATGTGGTTGGGGACTGACTTAAACAAGGGTCTGGCCATGTTTTTGCGAGGTGGCTCTGCTGTACTGAGCTACCACTTACACCCCTGGTCAGCTTGGGTTCTACAAAGCCCTCAGGCCAGAACCTAGTCATCCAAACAGCAAAGTTGGTGGCCCGCCCCTCTCTGTGGGAGCTCTGTCTAAGGAATGTTTCAAATCTCCATTGACCAGAGAACACCTGTGAGGGTAGCAGTAAGCCCCAGGTGGGAGGTCCTGTTCAGTAAGAAGGAACAGGATCAGGAGCCTGCTTTCAGAAGCAGTCTGGCCATGATTTGGTAAAGCAGCTGTGCTGTGCTGTGGGAACTCTTCTGCCCCTGGTGGGTTTGTACTCTCCAATGCCCTTAGCTGGAATAATTAAGTTCCTCCAACAGGAAAGATGACAGCCTGCCCTGTCTTTTCTCTCACAGTTTATCTTGTGTGATGGAGCTGAAATTTTAGGCTGTTAATTTTTACAATAAGCATTACAGTTGTTCAGAAAGAATCTTGCTGTTCTCTTTCAGTTTAGATGTATGAGAATTCATTGTCTCCTGTAAATAAACCTGTTCAGGTTTTGTTCTCTGAAAAGAAGTCTTTTTCTGCTATCTGGCTTTGGTCACATTCATGTAGACCAGTAGCCAGTCTAAAATGACATGATTGAATTTCCATTTCCAGTGTTTCCTAGTTGTGTCTTACATTCTCCAATTCAGAACTGACCATTTTATTCTTCGTTGTCAAAATACTAAGCTGTCCACTGTCCTTAAAATACCATCTTTGTTCATTCTTCTTTATCCAATTTTATAGGTTTTAGAATATTAGCATTTTTTCCTTTCACACTTTCAATGTCCTCCAAAAATTTCTTTGCCCTTAGTGGGTTCTCCTGTTTTATTGTGTCTAGTTCCAGTCTAAGCATGGCAATTTTCCCCCACAACATGCTAATTTCATGCAAGAGATCTTTTTTTTTCTTATGGCTAAGAGAACTCTAAGTCAACAAAAGAACACTTTAGTTAGCATACAATAGAATAACATATCATAATTTCCTCTGAATTTAAACCATAACATGTTTATTTGTATAATGAAAGAATTCCCATGGTTAATATGTAACTGAAAAAAAAGTTGGGCAAAACTTGAAACCAGTGTAAATTCAAGAAAGTTTCAATATTGATTTAAATACCATGAAAAATAAATCACTAGAGGATTTTAAAGAATTTCGGAGTTGGAAAAGCCTTTCTCTGAATTACAAAATAGCCATAGGCATAAAATATAAGATTAATACGTTTGACTACGTTTTAAAAATTGGATTTACACTCTAATATCTATTCTATAAACCACACCATTGTAAGAACCTTAGGTATGCATACATTTGGAAAGAAGCAATTCCTCAAAGTTTTTAAGTCTCTTTTTCTGAAGAAAGCTTTATCAATATATGACTTTTCTAATACTGTTATAGTCAGTTATAAGAATTACATTTATTCATAACTGTTAAATCTAAGTATTGTATCCTTCTATATTTACACATCTGCATCTAAGCATTGCACTTCTACATACAACTCTGAACTCATTTATGATCAGGATTCTTAGAGAAATAAGAAAATCTATGTGGCTGGGTACTGTGGCTCACACATGTAATCCCAGCACAGTGTAATGTTCAGTGTTGTATGTAGCACTAAACTTCTACATGTGGCCGTGTGCAGTGGCTCACACCTATAATCCCAGCTCCTGAAGCTGGTGGATTACGAGGAAAGAAGTTCAAGACAAGTGTGGCCAACATAGGGAAACCTCATCTCTACTAAAAATTTAAAAATTAGCCAAGTATAGTGCTGTGCACCTGTAATCCCAGCTACTCAAAAGGTTTAGGTAGGAGAAACACGTGAACCAGGAGGTCGAGGTTGCCACCGATTCAACTGAAAGGGAGGGGGCTGAGACAGGAAACTAGACGATCTGGCTTGATGGGTACCACCCCCACAAGACAAGAAATCTGAAACACTCTGTATTAGGAGTTTCACCATAAGTGCAGCTTGACCCGGGATGGTCCAGCTCAGTGGGGGGAAGGGCGTCCCCCACTACTAAGGCAGTCTGCCACTACCAATGCAGTTCATGCAGTAGATGGGCAGAGCCTGTGGCAGCTCAGCATTACCTCTGCTAACAGACTGTGACTAGACTACTCTGCGCTGGACAGGGCATCTATGAAAAAATGCAGCAGCACGACAGGAACTTATAAATAAAGCTGACCTTTCTAGGACAGAGCACCTGGGAAAACAGGAGGTTATGAGTTCAGCTGCAGTAGACTTAAATGTATCAGCCCAGCACCTCTGCAAAAAACAACAGAACTCCCAGCACAGCACGTGAGCTCTTATAAGGGACAGACTGTCTCCTCAAGCAACTCTCTGAGCCCCATATACCCAAAAAGACACCTCATAAAGGAAAGCTCAGGCCAACATCTGGTGGGTACCCTTCTGGGATGAGGACAGTAGAGGGAGAAACCAGCAGCAACCCTGGCTGTTCTGCAGCCCCTGCAGGCGATCCCGAGGTGAGTGAGATCCGGAGTGGATCCCCAGTGGTTCTGCAGCAGAGGGGCCTGACTGTTAGAAGGAAAACTAAGAAGCATAAATAAATAGCTTCAACATCAACAAAAAGGATGTCCACTTAGAGACCCCACCTGAAAGTCACCAACTACAAAGACCACAGGTAGATAAAGCCACTAAGATGGGAAGAAACCAGCATAAAAAAGAAGAAAACACTAAAAACCAGAAGGCCTCTCCTCCTCCAAGGGATTATAACTCCTCACCAGCTAGGGATCAAAGATAGGTGGAGAATGAATCTGATGAACTGACAGGAACAGGTTTCAGAAAGTGGGTAAAAACAAACTTCTCAGAGCTAAAAGAACATGTGCTGACCCAATGCAAAAAAATTAAGAACTTAGATGAAAGGTTAGATGAGATGCTGACTAGAATAAACAGCTTAGAGAAGAATAGAAATGACTTGATGGAGCTGAAAAACAGCACAACAACTTCATGAAGCATCAAGTCTTAATAGCTGAATGGACCAAGCAGAAGAAAGAATATAAGAGATTGAAGATCAATGCAATGAAATAAAATGAGAAGGCAAGAATAGGGTGAAAAGAAATGAACAAAGCCTCCAAGAAATATGGAATTCTGTGAAAAGACGTAATCTACGTTTGATAAGCATACGTGAATGTGACAGAGAGAATGAATGCAAGTTGGAAAACACTCTTCAGGATATTATCCAGGAGAACTTCCCCAACCTAGTGAGGCAGGCCACCATTGAAGTCCAGAAAGTACAGAGAACACCACAAAGATATACCTAAAGAAGAGCAACCTCAAGGCACATAATCATCAGATTCACCAGTGTTAAAATGAAGGAAATAATGCTAAGGGCAACAAGAGACAAAGGGAAGCCCACCAGACTCACAGCAGATCTCTCCACACAAACTCTACAAGTGAGAAGAGAGTGGGGGCCAATAGTCAGCATCCTTAGAGAAAAGAACTGTCAACCTAGAATATGATATCCAGCCAAATTAAGCTTCACATTCGAAGGAGAAAGAAAATCCTTTATGAACAAGCAACTACTGAGAGATTTTCTCACCACCAGGCCTGCCTTACAAGAGCTCCTGTAAGAAGCACTAATCAAGGAAAGGAACAATCAGTAACAGCCACTCCAAAAATGTACCAAATGGTAAAGACCATAGATACAATGAAGAAAATTTGTCAACTAAAGGACAAAACAGGCAGCTAGCATCAAAATGGCAGTATCAAATTCACACATAACAGTATTAAACTTAAATGTAAATGGACTAAATGCCCCTATCAAAAACACAGACTGCCAAATTGGATAAAAAGTCAAAAGCGGCCCTGTGTGGTGGCTCAAGCCTGCAATCCCAGCACTTTGGGATGCCAAGGTGGGTGGATCACGAGGTCAAGAGATCGAGACCATCCTGGTCAACATGGTGAAACCCCGTCTCTACTAAAAATACAAACAATTAGCTGGGCATGGTGGCGCGCGCCTGTAATCCCAGCTACTCAGGAGGCTAAGGCAGGAGAATTGCCTGAACTCAGGAGGTGGAGGTTGCGGTGAGCCAAGATCGCGCCATTGCACTCCAGCCTGGGTAACAAGAGTGAGACTCCATCTCAAAAAAAAAAAAAAAAAAAATCAAAACCCATCTGTGTGTTGTATTTGGGAAGCCCATCTCATGTGCAAGGACATGTGTAGGCTAAAAATGAAGGGATGGAGGAAGACATATCAAGTAAATGGAGAGGAAAAAAAAAAAAAAGCAGGAGCTGCAATCCTAGTCTCTGATAAAATGGACTTTAAACCAACAAAGATCAAAAGACACAAAGAAGGGCATTACATAATGGTAAAAGGATCAATGCAACAAGAAGACCTAATGATCCTAAACATATACACACACAATACAGGAACACCCGGGTAGCACCCAGGTACATAAAGCAAGTTCTTAATGACCTACAAAGAGACTTAGACTCCCACACAGTAATAGTGGGAGACTTTAACACTCCATTGTTAATATCAGACATATCAACGAGACAGAAAATTAACAAGGATGTCCAGGACTTGAACTCAGATCTGGACCAAGCAGACCTAATGGACATCTACAGAAATATCCACCCCAAATCCACAGAATATACGTTCTGCTCAGAAGCTGGTTTTTTGAAAGGATCAACAAAATAGACTCCTAGCAGAGTTAATTAAATAGAAAAGGGAAAAGAATCATATAGATGCAATAAAAACTGACAAAGGGGATATCACCACTAATTCTACAGAAATTCAAACTACAATCAGAGATTACTACAAATACTTCTATGCACATAAACCAGTAAACCTGGAAAAAAAAGGATAAATTCCTGGACACTTACACCTCCCAAGCCTAAACCAGGAACAAGTTGAAACCTTGAACAGACCAATAACAAGGGCTGAAGTTGAGGCAGCAATTAATAGCCTACCAACCAAAAACAGTGCAGGCCCAGAGGTGTTCACAGCTGAATTCTACCAGACACACAAAGAGGAGCTAGGACCATTCATTCTGAAACTAACCCAAACAATATACAAAGAAGGAATCCTTCCTCAATCATTTTATGAGACCATCATCATCCTGATACAAAAACCCGGCAGAGACTCAAAACAAAACAAAAAAAATGGTCAGGCCAATCTCCATGATGAACACGGATGCTAAAATCTTCAATAACATACCGTCAAACGGATTGCAACAGCACATTAAAAAGCTTCTCCATCATGATCAAGTAGGCTTCACTCTGGGGCTGCAAGGCTGGTTCAACATACGCAAGTCTATAAACGTAAACCACCACATAAACAGAACCAAAGACAAAAACCACATAATTTTCTCAATAGATGCAGAGAAGGCCTTTGACAAAATTCAACAGCTCTTCATGTTTAAAAAAAAAACCAAAACAAAACTCTCAATAAACTAGGTATTGGTAGAATGTATCACAAAATGATAAAAGCTATATATGACAAACCTACAGCCAATATCATACTGAACGGGCAAAAGCTGGAAGAATTCCCTTTGAAATCAGGCACTAGACAAGGATGCCCTCTCTTACCACTCTTATTCAGCATAGTATTGGAAGTTCTAGTCAAAGCAATCAACCAAGAAAAAGAAATGAAGTGTAATCAATTAGGAAAGAAAGAAGTCAAACTGTCTCTATTTGTAGATGACATGATTGTATATCTAAAAGTCCCCATCGTCTCTGCCCAAAATCTTCTCAAACTGATAAGCAACTTCCACAAAATCTCAGAATACAAAATAATATGCAGAAATCACAAGCATTCGTATATACCAATCACAGGCAAACAGAGAGCCAAATCAAGAAGGAACTCCCATTCACAATTACTACAAAGAGAATAAAATACCTAGGAATATAACTAATAAAGGATGTAAAGGACCTCTTCAAGGAGAACAACAAACGAAATAAGAGAGGAGACAAACAGATGGAGAAACATTCCATGCTCACGGTTAGGAAGAATCAATAGGTCAAAATGGTCATACTGCCCAAAGTAATCTATAGATTCACTGCTATCCCCATCAAGCTTCCAATGACCTTCTTCACATAACTGGAAAAAGCCACTTTAAACTTTATATGGAATCACAAGAGACCCCACATAGCTAAAACAATCCTGAGAAAAAAGAACAAAGCTGGAGGCATCACACTGCCAGACTTCAAACTATATAGAGGCTACAGTAATCAAAACAGCATGCCACTGGTACCAAAACAGAGACATAAACCAATGGAACAGAACAAAGACCCCGGAACACACATCTAAAGCACCACACATCTAGAACCATCCGGTCTTTGACAAACCTGGCAAAAACAACAACGGGGAAAGGACTCCATGTTTAATAAGTGGTGTTGGGAAAACTGGCTAGCAATGTGCAGAAAGCAGAAACTGGACCCCTATTTGTCACCTTACACTAAAACTAACTCAAGAAGGATCAAAGATTTAAACATAAAACCTCACATGATAAAAACACTAGAAGAAAACAGGCAAAACCATCCTGGACATAGGCATAGGCAAGGATTTCATGACTAAAACACCAAAAGCAATGGCAATAAAATCCAGGATAGACAAATGGGATCTTATTAAACTCCAGAGCTTCTGTACAGCAGAAGAAACCAGCATTGCATGAATCAGCAATCAAGAGAATGGGAAAAAATGTTTGCAATCTACCCATCTGACAAAGGGCTAATATCCAGAATCAACAAAGACCTAAAACAGATATACAAGAAAAAAACAACCCCATTCAAAGTGGGAGAAGGATATGAACAGACACTTTTCAAAAGAGGACATATTTGAGGCCAACAAACACATGAAAAAATGCTCATCATCACTGGTCATTAGAGAAATGCAAATCAAAACCACACTGAGATATCATCTCATGCCAGTTAGAATGTTGATCTTTAAAAAATCGGAGACAACAGATGCTGGAAACGATGTGGAGAAATAGGAATACTCTTACACAGTTGGTGGGAGTGTAAAATAATTCAGCCATTGTGGAAGACAGTGTGGAAATTTCTCAAGGATCTAGGAATAGAAATTCCATTTGACCAAGCAATCCCACTATTGGGTATATACCCAAAGAACTATAAATTGTTCTACTATAAAGACACATGCACACATATGTTGATAGCAGCCTGTGTACAATAGCAAAGACCTGGAACCAACCCAAATGCCCATCAATGATAGACTGGACAAAGAAAATATGGTACATATACACCATGGAATACTACACACTCATAAAAAATGATGAGTTCGTGTCCTTTGTAGAGACTTGGATGAATCTGGAAAACAACATCTCAACAAACTGACACAAGAACAGAAAGGCAAACACCGTATGTTCTCACTCATAGGTGGGTGTTGAACAACAAGAACACATGGACTCAGGGAGAGGAACATCACACACTGGGGGCAGTTGGGAGGGGTAGGGGAGAGACAGTGGAGGGGGGAAGGTGGGAAGGGCTAACATGGGAAGAAATGCCAGATATAATATGCACCTAAAATAAAATAAAGAATAAAAAAAAAAAAATAGAAAAAGTCACGAGGGGCCGGGCACGGTGGCTAGTGGCTGAAATCCCAACACTTTGTGAGACCAAGGCAGGCAGATCACCTGAATTCAGGAGGTTGATACCAGCCTGGCCAACATGGGGAAACCCTGTCCCTACTAAAAATACAAAAATTAGCTTGGCATGCTGGCATGCACCTGTAATCCCAGCTACTCAGAAGGCTGGGGCAGAAGAATCACTTGAACCCAGGAGGCGGAGGTTGTAATGAGCCAAGACTGCACCACTGAACTCCAGCCTAGGTGACAGAGCAAGACTCCATTTCAAAAAAAGAAAAAAAAGTAACGAGAAAAGATTGAGGACTGAGCCCTAGGAAACAACAATGTGCAAAAGGAGAAAGTTGAGAAGCAAGTAAACAGACCATGACAAAAGGACTAGAAAGGCAGGAGGCCTGAGGGAGTGAGGTCCTTCAGCGGGCTAATTGAAGATGCTATTAGGGAGGAGATGCCCTCCATTTGGTTTAATATTGCTGCCAGATTACATAAAATGAGGTGTTAGAAAAAAATCCCTAGATTTATTACAGAGAAACGTTAAGTGATAACCTTGAGAACAATAACCTTGAGGAGCGTTGAATTTGAAGACTTACTGGCATGAGATCAAGACTGAATGGAAAGAAAATCTGAGTTCATGAGTGTAGATAGTTCTTTGAAAGAGATCATAATTGGGAGTCAGTCATGGAAATGTGATAGGCAAGAAACAGTAGTTTTCAAATTTTATATAGCAATGATATATTTTAAAGGTTATAAAAATTATACACTTATAGTGTTAAAAAATCCTAGACTGAGGTATTAAATTCTTAAAATTATAGAACTAAAAGACCCCTTGAACATTTCTAAATTACAAAAGCTGGTTATCATATTCATGCTTACACATAAAGACCAAGGAATACTAAAAGTTTCAAAGAGAGTATTTCTTGCTTGATAAAAATCATCCAATTCTAGGATAGTTGATACTCATCAAATATACAAAGTAATAATCACAGAAAAATACTGAATGCTATTAACAGGAATAAAATAGAAGAAAAGCAGAAAAAAATCATATTTTATAAATGAAATGTTAAAAATTATATGAAGTTACTGTTGAAAAATGTGGTGAGGTGACTACTTAAATATATCCTTATTTCAAAGGAAGAAGAATGCCACACATGCAGAGCACTTTTACCAATCAGATTCACTGCATTAGCAGCACCTTCCTTTTAGCGCAAGGATCAGCAAATTAGCACTTGTGGGCCAAATCCAGCCCACTGCCTGTTTTTCTAAGTAAAGTATTTTGGAGCACAGCCATGCTTATTCACTTTATAGTCCGTAGAGTCCATTAGCTGGCTGTGATGTTGCACACCTGTGGTCCCAGCTAGTAGAGAGGCTGAGATGGGAGGATCACTAGAGCCCAGAAAGTCAAGACTGCAGTCAGCCATGATCATGCAATTGCACTCCAGCCTGGGAGACAGAGTGAGACCCTGCCTCAAAAAATAAATATATATAGCCCACAAAGCCAAAAATATTTACTAACTGAGTCTTTGCAGAAAAAGCTGGCCAGCTCCTGGTTTAGTGGATAAAAGATCCTTTGATGTATTTTCATAAAAGTTTTACCCAATGTACTGAAATGTTTATATTAAATATAGATTTCTAACTAGTTTTCCCATCCCGTCCCTAAATTCTAAGTATAATCCTGGTACTCACTCCCAAGTTTATGTTAAATGCTAGCCTATACAAAAAATACTCTTTCTCTTACTTTCTTCTTTTTGTTATTTACATGTTGCTTTGTTTCAAGAAAGAATACAAAAATGCCCTACTAAAGGGATTCTGTTTGTTCACATGCTGCAAGAGGGGAAAAACACAAAGCACATTTTACAGAAAATAATTTGTTACAAGTCAGAACTAAGACATGAAGCCAAGCAGGGCACTCCAGGACTGAATCTGCTGGCTTCTTTAATAGGCTTCTTGCTCTCTTTCTTTCCTGGCAGCTGTGAGTCCCACAGGTAATAGAGTGTCAGTCCCTAAGAGAAACACAACTCCGACATTCATCTTTATCTATTAAGTTCATCTGTCCCAATTCTCTGGATGCTGACTTTCAGTCATTGATGATGTTACACATGGACATTTATCATCAACTTTGGATCTTTGACAATTATCATCAACTTTGGATCTTTGACAATTCTTATTATTAAGAGTCAAACTAGTAGGATGCAAGTTATAAATGCTGATTATCCAAATACCTACTCAAAATACCCTGTATGAATATTCCATTAAATATGCATAGAAAAAAATCAGTCATTCCTGCTACTGTTTACTCTTCTGTATTCACCAGAAAATGTCCTATTCCTTCCGCATGTCCAGGTTAAATGCTAGGGTACAATCTGGAAACCAGTGCATCATCTGAGCTTTCTCTCTATCCCCCAAACTTTTCTTATTCGATTATCACTAAATCATATTAACTATACCTCTCTTCTGTCTCTGCTTTATAGTCCCACTGCCATTTGGGACATAAACATTTAGAAAATGGCTTTTATTTAAATAAAAATGGCCAACTATTAATGTTATTTCTTACATAAAAAAAACTTAAGCAAAACAAATGAAAAAGACATAATACCACAAAAAAGGCCAACATTTTTAAATGAGAAACTAAGATTCCTAAGTTTCTTTTTTTTCACCATGCATGGGTGAAAACCTCTCACTACATTGACACTAGTTCAAGGATGTGTGACAAGGAAACTATAGCTGACTACTACTGCAAAAGCTTCCTTTGTCTCCTGGTTTCTTTACATGGTTACCTTCCATCAATCCTTTATGAGGGGTCAGCAAACTACAGGCCACAGGCCAAATCCAGTCTGCCTTATGGCTTTGTAAATAAAGTTTTCTTGGATCTCAGTCATGCCTATTTGCTTACATGTTATCCGTGGTGGTTTTCACACTACAACAGCAGGGTTAACTAGACACAACAGAGACCACATAGTCTAAAATATTTCCCACCTCATCCTTTACAAGAAAAGTTTGCTAACCACTTTTACACCATAACCAGAATGCCTTAATACTCAAATTTAATCTTGTGACTCCCTTACTCAAATTTCTCCAATGAGCCTCTGCAGCAAACACTGCTGGCTCCCTACCAATAGCCTTTCCTTATTCTTTCTTGCCTAAGAAACACAAGTCTATTGGGATGTTTATTATCCCAATTCCCCTCCTCAGCTTCAGAAAGAGAAATGAGTATTCTAAGCTAATCACGTATCTGCTTTCCCAGTGCCTGGTTTTGGGATGTGCATGTGGTTTGACCCATCCAATGAAATGTTACAGGAAGCCCCTTGCATGCTTCTAAGTTTTCTACCCATTTAAAAGACACAGTGAAGAAAAGCAGCCCTTGCGATGTTGTGTTGTGAGAACAAGATGTTTGGAGCTGTTGCGGATTAGCCAACTATGAAAGGAGACATAATAAAACACTGCCAACAACACAGCTGAAAGAGGGACAAGTGGGATCCTGGGATATCACTGAACAACCCAAACAACTCTGATTCCTACTGTTTTAGCCACTGCTCATCTAGTATGGGCAGTCCAAAGCATTCTACTGGTAAAATGCCCATGGCCCACCAGATAAGAGCTATTCATTTCATTCATTCATTCATTCATTCATTCATTCATTCATTCATTCCTTTATTTATGGAGATAAAGTCTTACCCTTTTGCCTAGGCTGGTGTGCAGTGGCACAACAGCTCACTTCAACCTCTAGCTCCCAGGTTCAAGTGATTCTTGTGCCTCAGTCTCCCAATTAGCTGGGATTACACATGCTGGCTACCACACTCGGCTAATTTTTGTATTTTTAGTAGAGATGGGGTTCCACCATGATGACCAAGGCTGAACACCTACTCGTTTCTATAGTATTAAAAAGTCTACTATAAACTTGCCTTAGCTGAGTATTCACCTCACTCCCAACCTCTCATATCTCACACTTTTGGTACTAGCAAAAGTGAACTGCTCACAAACCCTGCAAAGCTCACTCAAGCATCTTGTCTTCTGCACTTGCTGCTCTTCCTCCCAGAGGGAATCGTGTTAGAAGTTCCTTCCGGCAGACACACAATCTTGTTACATCTTCCTTCTGCCAATCATCATTCTTCTGCTTCTTTACCTTGAAACATTCTACTCAGTCTTCATGCTTACCTTCAATCCTACCTACCTTTATTCAAAAAGCTTTCATTCCTCATCAGTTATGTCTGGCACATAATCAATATAATAAATAATCATAATTATAAGTTTCCAGTGGGCATCCAGCACACAGCAAGCCCTGATTAAAGTAGCAAAATAATAAAAAATGATAATCATAATAATGAGCTCCTCTCTGTTTGTATTTTTATTTGTGTTCTGTAGCATTAGAAAAAAATGTATCTAAAAAACATTTCATAGTTATTTGTTAAGCGGACAAGTTAAAACATAAATAAAAATTTTTTTTTTGTCAATTCTGTTGAAAAAGCACAGAAATGAAATAGAGACAATTGTGTTATGAGCACCTTAAAGATCAAAATTACATCAATTTCATCTTTGTCTCCTTGTTATCAAAAGCTCTCTGATAAATAGATGGCTAAATTAAAGGTGTCCTTATACAATCTGGATTGTACAATGTATTAGGTGTCCACATCCAGGTAGCATACTAGCATTTTTGTTATTGTGAAACATTTTCTACTTTTATTATCATCTGCTGAGCCTAGAGTTGGGCAATTTGTATATTTATTATGACAATCTTTTGATGAATGGTAGCCGAGCATCTTGTTCTAACAAAATTACTGTTATCATGACAATTAACCCACAGATAGAAGAACACATCTTGTTCCAACAAAGTAAATATATCTCTTTTCATTTCAAATTAGGAGGAGGGAAGTCAGCAATAGTGAGACCTTGCTGGTACAAGCATAGGTTTCCTGACCAGTGCCTCACAGATTGGTACCAGTCCATGGCCTATTAAGAACCTCACTACACAGGAGGAAGTGAGCAGGAGGCAAACCAAGGAAGTGTCATTTGTATTTACAGCCACACCCCTGGCTCATCTTACTGCCTGAGCTCTGCCTCCTGTTAGATCAGGGACAGCATTAGATCCTCACTGAAGCATGAACCTTGTTGTGAACTGCCCACATGAGGAATCTAGATCATGTGCTGCTTACGAGAATCTAATGTCATATGATCTGTCACTGTCGCCCTTTGTCCCAAGATCAGACCATCTATTTGTAGGAAAAGAAGCTCAGAGCTCCCACTGATTCTACATTACGGTAAGTTGCTAATTATTTCATTATATATTACAATGTATTAATAGTATAAAGTAGCAAAATAAATGTAATGTGATTGAATAATCCTGAAACCACCTCAACCTTTCCCTAGTCCATGGAATAACTGTCTTCCACAAAACCGGTCCCTGGTGCCAAAAAGCCTGGTGACAACTGGCCTAAAGTAACTCACTATCAGAAGTCTTACCTGGATTGCTGTTTTCAGAAAACTTTTTTGATTTCTGTTTTTCTTTGTAGTCCGAAAGTAATTGGCAAATTCTGTGTATAAAAATGTAATAAATAAAAAGACTTTTAATACTGAGATAAAAAATACTTACCAAATGTGAAATGCTTAGAGTAATTCAAACAATATCAGAATATCAGAACTTAACAATATTATTCCATCCACCTATGTGTACATTCTACAAACTTATCATAAACAAGAAAAAGAGTAAAGTGAAATAGTCAGAAATCAAGGGCACTATGACCCAGTAAGTTAACTCGCATTAGTCTGACATAATGTGTACCAACTCTGCCTAAGTCCTAGCTGCATAATGAACAGCTATTTGTTCTTGGACAAGTTGCTCCTCTTGGGCTCAATGTCATCTTCTACAAAATAAGAACTTTGCTGTCTTATTTCACTAGATTGTTATAAAGATTTAACAAGATAACATTTTTTAAAAGCTCACAGAAATATTAAAGCAATGGAATAATCTGTTCCTAAATTTTATGACTGAAATCATGTTGGAATTTCAAATAAAACCCAATCTGTATTTTGTGCATACGTTCCAATATGAAAAGGTTGCTGTTTTCAGGAAATGTTATTAAGTCCTAATTTTGCTTATTAGTTGTCCTACTCTTTGTGGCTCATAGTTCAGGGCATCTCAACTATTTCACAGTTTGTAACTAAATTTATTGATAAATAACTCCTTAAAGTAGATGACATGATTGTCCACTATTATGGAGTCTATCAATCACACTAAGGACAGAAAAACCAATGGATGTTAAGACCTGGCTGGGACCAATGATCCTTCCCTATAGACTCAAACTCTCAAACAGCAGATGTTTGTCAGGATGATGCTTTATATCCATGTTCATCTCCAGCTGACATGAGAGACCAAAACCCTACTTTCATTTATTTTTAGGTTCCATGAAGAAGTTGCAAGATACATACTAACAACATATTTTGCACACAACACCACACACATTATTCAGTTCCAGTGTTATCTCATAGACCACCTTACATGACTATTTTTGCAGTACAAATAACAACTTCAATATTTTGGTGACACCCATTTTGCTTTGAATCACTCTGTTGCATTATAGCTAGTCAGCAAACAGTCAAATGACCTTCCACTGACTGTGTAAAATATGGAATGCTTCAAAAATCTGTGTGGCCTCCTTATGCAGGAAGCCATGCTATTTTTCTCTTTATTGTTTCAATTTGAGAATGTGTGCTGCTGAAGCAAACAGAAAGTTCTACTTTTACACGTGATTAGAAAGAACTTACAGAGTACCTACATAAATTGGTTATGAGTAACATATAAGCAGGGAATAATACACTGCAGAAGGCCACAGGAGGCCTCTGAGGAGGAAGGCCTCTTCATGCCTCATGCTCCAGTGCAGGGTGACCTTGGCTCTGTTACCATAAACATGGTGCTCAAGGCTATAAAAACCCTTCGTAGAACTATGATGTAGCCAGACTTGTGGGCTCCTTGTAAGGTCTGTGTTCCATCAGCTGTACTTAGATAACAAGCTAAAGATAACCACATGTTCTTCTTTTGTGAAACCCCCAAACTGCCACTGTTATCAATCCTTAGAATGACACACCACTTCCCGTTCACTGATTCAGTTCTGGTTCACTGGTTCACTCCACCATCATCCTCTCCCCACCATTACTCCACCCCTACCCTGTAGATCAAAGTGATTGTAACCAATAAATAGAGTGGATGGTCAGAGCTCAGGGCCTTCACTGTCACCTCCAAAGTAATAAGTGATGGCCCTCTGGTCCCATCATCTCTCTTCATCTTTCTTTTTCTCATTCCTTTGTTGCCACCAAACTCAGGGTACCCACAGGTGATGTAGGGGTGGCTCCCTACATTCTGGTGCCCAATGTGGGGCTCATGGAGCCCTACATTCTGGCACCCAACGTGTGGGGCTTATGGATCCCTATGTTCTGGCACCCAGTGTGCAGGGCTCATGGATTCCCTACATTCAGTGATGAGACATGGACAAGGTATGGCTCTGTTAAGTCCAACTAACCTACTTGAGATTCTGAGAATTCTCTTCAATAGCTTCCTGTGAGGTAGAATTTGAAAATATTTTTAAATATTGAGGTAGAGTTGCAAGTAGCTTGGGCAATTTTCATTATTATTTAAAACAGATCAGTCAAGGGGCCAATCACAACTGGGAGTCCGCCGCTTCTGGGAAGGTAAATATGGGATTTTCTACTGCCTCAGGTATTATACAGGATATAAAGGTGCATGAGGGTACAGAACTGGTAGCAAAGAAGAAAGAAACACTCATCTCTTCCTGCCACATTATTTCAACCTCTCTGACCATTTAGAACAAGCCCAATGAATATCTGCTACAGAAAAGACCAAAAAAGGCCTGAAAGGATCTCTTACCATGAAGGTCTCAGCTAAGTCTAGGCTGAATATGGGGGAGATGGTCAATTAGCTCATTTTGTGTGTGGATAAAGTCACATTGCCAGAGAATGGTGCTGGTGCTTTGGGAATAATGGCTGAGCATATAAGCATAGGTATGTGAATTTAAAAAACGCTGTAACTTCAACATCTTTGTATGAATCACCATGAAGACCTGAGGGCTCTGAATCAGTAAGGGCATCTTGGTGTCAAAGATCAACCATTACCAGGCAGCAGGACCAGTTTCAGGGGCAAAAATGCAACAGAATCAACAGAAACAACAGAATGATTGGAGTGCCCTTTGTTTCTAGTCCTTCTGATTTGATAAAAGGGATTGTCTTCCTTGGATTTAGTAAATCCCTTTGGTTCTTGAAAAATTCAAAGAGTATGGAAGAGATAGTCTTCAGAAGACAGTAAATGACTTTCTGATAAACTGGACATTTCAAGACCCAAATAACTAATCAAAAAAAAAAAAAAAAGAAAAAAGAAAGATGTGACACTATTTTTTATCTCATTCATAGGTGTTATACTTGGATGAAATGAACAATGTTGGAATCTGTAAACATAAAGGTCTTACAAGTCCTGAGATAAAGAATCCTGCACACACTGGTACTTCTAACCGGTCTACCTTTTGCTTGATTTCTAGCTGATGCAGGGGACTAACTCATTGCCACTTTAAAACTACCCAAACCAAACTACTACATCTCACTTGATATATAAGACACAGTTGTTGTAATTATTTTAAGCCTTAATTTAGTGTTAACTAGACTTTTCATGTAAACACTTACATATTATGTTGACTAGACACAGCATAATCCCTGGCAGTTTTTCCAGATTTATCTTGACAAAATGCATCAATATCTTGATCAAGTAGAAGGCCAACCATACTTGCTGATCCACAACATACGGCAAGTATAAGCACAGTCCTAAAATGACAGAGAGGTAATTTTTCCCTAACTGTAATAAAGTTGTAAGCTAATCTGGCATACTTTACCCATTTAGTATCTTGCCTGTCAATGCAGAATTAAACATTTGCATGCACTAAAAGACATAAGCATCTTGGGTGCTCAAGTGTTAATCTCTGTAAAATACCACCAAAGTTAAAAGGAAGGGACAAAAAGAAAACCTCTTATCTCAGTGGGTGTTAAATAGTAGAAGCTGCTAATTTAAAGGCCTTTGATGGGCAAGAAACTATGCTAGGGCCACTTATCTGAAGTGAACAAAGATTTAAGTAAAGATTTCCTTCCCGCTTCCCGAGACTGATATACGGTAACAGAAAATCAGCTGTGGGGTCACATAAGAGCTATCTGCATGCTGAAAGCAGTAATATTAATAAGAATGGTGAAAACAGTAGTCATAATAGTTTCAGTTAATGATGCCAACAAGCATGTGCTGGGCACTGAATTAAATGCCGCACACACACATCTTTCTTACTTATGCACAGGCAATTTTGAAGGAGATATTCTCCTCCTTTTCATATATGACAACACATTTAGTGGTAAATAACATTGCCAAGGTCACACACCTATCAAGTAAGAAAGCTAGGAATTAAACCCAGTCTTGTGTGAATCCGAAGCCTAGCTCTTTTCTCTTATCACCCACCTACACCTTGCCTTCATTAAAGGAACAGTGTACCCACTTAAAACTATCTCTACTTCCTCTCTCCATACCAATTAAAAATAAGGCCAGGCACAGTGGCTCACACCTGTAATCCCAGCACTCTGGGAGGCCGAGGCAGGTGGATCACAAGGTAAAGAAATTGAGACCATCCTGACCAACATGGTGAAACCCAGTCTCTACTAAGAAATACAACAATTAGCTGGGCATGGTGAAGCGTGCTTATAATCTCAGCTACTCAGGAGGCCGATTCAGGAAAATTGCTTGAACCTGGGAGGTGGAGTTTGCAGTGAGCAGAGATGGTACCACTGCACTCCAGCCTGGTGCCTGGTGACAGAGCGAGACTCTGTCTCAAAAATAAACAAACAAACAAATAAATAAATAAATAATCAAAACATCAAAATACACTGGAATTAAAACAAAAGCTGATGAACTTACAGTATGTGGGAATAGCAATTAATTGTCTTGGAGGCATAAGCTAACATTTATATTCTTCAAAGAAAGCAACTCATCACAGAGTTATTCAAAAGACAAAATGATTATCAACTCCTATTTATGTTTAATAAAGTGTATTAGTGGAAAAGCATATAAGACATAGAGATTAAAAACTACTAGAAAGAGTTAAGTTCAATACTAAGTCATAAATAAACTAAAAGTTAAAGTTCACACTTCATGAGACAAATATGAAATCCATTTAGCTAACATAAATCATATAACCAAAAATGTCACATAATAACATCAGTCAGTGTAGTAAGAGGAATCCCACTAAAACTGTTCTTTATGTTGCCCAGTCTAATTGTTTTTCTACTTAACTGATTTGTTGATCCTGATCACTATGTTGCAATAAGTTAATCTTATAAATGTTTATGACTTGAGTGACTGCTATCATTCTACAACACAGAGATTAAAAAAAATAACTATACCTTCCAAATTTATCAATTGCATTTACATTAGCTTTTTTCTTGATTAAAAATTTCATCATTTTCTCTTTTTGTCCATATACAGCAAGTGAAAGTGGCGTGAGGCCACACTGTAAAACAATAAAAGCAAAAATGATATTTGATTCAAAAAATTATGTACTTCTCAACTGAACTGGAAACTATATAAGATCCTATAAACTTACACTCATAGAAAGTAAACAAATTATAGTCACTTCCTTCTTACTCTTCGGTGCTTTCTCACACACTACTCTTTCCCTTGGAGACACCTCTCTTCTGCCTCAACACATTAACTCTGATCATCTCAAAAACTCAGTTTAAACACTTACTGGTTCCAGGAATCTTTGCTTCTATGCCAGCGTTTGGCATGGTATTATTGGATGATAATATTTTTTCCATCTAAACAAAGAGCTGTATCTTTTAGCTCTATATTCTCAAACTCTAAGACAAATTGTTGGGTATAAAGCAAGAATTTGTAAAATATTTCTTTAGTTTCATGTTTTACCAAAAGATCAAGCTCCAATGTGCAATAAATATTGCTACTAAGTCTCATACTGCCCATTTCAACAATTTTTCCAATATGTATTCATTTAAAATCAATTTGTATTTAAGTTTTCCAGATTGGTAACTAAATAAATAATCAGTTCACAGAACTAGTGAAACCAAATTTACAGAATCCCTACATGTAGTCTCAATAACTCCATGGTTTTCAGTGTTTAAAACTGCCATCCTGATTAAGCAAATGCTCTACAAACATTTTATTTTTTATTATTTATTGTACTTTAGGTTCTGGGGTGCATGTGCAAATCATGCAGGATTGTCGCATAGTTACAAACATGGCAAGGTGGTTTGCTGCCTTCATCCCCCTATCTCCTCTATCTTGTATTTCTCCCCTCATTATCCCTCCCTACCCTCCCCATGCCCCTGCTGTCCCTCTCCTAGACCCCTTCAACTGACCACAGTCTCTGATGCTCCCCTCCCTGTGTCCATGTGTTCTCATTGTTCAACACCCACCTTTGAGTGATAATATGTGGTGTTTGGTTTCCTGTTCTTGTGTCTGTTTGCTAAAATGATGGTTTCCAGAGTCATCCATGTCCCTACGAAGGACATGAACTCATCATTTTTTATGGCTGCATAGTATTCCACGGTGTATATGTGCCACATTTTGTTTATCCAGTCTATAATTGATGGACATTTGGGTTGGTTCCAGGTCTTTGCTATTGTAAACAGTGCCACAATGATCATATGTGTGCATTTGTCTTTATAATAGAGCAATTTATAATTCTTTGGGTATATACCCAGTAATGAGATTGCTGGGTCAAATGGAATTTCTATTTCTAGGTCCTTGAGAAATTGCCACACTGTTTTCCACAATGGTTGAACTAATTTGCAATCCCACCAACAGTGCAAAAATGTTCCTATTTCTCTACATCCTATCCAGCATCTGTTGTCTCCAGGTTTTTTAAAGATCACCATTCTAACTGGTGTGAGATGGTATCTCAATGTGGTTTTGATTTGCATTTCTCTAATGACCAGTGCTGATGAGCATTTTTTAATACGTTTGGTGGGCTCATATATGTCTTCTTTTGTAAAGTGTCTGTTCATATCCTTTGACCACTTTTGATTGGGTTTGTTTGTTTTCTTATAAATCTGTTTTATTTCTTCGCACATTCTGGATATTAGTCTTTTGTCAGATGGGCAGATTGCAAAATGTTTTTCCCATTCTGTTGGTTGCCAGTTCACTCTAATGATTGTTTCCTTTGCTGTACAGAAGCTCTGGAGTTTAATTAGATTCCATTTGTCTATTTTGGCTTTTGTTGCCATTGCTTTTGGTGTTTCAGCCATGAAGTCCTTGCCTACGCCTATGTCCTGAATGGTTTTGCCTAGGTTTTCTTCTAGGGTGTTTATGGTGTTAAGACTTATGTTTAGATTGTTAATCCATCTGGAATTAATTTTAGTGTAAGGTGTCAGGAAGGGGTCCAGTTTCTGCTTTCTGCACACTGCTAGCCAGTTTTCCCAATACCATTTAGAGAGATACTGGATAGTCTATAATAAAGCTTCAATTGATCAAAGAAGTTTAGAACTTGCTACAATTCTAACTGAGAAAACTCTGATCTTACTAACAACTTACTGAGCTAAGCACTTGAATGGTAACAAAGAGACACAAAATCCTGAGAGGACCATCCTCTACTTATTGAAGACTACTCACTGCAAATTTCTAAAGACCTTCTGAATGGCAGTGAATAACTGATGTTAGGAGAAGGTATTATTCCGTAAGCTGATTGATACTGCCAATAATATTCATTTTAACATCCCAACCACAGAGATAAAAGTCAGATTAGGCCAGCAATGGTGGCACACACCTGTAATCCTAGCATTTTGAAAGCCTGAAGCAGGTGAATCACTTGAGCCCAGGAGTTCAAGACTGGCCTGGGCAACATGGCAAAAAACTCATCTCTACTTCAGAAAAAAAATATATATACTAAAACTGAGGTTGAAGGACCACCTGAGCTTGGGGAGGTCAAGGCTGCAGGGAGCTGTGATCACACTACTGCACTCCAGCCTTGCAGAGACCTTGTCTCCCACCCCCCAAAAATGTCAAACTAGTATTATGGGAAATGAAAGATATAAAGGAATTAGCACATATCCAACTCCAACTGCAACTATTCTAGAGATCTTAAGTTTCTGAGATGTAAGAATTTATATATTACACGTATTTATTCAGTGATTCCTCAGCAGGAGTGTATCCAGATTTTGAGGAATTTGTCATCATTGTTTAGAGCAAGGTCTCATTATGTTGTCCAGGCTAGACTCAAACTCCTGAGCTCAAGCAATTTTCCCCCTCAGCCTCCCCAGCAGCTGAGACTACAGCCATTCACCACCATGCCTGGCTTCAAGGAAACCTTTTGAAACATACATGTCCAGGATTTATTAGACTTACTTTATGAAAATCTGCAGGGGAGAGCCTAGACTTGTAGATTATTTAAAATTTTTCCTCAGGTTACTGAGATGCACAATTCTAGCTGAAAACTAGTGCAATAGATAATTACTTCGGTGTCCTCTCTTAGCCACATGACCAATTCCCTTTATCATTTGAGGATTTGGCCAAAAAGAGAAAAGAGTAGGAGAGAGATTCATTTGCTGAAAACACCACATAATTTTCCCAGGGAAGAGAAGAACAGGGTCTAGTAAACTCAAAGTCCAACTTCATCTTGTTATTTATAAGCTCCTTATCTCCCACCTTCCCATCAAGACATTCTAGATTAGAAAGCAGAATTGAGACTCTAGTTGGCTATTTCTACCAGAAGAGGATCATGAGTCAGTTAAGTACCTGTTACTCCCTCTGCTCAAGGGTTTCCCACTACATTACCCCCTATTCACTGCCAATCTGGTTCCTCAGAGGCCTCCTAACATTGATCTCCAGGCAATTTATAACTAACTCCCTCTCCCAAACTGAAAACTCATTCTCTAAAACTGAAGAGAACTCTGTCTCACCATACAAAAGAAACGAATGAATACCACCACACACACACACACACACACACACACACACACACACACACACAACCGTTTCATGGTCTTTCCCCTCCATTACCTAATTTCCAAACTAGCCTTGATATTTCTGATTGCTCTTTTCTCCCCTTTCCATTTCTCCCTCATGAGCAATCAGAGCTACCCTAAGCCTTGCCACTCAAGATACATCACTTCATATCGATTACTTTTCTTAGAAATTTGCCAAAGCAGCAGGATTTCTATTCACTGAAACATGTTTTTGTTTTCTTGGAGTTTTAATGTAAAACTTATTTCCAGGGCAAATTTTACTATTTTACAGTCATTAGGAAAAATAAACAAACAAACAAACAAACAAAAAACCTGGGAAAGAAAAATTGGAAAAAGCAATAAGTATTACCTTTTACAATGTCAGTGTTTTCAAAAAAAGAAATTTACCACAAGTACATTTTTAAAAAAGCTGTACCCTCTAATTCTTCTTTAAATTTAACAATATTTAAAATAAAATCTTAGACAATTAAGTCATTTCAAAATATTTTCATTCAGGTACGCTTGAGCTTCCAAATACAGAAAACTAACCCTTACACAGGAGGTCGGTGTTAAAACAATCACATTTCAGTATTTTGAAAATAAAATGGATAGATCTATACCTTGTTTTTTGCTTCAATATCAGCACCGTATAAAAGCAGTGCTTTGGCCAGTAATTTGTCTTCATTGTAGACCGCATAGTGTAGCGCGGTATTGCCATACACATCCGGAAGGTCTGGGTCAGTGCCATGTTCTAGCAACGTTAACACACATTCATCTTCTTGGCACTGTACGGCCTGTCAGTATTAGACCAAAAACAAATCATAAATCCTAGGAACTCAAAAGAAATATTCCACAGGTTTCACCAACTAGCTATATTTAAATGAGAAAACTCATCTTTATTCTACATATTGAAATCAAATCCATCTCGTGCCGATACAGTCGGCTACTGCATACCTTTATTAGAGCTGTCCTCTTTTTGCTGTCAAAGGCATGAAGTTCACATCTTCTGTACAGCAAGAGTTTTACTATTTCTGAATTCCCATTGGCAGAGGCCAAATGGAGGGCAGTTCTATGGGAGTGAGAAGACTTTTTAGGAAATTGTAGTGCACTATCTACAGCCACCTCAGCAATTCATGTCATTGCAAACACTGAACAGTCTGCTATTACTCTGCCTTCAAAACAAACATTGCATTTTCCTTTGAAGAAAGTATACTATTTATTACCCCTCCTTACTCACTGTATGAGTGAAAGAGCAGCCTATTTGAACAGAAAGAGCATAGCCCTTGGATTCCATTCAACTTGGGCTGGAATCCTCTTTCCGCTCTGTCACTTCCTAGATGTTGCTTAGCCTTTTTGTATCTCAATTTCCTCAACAATAAAATGGGAATGAAAATAGTAACTTTCTCAGAGAAAACCACTGTAATACTTAATGAGACTCTACACAAAAGACAGAGAATAGTTCCTAACACAACAGCTCAATTGCTAGATATTATAATTTTTACTACTACTACTGGAGACATGTGAATTGAGTGAGATAATACAATTATACCTACACTTTGAGGTATTTTTTAAGGATTACAGGTAACATTCTATTTTAGTGATTCTAAGATGATTCCACGGTTGAACATTTCTTACACTGGAATGTCACTTGTAATTCATGATTTACTATAACTGTAATTGGCAGCATTTAAATAATTCTCTTATTGGGACGTAAAATAATGAGGCATCTTACAATGCCTGGTGCCTTACATTAGCTAGGCCATGTTATAATATAAGAGGTCTGGCACAGTTCTAGTCCAATGACTGGCATTTAGATGAAATAAGAAGGCTGAGGTGAAAACAAAAACAAATTTCTAAAATAAACTAATTCTTACTTTGGTTTTCAAAAAACTTTAAGCCAAAGAATACTTGCGATTTAAATGACTAAGTATGTCTCATTTTTTTCAATACTCAGAATTACAGAATGTATGTAAATCAGGTATTTCTAATCATTAATATTAGGATTTAAGACTATTAGCAATTTTCTTTTTTAAAAAAGGATTTGGAAAACTATTTGTGGAGTTTCTTCAACGTTTACATCCAGTGATACCTGTGCAGGATGCGCAGTTTTGTTACATAGGTAAATGTGTGCCAAGGGGGGTTGTACAGATTGTTTCATCACCCAGATATGAAGCCGACTACCTGTTCCTATTTCCTGCTGCTTTCCCTCCTCCCAACCCCCACCGTCTGATAGGCCCAGTGTGTGCTGCTCCCCTGTAGGTGTCTGTGTGTTCTCATCATTTAGCTCTCACCTGTAAGTGAGAACATGTGGTATCTGGTGTTTTCTGTTCCTGTGTTAGTTTGCTAAGGATAATGGCCTCCAACATCATCCATGTCCCTGTAAAGGACATGCTCTCATTCTTTTTTTGTGGCTGCTGTTTATGTATCCCATTTTAGTTCTTAAAAGTACTAAAACAGTCTTTATCCAAGATTGTTATAAATTTTAAAGGACAATTAAAGGTTATCTTTTTACTATTTCTACCTTCAGAAACGCTTTTGTTTGAAAGGAGAGAGGAAAAACTTCAATTGAGATTAAGTTCTAATACCCCAATTTTAAATATCTCAGTTTGCCCAGCCCCAGCATGTAAACATGAAGTTTTCAAAGATGAAGGACACTGAGAGGGAGTAGAACATGCCTGCCACGTAATAGGTGCGAGACAGTAGAATATGCCTGCCACAAAATAGGTGTCTGGCTTATGTTTGATGAATAAATAGATTGAAAGGATACAGCTGGTGAGTTCAATATTTAAAAAAAAAACTCCTGTAGAGGAATACATTTGTAATAGTAATAATCAGTTATATTTGCTCTTTTAATTTTCATATATAACTAAAGTAAAACCATTAATCCACAGTTTTTACACATTATATATAAGGAGAAGATAAATATATAATAAAATGAATATACAATAAAATCTACTGGAACAGGTAAACAGATTCCCTCTACTTCTGGATAGGGTAAAAGTTTACAGAAGATACCCATCCACAGAAATAAAAATAAATAATAGAATGTGAGAAACTATTTGTATCTATGCAAGTAGCATATTTCTTCTCTTCCCAAGGATTATTTCATGACTACTGAAACTTAACTAAAACTTTTGAGATGTTCATTGCAGAAATCACAGATAAGAGAAAGGGAAAAACTTCACTCACAAATCCCCAGAAATAAATTTGATCGTATTTTCTACATCTTTTCAGCTAACACAAAAGCAGATTGTTGGTGTATATGTAAAACAGATTTTTTTTCCTCACTTTATATACCAAATTACATCTTTGCATGTCAACATATCTCTATCTATTGACGCCCTCAATGGTTACATATTATTCCATGCCATGGATGCACTGAAATTTGTTCATAAAATCTTCATATGAGTTCTTCTCAATACATTGCTATTATAAGCAATACAAAAAAAAGATGTAAACATTTATTAAAGCTATTTCAGAATAATGAAATTGATGAGTAAAAGGTATATACATTTTAAAAATAGAGTTCTTACCAACAAAGTATCTATTTGAAAAGTCACAGCAACTTAAACTTTAAGCAACTGTGTAAATACCACTGTTCTTCATCCTCACACACTTTGTGGATAGAAAACCATATTCCATTACCCCCCCCCCCTTTTTTTTTTTTTTTTTTTTTTTTTGAGAGGGAGTCTCGCTGTGTCCCCAGACCAGAGTGCAGTGGCACAATCTTGGCTCACTGCAACCTAGGCCTCCCAGGTTGAAGCAGTTCTCCTGCCTCAGTCTCCCAAGTATCTGAGATTACAAGTACTCGCCACCAGGCCCAGGTCCAGCAAAGTTTTGTATTTTTAGTAGAGACAGGCTTTCACCATGCTGGCCTGGCTGGTCTCAAATTCTGAAATCATGATCCACCTTCCTTGACCTCCCAAAGTGCTGAGGTTACAGGCATGAATCACTGCACCTGGCTTGTCATTCCTCTTCTAACTTAAATTAGAATTAGAAAACAGTATTTTCTAATTCTGTTAGAAATTAGAAAATATTTTCTCATTTCTAAACAGTATTTTCTAATTTCTGTGAAATAGAAAACAGTATTTCATTCCTCCTCTAGCTTAAATTCCTTCTCTTACCAGAACACTATGTTTTCCTAAGTGTGTCGATCACTGGTAGACATACAAAGAAATTACTTTGCCCAATTTTAAATTGAGTTTATTTAGTTGTCTTTTGGTTGACTTGAAAGAATTCTCTGTAAAATGAAAATACATGTTTTGTAAAGATGTTGGACCTCTGTTAATGTTTTTTTTATATACGGATGTTTTTTATTTTGCCAAGCCAACCTTCAGAATACTTGCTTTGGGAGGTTCTTAGGAAGGTCATTGTGAACATAAAAATACATCTGCATATATAGGCCAGTCACAGTGGCTCACAACTGTAATCTCAGCACTTTGGGAGGCCAAGGCAGGTGGATCACAAGTTCAAGAGTTCAAGACCAGCCTGGCCAAGATGATGAAACCCATCTCTACTAAAAATACAAAAACAAATAGCCGGGCATGGTGATGGGCACCTGTAATCCCAGCTACTCGAGAGGCTGAGGCAGAGAATTGCTTAAACCTGGGAGACAGAGGTTGCAGTGAGCCGAGATCACACCACTATACTCCAGCCTGGGGGACAAAGACTTCACCTAAATATTTATATATGCATATATAAATAGGCATTTGTGTTTTTTTTTTCTGGTACTTTTCACCTTTTGTGTATTTAAAGTTTTTTACTCTATAGTGCAGGAATTTATTTTTGTCACATAAAAACCTAGCTAGGTTTCTCCAAACAGCCTGCATTTCACTTAGGAATAATTAAGTTTTTTACTAATATAAAACATCACCTTTATCAAGGACTAAATTCTTACATACATTTGACTATTTCTGGATTTCCTATTCTGTTCTGCTCATTTATGTCTTTTCAGCTGTTAGTAAACAATTTGTGGAAATAGCACATGCAAATTTTGACATCTGGAAAGCAAATCTTTTTCTATTCTGCTACAAAAAAATTAATTTATCACAGTAACAGACAGCATGCCTAATTTAAAAATGCTAAAACTTTGCTATTTTCATTTGGTTTAGGTCCAAGTGATAAATACAGAAAGAGCTCATATCTTTTTTTTTAGATTTTTTAATTGCATTTTACGTTTTGGGATACATGTGAAGAACATGCAAGACTGTTGCATAGGTACACACATGGCAGTGTGGTTTGCTGCCTTCCTTCCGCTCACCTGTATCTGTCATTTCTCCCCATGCTATCTCTCCCCACCTTCCCAACCCCCGTCCCGCCCCCATTTCCCCCCAACGGACCCCAGTGTGTAGTGCTCCCCTCCCCGTGTCCATGTGTTCTCATTGTTCAACACCTGAAGAAAGAGCTCATATCTTGAGAGAAATGAGTCTTCCTATTCAAAGACACAAACCATCTTCCCATTTATTTTCCTTCTAAGGTTTCTCAGTAAATAACATATTTACATAGGATACATTGATATGAAACACATATTGAATTTTATTTGAAGAATATTTAGCCAGAAGTTGATATACTATGGAACTTAGTTCTCAATATATACCTTTCTATAATGTATATGACATTGTTTTAAAATGTGTACATTAAAAATAATCCACTGCAACGATTTAGTTTTGCGAGGTACATCACTTTAAGACAGTCTATTAGTGTTCTACGAGGGAAATTATAATTTGATTGGAAATCAGTTAAAGTTTTGTTTTCACGTTGCTGCTCATAAAGAGGCCTGTGCCCTGACCCCTCTGAGGTTCCCACAGCCAGGACGGTGTGGGGCCTGCAGAGACGATAAAGCCGGGCACCCCGCCACCGCCCCCACACCAGTAGGGCACATCCCCACCGTCCCGCCTCCTCTCAGCGAGGCCCAGTTACCTTTGTTCCGTGTCCGTCTCGTTCACGTCAGTGCTCCTGAGCATGACGATGAGATCGGCTCTGGGGACTTTACCCCACCAGGCGGCTCTGTGGAGCTGGTCCAGGTCTTCTCGCCGGACCTGGTACCTTGGCTCCTCGAAGGCACCGTCGTCATAGTGTGCCCAAGTGCCCACGTTGCTCTTGCCGCTCCCCCTGCAGCAGGAGAAGCAGTGGCAGCACCATTTGCCCATCCTGCTCCTGAGACCAAAGGGCTTCTTCATAGCGGAGGCAGCCGGCTTTGAACAAACCTCAGCCACCATCTGCTTTTAACAGCCAGGGGAGGCCAGTAGTAGCGGGCAGATCGCCTCTACGAACCAGCTTGACCGACTAGCAGGAAACTCCGGGTTTCCAACCTGGTGGAAGAGAAAGGTCAATCCCAGCCCGAACCTGCCCACCCCAGGAGGGGAGCCCAGCCCAGCCCAGCCCACCCAGGGAAAGCCCACGCCCACCCAGGGAGAGCCCACTCCAACCCAAGGAAACACCCAGCCCGGCCAGGGGAATGCCAAGCTCAGCAGATAAAAGGTCAGGCCCAGCCAAGGAATGAGAGGGAGGAAACGTCAGTCAAAGCTAGGAACACGGAGCCAAGCGAGGAACACCACGCTAAGCCAGGAACAGCAAAGCCAAGCCACCGCGACAGGCAAGCCAAGCCGTTATGCGCGTGCGGCGTGCTCGAGGCTACGCTTCTACAGGCGAGCCGCAGCGCGCGGCGTGCGCGTGTCCCAGCCTCCGCGGGCGAGCCCCAGCGTGCGGCGTGCGCGTGTCCCAGCCTCCGCGGGCGAGCCCCAGCGTGCGGCGTGCGCGTGTCCCAGCCTCCGCGGGCGAGCCGCAGCGTGCGGCGTGCGCGTGTCCCAGCCTCCGCGGGCGAGCCCCAGCGTGCGGCGTGCGCGTGTCCCAGCCTCCGCGGGCGAGCCCCGGCGTGCGGCGTGCGCGTGTCCCAGCCTCCGCGGGCGAGCCCCGGCGTGCGGCGTGCGCGTGTCCCAGCCTCCGCGGGAGAGCCGCGGCGTGCGGCGTGCGCGTGTCCCAGCCTCGGCGGGCGAGCCCCAGCGTGCGGCGTGCGCGTGTCCCAGCCTCCGCGGGCGAGCCCCAGCGTGCGGCGTGCGCGTGTCCCAGCCTCCGCGGGCGAGCCCCAGCGTGCGGCGTGCGCGTGTCCCAGCCTCCGTGGGCGAGCCACAACGTGCAGCGTGCGCGTGTCCCAGCCTCCGCGGGCGAGCCACAACGTGCAGCGTGCGCGTGTCCCAGCCTCCGCGGGCGAGCCCCAGCGTGCGGCGTGCGCGTGTCCCAGCCTCCGCGGGCGAGCCCCAGCGTGCGGGGTGCGCGTGTCCCAGCCTCCGCAGGCGAGCCACAACGTGCGGCGTGCGCGTGTCCCAGACTCCGCGGGCGAGCCACAGCGTGCGGCGTGCGGGTGTCCCAGCCTCCACAGGTGAGCCACAACGTGCAGCGTGCGTGTGTGGCGTGTGCGTGTCCCAGCCTCTGCAGGCGAGCCACAGTGTGCAGCGTGCGTGCCTCAGGTGCCATCACTGCACGTGGCTCAGTGACCGACGTGTGCAACCCATGCGCGCCAGTCCTGGCGCCACCAATGTTAGGGACAGCCTTGTGTTCCCCGTAAATTTCGTGGGAATTGATGGAGGTTTCAGGCCATTGAGAAGAGAAGGCCGCCCCTGAGAAAAAGCCTCTTGAAGCAGTGCTGGGTCTAGAGCCCCTGCAACTTGAGGATGCTGACAGCTTCCTCTGAAGAAAGCCCCCAAGACAGTCTGGGCGGTGCTGGTGCAGGTGGCTGCAGCTGCAGCTTGGAGCTCGGGCTGTCGGAGCTTGCTGCAAATGGCCTCAATATTGTGAGCACAAGCAGCTCATCCAGCCCAGACCCTGCCCGAGGCACTTTTGCCACCCTTCTGCACCCACATGGCTATTGGCGACGGGGCACTCTGGAGCCACAGGATTGGAGCTGGGCGGCCAGCTCCCACTCTGGTTCCCCAGGCCCAGTGTCCAAGCCAGGGCTAAACGCTGTGGGGCTTCTGGTCTGGAGAGCTCTGCTGGAGTGCAGTAGGGGTGTGCTTCAGGCCGCTGTCTCCAGGCCAGCAGGAGGGAGCTTGGAGGAGCACTGACCTGATGGCAAGATGCAGAAAGGCACCCCCATGTGCAGATCCAGGTAACAGGATGCTATGAACTCCAGAGAACCAGACTGGGGCATCCCTGGTAGCCTCTGAGCTGGGCCCCAGGCAGTGGCACGTTGACTTGCTTCAGGCTGCTTCACCCAAACCGCAGGCGCTTTGGTGTGAGAAGACATTTATGCAGCCAACAAACATATGAAAAAAAAAGGCTCATCATCACTGGTCATTAGAGAAATGCCACATTGAGATAACATTTCACGCCAGTTAGAATGGCTATCCCTGAAAAATCAGGAGACAACAGATGCTGGAGAGGATGTGGAGAAATAGGAACACTTTTACACTGTTGGTGGGAGTGTAAATGAGTTCAACCATTGTGGAAGACAGTGTGGTGATTCCTCAAGGATCTTGAACTAGAAATACCATTTGGCCCAGCAATCCCATTACTAGGCATATACCCAAAGGATTATAATCATTCTGTTATAAAAACACATGCACACGTATGTTTACAGCACTGTTCACAATAACAAAGACTTGGAACCAACCCAAATGTCCATCAATGATAGACTGGACAAAGAAAATGTGACACATATATGCCATGGAATACTATGCAGACACAGAAAAGGATGAGTTCATGTCTTTGCAGGGACATAGATAAAGCTGGAAACCATCATTCTTAGGAAACTGACCCAAGAACAGAAAATCAAACACCACATGTTCTCACTCATAGGTGGGAGTTGAATGATGAGAACACATGGACACACGAAGGGGAACATCACACACTGGGGTCTGTTGGGGGGTGGGAGCGAGAGGAGGGATAGCAGGGGTGGGGAGGTTGGGAAGGAATAGCATTGGGAGAAATGCCTGATGTAGGTGATGGGGGTTGGTGGCAGCAAACCACCATAGCATGTGTGTACCTATGCAACAATCCTGCAAGATCTACACATATACTCCAGAACTTAAAGTATAATTTAAAAAAAGACAGATTTTTTGAAAGAGGTGGACAAGCCATGTGCAGACATTTTCCATGAGAAATTTTTATGTCCATTCTTATGGTGCATCTGGTGCTGACTATAAGCTCCTTTTATCTGCTTAGAACTGCAGTAAAGACTTTAAGTAATTTGTTTCTCTGTAAATATAATAGAAAGGGGTTGGAGCTATGTTCCATCAGTGCCAAGATGTGAATAATAAGAAATAACAGCAAGCATGGAGCAGAGAATGATTCGGCGATGTTTGGAAGTCATGGCTGCAGGTGATTATGAAAACGTAAACCTCTCCAAGAATTCACAGTGCATGGGTAATGGCAGCAAAATTCTGGAGACTATGGGGAAAAAAATCCACAAGTACAGGTACATTTATTGGAATGACTCATCACAGAAACTTACTGTTGGGGAGTGATTACTATATGCTAATGTACGTTTGTACAAAACCTTTTGTAGTACCCCCATGATAGAATGACTTATTGAGTTGAAGAGAAAGGAATTCGCCCTACATACCTGAATTTGGTGGAATGACCGCTTGCCCAATATAGACCATTAAGGATGACTAGAGCAGGTAGTTCTTGCTAGACAAGCTTTCCTTCAAATTCTCAATATAACATTCCTGCTAGAGGGTAAGTACAACTTGCTTATGAGAGCCAGTGCTGGAGTACCCAAAGGCTGTTCTGTAATTGGGTTCTTCTCCCCTTGTCCTCTCTGAACTCTCCCCTGCACTAGACGGTTTCAATGTTGGAGCATCTGAGTGCCAGCCAGGTAGACAAGTATGAGAATTTTGCTTTCATGTAGGGTCGTGAAGCATTCAGGGACCTGAAGTAAGTCCAGGAGGATCAAAGGGTGGCCCAGGAGGCAAATCCCTAATTAGTATTGAGTTAAAGCCAGTAAAAATCAGCTCACATGTCCAAGAATATGAGCTGAGCCAAATCAGGTTGAGAAATCTAGACCAGAAAGAAAAAAGAATTGTAATAAAATGGGAGGATTTTAGGGGATAGGACAGAGGAGACTGTCTCTGTTAAGCTGGTGGGTCCCAGGTTTACAAATATTTGCTCTCAGGTATTTGGTTTGGGTTTCTGGCTGTGTTGATTTAACTTAAACGTACAGGTTTAGGACAAATTGTACAAAGAAAAACGCACAGAGGACTCAATGGTAGCTGAGTCCTCACGACAGTGACAGAACCCAGAATGACTCAAACGTTCTGGCTAATTCACCAAAGCAATGATGAAGGTTTTGTTGTATCGTTGAAAGAACATTAAATTCAAAAGAAAGCAACAATGAGTGATTCCCAACTTGCTGAACAAATTTACTAGTTTTCATTTTTTTAGTTCAGGAGACCTGTTTCATGCTTCTGAGCCTATACAAATTAAAATATAAAAAATACTTACCTTGGGCTGCGTGCCCTGGCTCATGCTTATAATCCTAGTACTTTGGGAGGCTGAGGTGGGTGGATTTCCTGAGCTCAGGAGTTCGAGACCAGCCTGGGCAACTCAGTGAAACCCCATCTCTACTAAAATATAAAAATTAGCCAGGCACAGTGGTGGGTGCCTGTAATCCCAGCTACTTGGGAGGCTGAGACAGTAGAATCACTTGAACCCGGGAGGAGGAGATTGCAGTGAGCCGAGATCACACCATTGCACTCCAGCCAGGGTAACAGAGCAAGACGCCATCTCAACAAACAAACAATCAAACAAAAAAACCCCAAAACGAAACAAAACGAAACAAAACAAAACAAAAACATACCTTACCAGGCTGTCTGTGAGGATCAAATAAACTACAACTGTGAAAATAAATCGCACAGTGTTTAGCAACTATTTTTTTGGCATCTTTTTCTCCCTGCCTCTTTTCTTCTCTTTCTCCCTTTCTTTCTCTGTTCTTCCTCTTTATCTTCCACAGTCGTCACCTTAGAAGCATCCCTGCCTGAGAATCAGACCCACCAAGCTGTTCACTGCAGTCTGACTTTCTGACATCGCCAGGGTGACCTTCAAGTGCATTAATTTGTTGGTTTCCTGCCATGCCGTCTCAGCTGGGGGAAGCTCTATGCCCACATAGAAGTAAGCAGAGGGCAACTGAAGCCTTGAGTCAGGGTGCCTCAGAGAAGATGAGCGGAAGCCTCAGCAAATTCAAAGCATGTGTTTTATAAATCAGGAGAGCACACAAGGGCAGACTGTCTGTCAGTTGTTTCCACAGGTGAGTAGGGAGGCTTTACTGACATCACCCCACCAGTCAGTGTTCACACCTCTTTAGTGATGACACATTTCCCTCTGCCCTGTAGCAAATTTGTCTTATTAGCTGGAATGATGCCAGTTTGGAAACATCCTCTACAAAGCAGTTACCTACAGAGTTACAAAGCAGGGCTTAGGCAGACCACATATATATTCATGTGACCAAAATTGTACATTATTTGTTTTGTAAGCAGATGAAAAAAGGCAACTGTAACCTGGGGGGAAAGTTTTGGAGGTATCTATAAGAGGGTGATAGCTGAAACCGTGCAACAGGGTGAGATCACTCAGGGAAAGAGTGGAAAGCAATAGTTAAGGAGCAGACAGACATTAGCCGAGCATGGTGGCAGGTGCCTATGATCCCAGCCACTCAGGAGGCTGACGCAGGAGAATTGCTTCAACCCCAGTGGGGGTGGACGTTGTATTGTGTCCAAATCACATCTTTGCATTCCAGCCTGGGCAACGAGAGCAAAACTCCCTCTCAAAAAAATAGGAGCAGACAGAGAAAAATGAAGTTGAAAAAGCAAAGCCAGAGTAATGGGAACACAGTCAGAATAAAGTAGTATCTCTAAAGAATCAAGGCTAAGAATGTCAAGATGTTGGAGGGCTAGCAAGTTAGGCATACAGATTGATATACAGGTTGGGGACAAGGGAGGAGCCTTTCAGTGGTGTCCTGTTTCTGCTAGGATAAATTCCTAGGATAAGTTCCTAATTCAGCTCACAATGCCCAAATTGCCCTTCAACCTCATGTCACATCATTCCCATTCTCCCACTGCCAATTCTCTGGCCTTCTTCTCCTTTGCCCAGTGCACCATGTTCACTCCTACCGCAGAGCCTTTGGATGGGCTATTTCTCTGCCTGGAATACTCTTCCCTTAAGGTGCACTTTAATTCATCATTCCAAACACAGATGAAGCATCATTTCCTCACTAAAGCCTTACCTGGCTAATCCAGGTCAAGCCAAATTATTTATTTTTTTTTTTTTATTTTTGAGATAGAGTCTCACCCTGTCACCCAGGCTGGAGTGCAATGGCACGACTTGGATCACTGCAACCTCCACCTCCCGAGTTCAAGTGATTCTCCTGTCTCAGCCTCCTGAGTAGCTGGGATTACAGGCATCTACCACCACGCCCAGCTAATTTTTGTATTTTTAATTCTTTTTTTTTTTTTTTTTTTTTTAGACGGAGTTTCGCTCTTGTTACCCAGGCTGGAGTGCAATGGCGCGGTCTCGGCTCACCGCAACCTCCGCCTCCTGGGCTCAGGCAATTCTCCTGCCTCAGCCTCCCAAGTAGCTGGGATTACAGGCACGCACCACCACGCCCAGCTAGTTTTTTGTATTTTTAGTAGAGACGGGGTTTCACCATGTTGACCAGGATGGTCTCAATCTCTCGACCTCGTGATCCACCCGCCTCGGCCTCCCAAAGTGCTGGGATTACAGGCTTGAGCCACCGCGCCTGGCCTAATTTTTAACAGGGTTTCACCATTTAATAGAAAAAGGTTTCACAATATTGGTCAGGGTGGTTTCGAACTCCTGACCTCAGGTGATCCACCTGCCTTAGCCTCCAAAAGTGCTGGGATTACAGATGTGAACCACTGCACCTGGCCAAGCCAAATTATTTAACTTTATAGAATCATGCCTCTTTCTATTCCAGCACTCTTCCCAATTTATAATTATGCCAGCACACGTGTTTTTTGGTGACTATGTGTCATTCACTGGATTGTAGACTTTATTAGAATGAGACTTGAGAAATTCTTAGCACAGCAATATTTTAACTAAACACCAATGGAATAAAGTTTCCCAATGGAATAAAGTTTGATGTAGAAACAGACATCCTGTACTTTCTTCCCATTAGTGCATGCCTAAACAACCCCGTCAGAATAGATGAACCTGGAAATCATCATTCTCAGCAAACAGACACAAGAACAGAAAATCAAACACCACGTGTTCTCACTCATAGGCAGGTGTTGAACAATGAGAACACATGGACACAGGGAGGGAGCATCACACACTGGGTTCTGCAGGGGGGGGACTAGGGGAGGGACAGCAGGGGTGGGGAGTTGGGGAGGGATAACATGGGGAGAAAAGCCAGATACAGGTGATGGGGAGGAAGCCAGCAAACCACATTGCTATGTATGTACCTATGCAACAATCCTCAATGTTCTTCACATGTACCCCAAAATATAAAATGCAATAAAATATCTATTTTTAAAAAAGAATTACTTTAGTGTTTCTCCATGATCTGGCACTCAAGACAACATGGCCAGTCTCAAGTATACAAGCTTGTTGATTAGGTTGGTATGGGATAAGCCATTATGAAGTTTACAGTCAACAGTTCCTAGTCTTTGGAAGGGCCACAGACATCTTTACGAATCCAATGAAAGCTAGATTCTGTTATGGGTTGAATTGTTTTTCCCCTAAGAGATGTTGAAGTTTTAACCCCGGTGTCTATGAATGTGACCTTATTTGGAAATAGAATCTTTGCAGATGATTAACTTAAAGTCATTTGGGAGGGCCCTAATTCAATATAACTGATGTCCTTATATAATGGGGCAATATGGACACAGAGATGAGTATGTATGGAGGAGACACAAGGAGATCGCCATCTATAAGCCAAGGTGGCCTGGCACTACCAGAAGCTGGGAGAGAAGGATGGAACAGGTTCTCCCTCCCAGCCCTCAAAGGAACCAGTCCTGCTCACACCTTGATTTCAGACTTCTAGCTTTCAAACTCTGTGGCAATAAGAGTATGTTGTTTAAGCCACTCAGTTTGGTAGTTTGTTAAAGCAGCCCCAGGAAGCTAACAGAGACACTTGAGAGCATACCCAACTTTCCATGTAATTTCTGGGTGTTGACAGATCCACTGAGGCCCAGGTTCATCATTTTACAGCATCAAAGATGCTATAAAATTTCCAAACTAAAATCCCTCAGGATAAAGGCAAAGGAAAGAAGAAAATTGGCAACAGCTACTATTTGCTCTGCTTGACCCTTGCCTAAGCACCTGGCATATATTACTTCACCGAATCCTCATAACCACTCTATGAAATAAATGGAAATACAGACCCAGAGACATTGAACGTCATGCAGAAATTCACACATCTAGAGACTGACTGTGCTGGGAATAGGACGTGAGTTTTCTTTTACTCTGAAACCAGTGCTTTTTCTGTTCTTGCCCTGCCTCTGAGTGACCTGTGAGAGCCAAAGCACATGATATGTGGCTTCCTGGACTGTGAGGTTACAGCGAGACCAGGGTTGTGTGAATGTCAGTAGCTTAAAGGGAAATTGGAGAAGAGTTTTCTTCAAAAAGTTAAGCAGGGCATTGTGGCTCACGCCTGTAATCCTAGTGCTTTGGAAGGCCGAGGTGGGTGGATTATGAGGTCAGGAGGTCAGGAGACCAGCCTGGCCAATATGATGAAACCCCCGTCTCTACTAAAAATACAGAAAATAATTAGCTGGGTGTGGTGTCAGGTACCTGTAATCCCAGCTACTTGGGAGGCTGAGGCAGGAGAATTGCTTGAGCTGGGGAGGCAGAGGTTGCAGTGAGCGGAGATCACAGCACTGCACTCCAGCCTGGCACCAGGCCTCTGTTTAAAAAAAAAAAACAAACTGTGAAGTCATTATCAGGATCCTTGATTATATATGGATGAAAAATGAGGTTCAGAAAGGTCTATAGCACAGACCAGACCAGAATTTCACAGGGGTCATTTGACCTGAAAGCCCGTGGCTTCCCAGCATCCCCTGCAGTTCAGCTGCATCGAGCCGACAGCGCCGCATAGTGGTTAGAATCTGACCAGCGTAAATCCCAGCTGTGTCACTTCCTGGCTGACATTGGAAATGCTACTTAATCCCTCTGTGCTTCAGATTTCTCAACTATATAAAAAAATAAAATAGGACTATTATAAGTTAACTGAATTAATACTTGTCAAATACTTAGGACAGTGCTTTGTGATTTGTGAGTGCTATGAACAAGTTAGCCATCATTATTACTATAACTGGAAAGGATACCACAGTCCCAAGTTCATCAGGGGAACATAGGATATTGCCCAATGTCTGGGATAAAATTAAATCCATTTATAACCACATAAATATATTTTTAAAAAAGGAGACAATGAACATTTAATACCTAATCTCAACAGCTTTTTCCAAGAAACATTCCCAAAAGAAAGAAAAAGAAAGAAAGAAAAGAAAAGAAAGAAAGAAAGAAAAAAAGAAACAAAAAACTGTGAGGCCGATATTTGAGAAATGTTGGCTTTAAAAAATTGTTTTCCGGGCAGAGCAAATTCCTTTATTTACATCTATCTCACTCCCCTTCTCTTGTCCTGCAACCTTATTAAGAACTGGGATGAACTGAATAATACCACACTTGTCCCATGATTACCATTATTATTGGCATCCCAAAATAAAGCCCATCCAGGGACTCTTAGAGGAGGTTTATCACTATTAAAATCTTCAACCTCAAAGTTTATTCAGCTTATCAGCTATAACTGCGATAATGGAAAGATAGGGATTTAGTGACAGTCTTTAACTGGGCTACACACTAAATCCTAAATTCTACCTATTTCAGATTTAGTGTTTAATCCACTTACAGGTCCAGAACTTTCTATGGACTCTCTCTTCTCAGCGTATGTTTGATTTATGAGTTCAGTTCAATTAGTAAATCTCTAGCGATTCTTTACTTGTGCAAATAACCATGGAGAATTCCAAAAATGTTTAAGATGGGAATTTGCCCTTGCGGAAAATAAAGCCTAATTGGAAAACCAAGGGCTGATTCACATTAAAAAGTAGTAAGTGACTGCCTGAGTCTGGCTAGGATATCTCTCACACACTGGCTGATACTTACTTGAAATTGTTCTATCATAGTTTCATGTTTTTAATTCAAACTTTTGCTCCCTCAAAAACCAAGTGACTGCCCATCCCGCTCACCTTAGAAACACTTTCCTCTAGGCCAGTGGTTCTCTGCCAACATCAGCGTCACCTGGGAGCTCATTAGAAATGCTAATTCCCGGCCGGGCGCGGTGGCTCAAGCCTGTAATCCCAGCACTTTGGGAGGCCGAGGCGAGTGGATCACGAGGTCGAGAGATCGAGAGCATCCTGGTCAACATGGTGAAACCTCGTCTCCACTAAAAATACAAAAAATTAGCTGGGCATGGTGGTTCGTGCCTGTAATCCCAGCTACTCAGGAGGCTGAGGCAGGAGAATTGCCTGAACCCAGGAGGTGGAGGTTGCGGTGAGCCGAGACCGCGCCATTGCACTCCAGCCTGGGTAACAAGGGCGAAACTCCGTCTCAAAAAAAAAAAAAAAAAAAAAAAAAAAAAAAAAAAAAAAAAAAGAAATGCTAATTCCCAGGACCTGCTCCAGATCTACTGAATCTGAAACTCTGGGAGCCGGGGAACCAGCAACCTGTTTTATCATCTGTCTCAGGTGGTTCCAAGTCATGCTACAGCTTGATTCACTGGTCTAGGAATTTTACTCTAATCCCCAAAATTGGACTAAAGGCTTGTGGAGGACACAATGTAGTTTTGCCCAAGCATGTGCATTTCAAAGGAATGAGAATCAAAAGATTCAATGGCTGGTAAAGAGAAGACCCTCAAGGTCTCCATAGCCCATTGGCTTGAATTAATACCCTTTAACGGAAGACTAAAAACAGATGGATAAAAGATTGCCCCAACAGTCAACGATGAATTGACGAACGGCCAATGTTTTCTTTAAAAGTAGTGTGGAGGTAATTCCAAGAAATGGTCAAATGATTCATTAGAACTTAAAAGTTCTGGCCAGGCAGGGTGGCTCACACCTGTAATCTCAGCACTTTCAGAGGCCGAGGTGGGTGGATTACAAGGTCAGAAGTTCATAGACCAGCCTGGTCTATGTGGTGAAACCCTGTCTCTACTAAAAATACAAAAATCAGCTGGGCATGGTGGCATGTGCCTGTAATCTCAGCTACTTCAGAGCCTGAGGCAGGAGAATCGCTTGAACCAGGACCCAAGTGGCAGAGGTTGCAGTGAGCCGAGATGGTGCCACAGCACTCCAGCGCTCCAGCCTGGGCTACAGAGTGAGACTCCATCTAAACAACAACAACAACAACAACAACAACAGCAAAGAACTTAAAGGTTCTACAGCACACTTCCAGACTGCCAGAATTTCGCTGGAAATATGTTTAAAGTTGGCAATACTTAAATGTCCTTCTTACTAATTGGAGGGTGGGAGTTGATGGACGATGTTCTAATAAATTTTATAAGGCTTTCAATTTTGTATCATCAAAATGCTTTCCAGAAGTGAGCCAAAGAATAGAGCAACCACATAAGAGTAATATAATGGACTCTAGGGACTTGGCTGGGGGGAAGTTTGGGAGTGGGGTGAGGGATAAGGGTTACATATTGAGCACAGTGTACACTGCTTGGGTAATGAGTACACTAAAATTTCAGCAATCACCACTAAAGAACTTCTCCACCAAAAACCACCTGTACCCCAAACACAATTTTTAATTGTTTTAAGTGAAAAAAGAATAGGCCAGCAATAGCGTATGAGAATACTTGTCAACCCTTTCACATCTCTGGGGGTTATAAACATTTTAATATTTATAAATCTCAGAGGTAAAAATGGCATTATATCAGTGTTTTACATGCATTTCTTTGATTACTGTTGAAGCTGGACATTCAAAAAGTTATTAGTTTTTTGTCTTCTTTTATGAATGCCTCCCTGTATCTTTTACATGTTTTTTAATAAGTTACATTTCAATTGCTTAGTAAAATGTCGTGTAGAAAATACAAGATTTTTCTCTAGTTGTTTTTAATTTCCTATGTGTACACACACACTCACACACACACACACATACACACACGCACCCACAGACAGCTTTATATTGTCAGTTCTCTTTTTTCCCACATGGTTTCATTCAATGCTTCCTTTTTTCTTAAAAATTTTTAAACCAAGATTAGAATATGTTTGCCCACATTTTATTTTAGCATCCTTAAAAGAATTCCGGAGTGGTTTCACATTGCTTTTACATTTATCTCTTTACTATACTACAATTTATTTCAGTGCATGGTATGAGTTACATCTCCACCTAGACTTCTTTCCTGAATGGAACAGATGACTTTCCAAATACTCTTTGGTAAGAAAACCTATCCCTTATACAGCTTTAGGACGCTTCACTATGAAATGTTAAATTCATGTTTCTGTTTCAAGATCATTACACTCAGCAGTTTATCTGTGAATTCTAGAGTCTGTGCAGCTTTCTAAGAACACATTGTTTTGAAATGCATTCAGAACAATGTTATGAAATACCCAGCATTTCATAGGGAGCATTCACAACTGCCCTTCCTTTTTTTCCCCTAATCTCAACTGTTTCTTTTTCCAGATGAACTTTGAAATTATTTTGTCAAATTGCAAAGAAAATCATTTTGGGATCAGAATTAGACATTTTAACAGCTCATATTAAACTGAAAATCTCATATTTCTGTAAAATGTTTAGTAGATAGATTCAAAAATTTGTTAAAAATTATTATGTATTGCTGTCCATTTACGAAGTGTACGCATTTTTAAGTAGAGGTTATGCAAATTTCTTATAAGGATTACTCCTAACAGTCTGTTTTTCTAATGCTGGTGTAAATATAATTTTATTGTTTTATTTCTAATTATTTCTGGTATTTAGGAAACTATTAATTTTAAAAATATTTATCTTCAATTTTTTTCTGTCTAAGCAGATGCTCAGGTGAGTAGCAAGATGCAGGTCTCACCAGAGGACACACAAACATCCTCAGTTTGGGCCAGGGCTGGCAGACCCGCTGTTTGGAAGCTGTGTGCACCCAGTGAGACTTCTCCCTTCACCCTCCTCGGCTTGCAGGAAGGGAAGGAGATAACATAGGAGTTAGTGGTAGAGTCAAGTCTTCATTAGTACCTCTCAGTACCAGCAAGAGGTGGCTGCTTGGCTTTGGACCATGAAAATAGAAAAAATCTATTTGACATTCTGTTACATAGCATCACAGACAGACACAAGCACGCATGTATACACATTATTTCATAAATTAATAACATTTTCCCCACAGTTCTAATAGCGCATAGACACATTAGCCCCCTGGATACTAGCTTGAGAGATTTCTTCCTGCCACTGTTATCCAGTTCTCTGAATATTACATCAATTTAATCATGACCAGCACTGAACTGGATTTCCTCAACTCCTTCCTCCCTCAGTTTGCACAGCTAATCCATCAACAAGTTCCACTGACTCTTCTTCCAAACATCCCCTGACCCTGGTGCCTTCTCGCCACTCTTCTGCAGCCTCCCCCATGCAAGCCACATGGTCTCTCTCCCAAGCTGCCGCACTGCTCACCAGTGCTCTCCGTTTCTGTCCCACACCCCTACCATCCATTTCCACACAGCAGACGGGAGGATCTTGTGAAATAGAAATCAGATTTTGTGACTCATCACTGAAAACCTTCCAGCAACTTCCCACTGGCCTTGGAATGAAGTTCAGACTTGTTGCTGTGGCCATCCCGGTATGTGAGGTCTGGCCTCCCCTGTCTCTTTTGCCTCATCTGAGCCACTCTCTTTGAAGGTCTCAGCCACGAAGCTCCAGCTACTTGACCTGTGCGTTTCCTCCAACAACATGAACTCCTTGCAGTCTCAGCCTTTCCTTTCTCTATTCCCTCTACCTAGAATGTGACCCACTGGAACTTCCCCTGACCAGCTTCTTCCACAAATTCACAGTATTGCATTGTATGGATGTACTGGGATTTATTTAAATATGCCCCTCTTAATGCGTATTATTTCTTCCTTTCTTGTTACTATGGTAAATAATGCTGAAATCGAGTTTTTTTTTTTTTTTTTTTTTTTTTTTTTTTTTTTTTTTTAAGAGATGAGATCTTGCTATGTCGCCCAGGCTGGTCTCCAACTCCTGGCCTCAAACGATCCTCCTTCCCTGGCCTCCCAAAGCACTGAGATTACAGGCGGGAGCCCCTGAGCCCGGCTGAAATCAATCCTCTTACACAGACACTTGCACAAATGCGGCCCACACCCGTTTGCCGTCCTTCGGCCCGGCTGCGCTGCAGGTGCAGGTGACTTTGGTGTGGTCACGTCGTCTGCTTCTCCGTCATGTCCTTGACGGCTTCTGGGCTTTGTTTTCAGGTTTAGAAAGAATTGCGCCGGGAAACAGTGGAGTGAAAGGGGACTCACCCACACCCTCTCCCGGCCCGTCCTCGTTTCAGGCGTCAGGTCCCTGCCTGCCAGGATCCCGGTGGGGAAGTCCTGGCGGGGGGCCCGACCTGCTCGCCTGGAGAAAGGCCCCGTCCTCTCCGGAGCGCGGACCCGCAGGCGCCCGGGGGTCCGTCTCCGTCCCGCAGCCACCCTCGTGGGCCCGAGCTCGCAGACCGCGAACAAACCATCGGTCCACGCGCGCCGTCTGCCGCCGGGGTCGCGCTGCGCGGGCCGTGGCCGCGGGGAGCGCCCACGCGGGGACTCCGGGGAAGCGCCGGGCCGGGCGTGCGCGGCGGCGGCGGCCCTCGGCGGCCCGCGGTCTGGAGCGGCCCGCGCGGTTCGCGCCGGTCGCCGCGCGCCGCCTAGGCGCCTTCCCAGGTGCTTCTCCCCGGAGCTCGGCCGAGGGGCGCTCCCGGGCGCGCGGATTCCCAAGTCCCCGTCACGCGCGGTCTCATCGCCGCGATGGGGGCAGAGTTTCCCTCCCTCCCGCTCGGACGTTTAGGACCACGTGAAAGTCCTAAACACGTCTCCACTGAGACCTGTTAAAAGGTGAAGGCTTTAAGGATAGAGACGGAATGCGCGTCTCAGGCCACGTGTTCCTCGTGGCAAGGTATTTGGGTGTGAGACAGACACAGGGGCCGCCCTCCGGCACCTGCACGGGTGTTTCCACGCGACTCTGGGAAGAGGGCAGGACAGGCGTGGGGCTGGGTATGGGTCCGGGCAGACAACGACCATAGGGAGGGCACTGCAGCCAGGCACAGGCTGGGGACCGCGCAGGACCCGGCAAATCAGAGCATCCTCACTACCGAGCCCGCCCGAGACCACACGCTGGCTCTTGCCCTGAGCTCTGGCTTTTTTCTTTCCTTTCCTTTCCTTTCCCTTTCCTTGATGGGTTTTCGCTGTGCGCCCAGGCTGTAGAGCAGTGGCGCGATCTCAGCTCCCTGCAGCCTCTGCCTCCCGGCCTCCCGCGCTCCTCCCGCCTCACCCGAGCAGTTGGCACCACAGCTGCAGCCACCACACCGGCCTCTGCATCCGCGTCCTGCGCGATCCCCTGCGAGAGAGGGGTCAGAGACTGCGGCCAGGCCTCCTGGTTCTGGGTAGCACAGCAGGGCCCTGCCGGGCGCGCACCCTGGGCGACCTCCCATGCTCTCAGGCAATGAGCAGGAGCCCTGGGCCTGGCTACGCTCTGAGTACTGAGAGGGGACCCAGATCCCGGCCTCCGTCCTTCCCAGGGTCCCGTGGGAATTGCTCCAAGTTCCCCTTCCAGAGACAAGGAAGGGTCTCTGCATGTGCCCATGAGAGGGCCAGGAAATGCAAGCGCAAGGGGGTCGGGGTGAGACCTGGCGTCCCGTGGGGCAGTCACATGCCTTCCCCCACCGGCAGGTCCCTCCTGAGGACCTTGGCCCAGTAGTTGGATGCCCCCGCCTCCCGCAGCCACTTCTTTTCCTGGCTGTGTCCCCAAGCTGGCCTCCAATTCCAGCCTCAAGCCCTCCTCCTGCCTCAGCCTCCCGAAGCAAGGGGATCCCAGGCATGAGCCACCGCACCAGAGCTGGACGCCGGTATTTTAATCTGTGAATTAGTCTAGCACTCTGGGAGAGTCTCCTTATCCCGTCTCCCAGTGCCCTAAATGACCCAAGACTGAGTCCTCTCTATCCTTCCTCCAGTAGGAATTCCCAAAAGCTTCTCTCCATTTCCAGGACCCCCAACTCATTGGGCCCTGAGGGGGTGCACCACAGGCAGAGGAGGGGCAGCCAGTGGCCAGTTCACACCTCTGTGACGTCATCCCAGAGTCAGCGAAGCTCCCCTCCTGCTGCCAAATTGCAGAAAACCCAGAATGCCTCCCCAGCACAGCCCTGGTTGGGGTCAGCCTGGTCCTCTCCTGCTGGGTGAGGACAAATGAGGTCATGGAGAGGTCAAGAGGTCACACATGGGATCAAGGTCACAGAAGGACCAAGTCAGTCTCCTGCCTGGGAATCAGGGGCTCCCTGGGGGAGTCTGTTTGCTCTGGAGAGAGAGTTTGTAGTCCAGTGGGAGGGGACGAAGGTCAGAACTAACATGGGTCACTCACTGCAGCTCCTTCGGCTCCTTTTGGGTCAGCTGGTCCCTGTGACACCAGGAACAAGAAAGAGACAGTCACAGCAGGGGAAGGACAGGGCTCAGGGGAGTGCAGAGGCCGGGTCCTGAGGCCACAGCAGCCCTGGTTCCTACAGGAGGAGGAGGGCTGAGGAAACCCTGGGACACTGGAGTCCTGGAAGTGTGGGGAGGAAGCACTGGAAGGGTGAGGACAGACGGCGACCCTGAGGACTCGGTGTGTTGTGCGGGAGGTCATATGAGGGAACAGTGGAGTTCTGCATTTAGTGGAGGAACAGAGGCAGTGCTCACGGGGAGGCCAGAGAGCCTCGAGGACCAATGGGACTGGATGCTCTTGAGGTACCCTAGGGAAGGTCCCTAGAGAGGGACCTGGCTCAGCTGGGCCCTCCTCCCCCTCCACTCCGGACCATCTGCTTCCTCACCCACAGCTGAGTTTTAACCCCACCCCCAGTGCCACCTGAATCCCCATCCCTCCCCCTCCCCTCCAGGACCAGGCCCTCCACTCACCTCTCCCCTTCTGTCCAGGGGAGCCCCGAGGGCCAGGATGGCCCCGATCCCCATTCTCTTCCTGCTCCCCCAGGGGGCCCAATAAGTCCAGTGAGACCTGTGTGGCCCCTAGAGTTGGGAGCAGGTGGTCAGGAGGACGTCATCACACGGACGGGGGAGAAGGACCAAGACACAGAGAATGCCCCAGGCACAGGGTCTGTGGGTGTCCCTGAGCAGGGACCCCGAGGCCTGGGGCCTGGAGTGGAGCAGGACCCTCCAGGTCGCTCAGGCCTCAGGGCTGAGGGTGATGGAGGCACACCTGGCTGTGTGGCTGTCACTCCCCTTCTCTCCCTCAGCTCAGCATTGCCCCCAAGGCCAGGAAGCCGTGGGATCCCTCTGAGGAGACAGGAAGTCCCTCTCTCCAGGGAGAGGTGGAAACCGGTCTCCCATCACCCCCCACTTCCTGCAGGGCATTGGCTCACCCCTCGCCACCCCATCCCAGTCACTCATCACAGGACCGGAAGGCCCAGCCCGGCCTGTGGCTCCAGGTTGGTCTTGCTGACCCTGCAGATTCCAGAGGACCTTAGCGCTGGGGAGGAGCACCCCCACATTGCACTCCTCCTGGGCTGTTAGACCCCCTCGCCAGCCGCAGCCCTCCCTGCAGTGACCACACTGGGCCCCAGAGTCCCACAGACCATCAGTGCCAGGCCTTCGTGACGGGCCTGTCTTCCCCGGGGCACCCATGGCACCCAGAGGCCCTGAAACACGCACAGGGAATGTGTCTGGAGGGCAGCAGAGGGGGTGTGAACTGGGGCAGGGGTTCAAGGTGGGAGGGGTGAGCCAGGGAGGAGGGGCTGAACCCTGGGAGCCCCTGAGTCACCAACAGCTATAGGAAACCCTGTGCCCAAAGGGGTTCAGCATGGGACAGGTGAGTGGCGATGGGTGGACACCTGGAGACAGAAGCGCCTGAGGGTCAGGAAGGCAGAGGGGAGGCCCCAGCACCCAAGGACAGTCTCTCCCTCACCTGGGCTTCACTCTTCATCACCCCTGGGAACCGCGCATGCTGGCAGGCCCTCGCAGGTGGGATGGGAAGGGAGAGAGCATGAGGCCCTGTGGAGCCAGGCTCCACGCTGCCCCTTCCTGTGGCACACAAACACGCACACACACACAGGCACACACACTGCACACAGGCACACACACTGCACACACACTGCACACACAAACAAGCACACACAAACACGCACACACACAGGCACACACACTGCACACAGACACACACACTGCACACAAACACACACTGCACACACAAACACGCACACACACAGGCACACACACTGCACACAGGCACACACACTGCACACAGGCACACACACTGCACACAAACACACACTGCACACACAAACACGCACACACACAGACACACACTCTGCACACAGGCACACACACTGCACACAGACACACACACACACAGGCACACACACTGCACACAGACACACACACTGCACACAGACACACACTGCACACAAACACACACTGCACACACAAACACGCACACACACAGGCACACACACTGCACACACACACAGGCACACACACTGCACACATGCACACACACAGCACACAGGCACACACACTGCACACAAACACACACTGCACACACAAACACGCACACACAGAGGCACATACACTGCACACACACACACACAGGCACACACACTGCACACAGACACACACACTGCACACACAAACACGCACACATACAGGCACACACACTGCACACAAACACACACTGCACACACAAACACGCACACACACAGGCACACACACTGCACACACACACAGGCACACACACTGCACACATGCACACACACTGCACACAGGCACACACACTGCACACAGGCAGGCACACTGCACACAGGCACACACTGTAGACACACTGCACACACACACACACACACACACACACACACACACAGGCAGAGGCCCCGCTGTGAAATGGGCAGGCATCTCCCTGCACACCTCACCTGCCATTGCCCGTTCACCACACAGAGCCCACCTCACTCACCCACCTGCCAAGTGGTCCAGGGGTCCATTCTCCCCAGCAGGACCAGGAGATCCCTAGGGAAAGCGGAATTGTGGTGGGTGAGTGTTTGGCCTCCAGCCCAGGGACCCCTCAGGGGTGAGGGCACAGAAGAGGGGTAAGGGGCTGAAAGCTGGGGCTCGGTGGGGGTGGCGGGGTCACTGGTCATTCACAGGCTGCTCTGGTTCACCGTCCTGGCTACAGTCACCCTTCGCACTGTCCTGGCACTGCAGGGCTGAAGCAAGGCCAGAGGTTGCCCCAACCTGGCTGGCATCACCCCTAAAACTGCCAATCCTCCCATGGCCCTGCTGGTCCTGTCACATCCCCAGCTTCCCAGCACCAGAGCCCTTTAGCCACAGGGAGCCTCCTCACAGAAACCCCACCCTCCTTAACCCTTCCCCTCCCTAAGACTCACCCGAGTCACCTTTTCCAGGGGAACCAGGGTCTCCAGGAAAACCAAGACCCTGATCCAAAGAGAAAACGAGGACCAAGGTCATAGCCCCTTCAACCCCTTCACCAGAGACTCACAGGCACTGCCCTCCTCCCCCTCTGCACAGGCAGCGCCCGCCGCCTCCCTAGGAAGAGGGTCTCTGCACCCCTCCCCACCTCATGCACTCACTGCACACCTTCTAATGCTTTAGCGGACCAGCCACAGGGCAGCTCTCTCTCTCTGGATCCCAGACTCCATGCATCCTCCTAGGAGACCCCATTCCCAGAGCCTCCCTCCCAGGCATCCCCCGACTCCTGGGCTCCCCACACTCCAAGATCCTCGCTCACAGACACCCATATTCCCAGGGCTGCCATTCACAGGGGTTGAGAGGACTCAGCCCCCATGCCCCCAAAATCATACGGTTCCCTTCGGGGCCACAGTCACCTGACCCAAGGGCCCTTTAGGCCCTGGTGGTCGTGCCTCTCCCAGCTGCCCCGACTCTATTTTCTCCCCATGCTGCCCATGTGAATGTAGCAGAAAAAGTGGAGGGCACCAGGGGTCTTGGAAGATCAAGGGTGCAGCCTCTGCTTCCAAGACACCTTCAGCCACCCCCAACTGCCCTCAGAGAGACACAGAAAGTCCAGCCTATAAGGGAAGGCCCTCGTCCCTTTCCCCTGGAGGTAAGAGAGGAAGAGGTAAGAGGGGAAGGTCTGGAACAGAGACTCCTGGCCGCAGAGGAGTTCCAGCTCAAGGAGGTCACAGGAAAAGTGGGGTGCAGTGAGCAGGTGAAGGGGATTGGGGGGAAGTAGGGCCCTGGAGCTGTCACTCACCTTGACACCTGGCTCACCCTGGAGATCCCGACTCTCCTGGCTCCCCCTGCAAAGAGATTGAGGTCAAAAACCTCTTTCCCCCCTCAAAAAATTTTGGTATTCCCCACATCTTTCTTTTTTGTCTCCCCAGCCAACGTGGGCAGAAATCCAACTTTCATCCCTCACCCAAAATGCTTGTCCATTCACCCCTTCCCAGTGACTGTCTCTCCAGGGGGACCCAGGTTTGCAATGCCTCCCAGGGCACCTTGTGGCCCCGGAGGAGACACAGAAATAGAGGTCATTGCTTAGGGGCCATTCCTGGGGCAGAGGCCCGGAGGAGAGCTCCAGGGTCACCACCGTGAGACAGCGGAGGCCCCCCCAGGGAAGGGGCTTCTCTTGACCCCTGAGAAAAGACTAGAGTGTATGACCTGGGGAAAGGGAGGCAGAGGGCCACACACATCAATCGGGAGGACCCTAGGGACAGAGGTGGGCTGAGTCAGGAGCGTGGGGTAGGGGCTGGGGTTCCCGCTGGGGTGAGGAGGGAGCTGGCTCACCCAGACTCCCTGCGAGCATGGAGAGAGACACTCATGCCACACACGCCCTCTCTCTGGGGGACTCATGGAGGCCATCACCCCCAATGTTCCCTATGGGGGAAACAGAGAGGGGGAGGAGCTTCTCCCCAGCTGTCCCCAAGGTCAGGGGCTTAAGGGAGAGCTGGGGCTCGGTGGGCAGGGGGCAGAAGGGACCTTGCAGCGACCTTAGCTCTAGACTTCCCAGTGGCGCCTGCTGACCCTGTGGAACCTAGAGTTCCACAGCGGGGAAGTGGGGTTGTCAGAAAAACCCAAACAAACCCCTTTGGACATTGACCCCTGTTTCTCTCCCTTGCAGTTACCATGAGGCCCTGTTCTCGCCAAGGCCCTGGTGGGAAGGGAGTGGACATCCCCTGGGGCATGACTGCCCACGGGGTGCCTCCACCCCCTCCCACCCTTCCCCTGACACCCTCTCCCTGTCCCCCAGCTTCCCCAGGCTCCCTTCTCCCCACTGACTCCAGGAAAGCCCAGGAGCCCCTGTGAGGATGGAGCAGTGCGGAAATTGAGAAGTGATGAGAAGTCCGACTCAGGAAGGGGCAGAGGACGCCCACAGAGGCCACGGAGGCAGCAGCGGCACGGAGGCCCAGGTGCTGCCCATAACGAGGTGGCCGGGGACAAACCCCTGCTGCTCTCGGAGCCTCTGTCTTCGTCTGTAGATTGGGGGCTGGCTAAAGGCTCCTGGGGGCCTCCCGCAGCTCTGCTGGTCTGTGCTTCCTGGCATCCGAAGTCCGGGAAGTAAAAAGGAGGAGGGGCACACACCCGGTGCCACCCTGGGCTCCTGGCATCTGGGAAGGCCAGGCAGACCAGGAGCACCCAGCTTGCCCTGTGGAGGGACAGGGAGCAATTAGGAGAGAGAGGAGGCCCAGGTGCCACTCCACTCTGGAGACCCCAATCCTCACATGTGAGGGCCATGCCCCATTCCTCAATGCACCCCCGCACCCCAGCTCCTAGCCCCTTATCTCCTGCCCCACAGCCGTATTTCACAGTCTCTCCTTCCAGAGATTGAATTTTCCCCAATTCTAGTACCGGGATCCCGCTTCCCCGTGCCTGCAGCTCCGTCAAGTCCTTCAGGGTCACTGCAGCCCCCTGCTGACCTCAGCACCACCTGCCCCAGCACCCACTCCTGCTCCACCAAGACGGTACCCCCGCAGGCCCTGCCCTGTGTGCACGTGGCACCTCATGCCGACTCCCCACCTGTCTTCCTCCTCCTGATGCTGCAAGGCTCCTCCTGCCCAGGCAGCTGTGGGGCGCCCGGATTGGGAGCAGCGATTCTGCAAGCAGACTGCCCTGGCTCAGCCCCCTGCCTGCCTGTCACTGCGCATGTGATGACCAAGCCTCCCTGGGCCTCTGCAAAGTCTCACGTGCAAAACAGGACCATCCACACCCCACCCACCTCACAGGATGGAAAGGACACATCAGCACAGCGCCGGCACACGGCCAGGTCTGCGGGGAGCCAGCCCTGGAGCCCACGGGTCTCACTGCTGTTGGACGCTCCCTTCTCGAAGGGGCTGCTGCTCTGAGTCTGGGCACATTCACTTTGCCTGCAGTCACTCTGTGCCTCATCTCCAGTCAACTCTCCACATCAGGGGCTTTTCCTTCACTACTTCTGTACCCGCCTCAACCCATCAGCATTCAGAAGGTGCCATATACAGAGAGAGGAGCACGATTAATGCCTGGCCATTTTCAATTGACTGGACGATGTCAGCTATGGACGCCCCCAACGCCAGCCCTGACCCTAGAGCTCACATCCCTAGAGGGGCCAGGCACAGATCTCTCCTCCCGTCCTCACTTTGCCTTGAGTCCTGGGGGTGGCTCAGGGTTCATTGTGTTCCTTTTGCTCCTTTGAACCATCCTCTCCTGTGGAACCAGGGCTCCAACCTCGCCCTGAGTGACAGGCTGGGAGAGGTGAGTGTGGAGGACTGGAGATGAGGTCTGGGCCCCAAGGAGAAAAACGCTTCAGTGAGGCTGAGTGGGGCTGGCAGATCCCAGGGGCTGTGGCAGGAGAGGGGCCCATGGAGTATAGAGGGTGTGGCGATCCAGGACCAGCGTGATGCAGATCAGGGTTGCCACCTGCAGGAACCAGGTCCCCAAGGATGCCAGCACTGGAATTGAGGAGCCCAGGGCCTCCGGGGAATGAACCGGCGCTTGGGGGCTCCAGAGTGCAGAATCATTAGGACATGGAGATGGGGCCAGTGTGCGGTCTCTATTCAACCTGACTCCTTTCACACCTCTGTCACCTGTGAACCTTAGAAAGCCACCCTCCCCTAAGCAAGGCGGAGGTGAGAGGACCCCATGGATGATAGAGGGCCGGGGGCTCTCATGGAGGATTCTGAGGACATGGGTGCAAGGGCGGGCTCAGGAGCAGCGATGGCAGGAGTGAGATGCTGGGAAGTCACCTTTGCACTCTTACGGCCCTTGAGACCCTGAATTCCATCTGCACCTTGGAATTACAGGAGGACAGAGTGGCCAGGGATGGCGGTGGGGTGGAAGGAGCAAGCTCCTGAGACCCCATCTCACTCCCTTCCACACAGTTCTTTACCCCCAGTCTGGTGGGCCTTGACACCTTGAGGTCCTGGGTATCCCAGTGGGCCCTGAGGTTCACATGGACCTGGAAGAAATGCGTTTATACAGGGGCCTCAGGGTGTCGCTGAGGGGGCCTCGGGTTGGGAGAAATGGACGCCACAGTGCTGGAGTCTGGGCTGGGCTCCCGGGCACAGGAGTTTCGCACCACATGGACACTCGCTTACTCCTCTAGCATTTACTGAGCACCTACTGTGTGCTGCTGGGTCCTCAAAGCTGAGGCAGACCCACTGTCTGCAGTGACTGTGCTGTGCTCAGCAGGGGCATCTCCTCCCTGGCCCCCCACTGCCTGGGTGCTGGGGCTGCCCACTCATGCACCATCCTAGGATCCTGTATTCCAGCCCAGTATGCGCCACACGGGGGTGGGGTGGGCAGCAGAGCAGATGGGGGCAGAGTCCCTGCTCAGGGTTAGTGGGAGGGACTAGGGTGGCTATAGCCACTAATCAGGGATTCCGAGGGGAGGGCCTGGGCAGTGTAAAATGATGACAGCCTGGGACAGCTTCTTGTGTGCAGGGTGACAACAGGCCCTGGGGAATGCTGGGTGGGCAAGGGTGGGTGCTGGCTCATCCTCTGTCCCAGCCTTGGGTTGGGGGATTGCAGCCCCTATCCACCTCCTGGTGCTGATACCCCAGAGAGCCCCTCTGCATCTGCAGCCCCTGTAACTAATGGGGTGCTGGCCGGCCTGGATTCTGTGCTCTCCTGGCTCCTGAGCCTCTGGCATGGCTGTTGCCAGGGCGGCCACATCTGTCCTTGGGGCCAGCAGAAGCAGGCCCAGAAGTGTCCCCACCCACAAACCCCAGAGCAGGTGTGTCTCTGCACAGCCCAGCCCAGCCTATCAAGGATGGGTCCCAGGGAACAGGGCCCTCTCACCCTCATCTGCCCAGCCTTGGGGGGCCTGGGCTGGGACTGGTATTGGGGTTCTTAGGCCTGTGGGCAGCAGACACCAGGTCCCCAGTGACCAGCCTGTGGCCAGGTTGGCCAAGCGCTCACTGCAGCCTGGGCCAAGAGTGGCCCTGTCCCACTGCCATACTCACCAGACCCTGTGAGACTGGTTGGGGGATCCCAGACAACATGCCTTGTCCAAGGACCCAGGAAGGGAGGAGTTTGATGCCCTTCAAGGAGCACAGAACATCCTCACTGTGGCCGCCAGGATGGGCGGCAGAGGGCCCCAGTGTCTGCAGTGCACAGCCGGGCACATGGCACTCCCTGCCCTTCCACGTGCCCCATCGTCGTCCAGGCTTGGCCAGGGGCCTGCCGAGTGCTACTCCCCTCCCCCGAGTCCCCAACACCTGCACTGTCCTCACTGACCTGTGAGCCGGCACCCACTCTCCACTGTGTCCTCACGCCATGGCCATGAGGGACATCTGAGCCAGGGCAGCCACTGGTGAATTGTTGTCAGCCGGGGAGCAGCTGCACCCCCAGGCCAGCTCCCAGTGGCCCACCCTGCACTTGGGGTGCCCGCAATGCATGTGCAGCCCTGCCCGACTCAGCTCCATGCAGGGGGCTTTCCAGTTCCCTGGACATCTGTGGCCACAGCAGAGGACACCTGAGACTCTAAACTGGGGACCTGCCTTGGGGACCCTTCAGTCCCTTCCCAGGTTCTAGGCACAGTGCGGTCCCTCCTGCCTCCTCCCGGCTTCTGGGCCTTGGCACCCACGTCCCCCGACCCCAGGCTCCCTGCTGGGCCCATTGTCATCCCAGCATTGCCACCTTCAGCCCACACATATTCTTCCGGCTCTGAAACCCTCCCCTGCCCACACCAGGCCCCCAACTAGGGCCCAGGGCTCCCTCCCTTACTGGTCCCAGGCACAGGAGAGCCCAGGTCAGGGACGACCCAGGGAAGCTGACTGAGCCCCCACTGCATAGAGAAGGAATGTGTTCCTGGCAATCTGCCGGGTTCTGGTCTGAGCCAGGCTGGACTGTCCAGGGCAGCTGCTCCTCCTGTTGGTCCTTGTCCTCGCCGATGTGTTTCCCAAATGCACATCTGCTCAGACTGTGATCTTATGTGAAGCTGGTGTCTCCGTGTTGGGGTATGTGATGGAGCTCCTCAGCCCAGCCGGCAGCATCTGCAGCTTGCCCGTGAGAACCCTGACCACCTTGAACCCCAGGCCTCCCTGACCAAGTGTCAACTCCTGGAAGGATCCAGGGACTGCTGAGCACCAGGGATGGGCTCCTGGCCCCTCAGGCCCAGTGCCACTCTGGAAGCTTCTTCTGAACCCCAAGCCCCGAGTCCAGGGCTGCAGGCAAGGGCTTAGTGCTAAATGCAGACATTCAGGAAGCATCGCAAGTGTGGACCCCATCCACACTCGGCCCTTCCTGCATCCTACAGACAGTGGGACCCAAGCCTCCACCCCAGCATCAGCAGAAATCCCCAGCCCCTGGGACACCAGCTCTGTGCCCCTGCGGCACTGCCCTTGTCCCTCAGCCCCAGACGTAGGTCTGGAGGCCTGAGAACCACGTCAACCCCCAGCCTGCTGCCTCTGCCCAGCCGTACTCAAGCTGGCCCACTGTGAGTGCAGGGTGCAGCCTCAGCTGCAGCTTGCCCCCCGCCTCCCTAGTCCATCTAAATGTGCATATTTGGGCCTTCTGCAGACTTAATATACGTATTCAATAGCTGAATCTAGGCATGTAAGAGCTCAGTAATAATGTAGCCACATTAGTGTTGTATGTGGAAGGGTAAACGTTTACTGAGTGTGATTTCACACTCCAGAGAGAAAAAAAATATATTCTTCCCTGGCAAAGGGGAAAAGATTCTCTTATCTTTTCAAAGTCATTAAAGTCTACCCTTAGATACAGAAAAATCCTAGGTGGAGTAACACACAGACTGAGCATCCTAATCCAAAATACTGAAATCTGAAATGACCAAAATCTGAAACGTTTGAAGTGCTGGCATAATACCATACGTGGAAAATTCCACCTCTGACCTTAGGTGATGGGTCACAGTCAAAATGCAGTCAGATTTGTGCTTTATGCAAAAATTATTTAAAATATTATGTCCAGGTAGTTTCAGGGTATTTGTATAAGGTGTACACGAAACGTAAATGACCTTTCTGTTTAGACTTGGATCACATCCCCAACATAACTCATTATATATATATATATATATATATATATATATATATATATATATTCAAATATTTCAAACTCTAAAAAATAAAAAAAAATCCATAGCACTTCTGGTCCCAAGGTAAGGGATCCTTAGCCTGTTTTAAACTTTAATAGCTGTGGCCATTTTAATAGGAATTAATCATAAAATTGTTACAGATTTAACAGAGGGTTAAAAATCTTATTTTTTTAGGGTGAAGGAAGAAGAGAACAATTTAGAACAGGGGGTTCAGACTTCATCAGGTAACTTTCACAGGGCAGGGTAATATGAACAACATGAAGCTTTGAGGAAAGTGTACCACATTAAATGCTTCGTAATTTGAACTAAGGTTTCTCCTAAATAGTTTACATTTATTTATCTATAATATTACTTTTGTTTTCCTTTAAAAAAAATCTAGGAAGGTAGCTATGACAATTTTACATGTGTGGAAACTGTGGCCTGATTAGGAGTTCATCAGTATGCCCAGGGTCACACAGCGAGGAGAAGGCAGAATGGGGTTTTGAATCGAGTTACGACTGACCAGACAGAATGTACTTTAAAAAATTGTTCCTCAAAATCCTTTCATGAAGATTACGTGGACTAATATTTAACAGGTGGGCATCAAGTAAGGAAAACTAGCATTGCTGGATGATTTCTACACTAAAACTATGCTAATATGGTAGAATATACACTGATCTAGTATAGGCACTTTGGGAGGCTGAGACGGGCGGATTGCCTGAGCTCAGCCTGGGCAAGATGGTGAAACCCCGTCCCTACTAAAATATAAAAAATCAGTTGGGCTGGTGGTCGGGTCTGCAATCCCAGCTACCCAGGAGGCTGAGGCATGACAATTGCTTGAACTCGCTTGAGTTTGGGAGGCGGAGGTTGCAGTGAGCCATGATCGGGCCACTGCACCCCCAACCTGGACAACAAAGCCAAACTTTGTCTCAAATAAATAAATAAATAAATAATAAACCATAGGGAAACTCCCGTCGCCAGAGAACTGCTCGGGGTCCCGAGTGTGGGCAGCACAGGGAGGTGCCGCGCTCCTGCCAGGGCTGCACAGTCCACAGTGGCGCAGAGCGCAGGGAGTCGTGGATGCTGCCATCGACTGAGAGCCGGCGGGGGTACGGGGGACAGGATCTCCGATGCCTCCGGGTGCCCTCAGTGCTGGACAGAAGCTCCTCCTGGCTAAGATTCAGTTGGGAGGGTGGAGCCAGCAGCCTCTAGGCCCACGATCCCTCCAGAGGCAGCCTGGCAGCGGATCCGGAACCTGGCTTCCGCCTGCGGCGTCCAGATGCGGAAAGCAGGGAGCCTGAACCCAAAACTGCGATCAGAGAATCGAGAACTGTGTATGAAGAGTTTCTCTCGCGTCCTGAGTGTTCTCCTGTAGAAAGAGTGGAGGTGCGGCGAGCTCACACACAAGATGCTCTCAGGAGACCCTGAGTTCCCTTTGTGCCTGTGAAAGGAAAATTTCTTGAGCCCCCCAAATCACTCAGTTAAACTTTAGCTGGGGATTGCTTAGGGCAAACCTGCCTCCCATTCTATTTAAAGTCACTCGTCTGCTCGCTGAAATAGATGCGTATCTGATTTGCCTCCTTTGGAAGGGTATTGGTGCTGAGCAGCTCCAAGGTGTGGGGCAGGGAACCGTTCAGGACGGAGGGCAGATGCAGGCCAGGGCGGCGTCCAGGAGCGGCCAGGCAGGTGCTGCTGTGTGGTCCGCGGCACCGGGGGCAGTGGGGGCGTGGGTACCTCCAGCTCATGCTTGCGTTTCTCCAGGGCGCTCTCAGGCACAGGGTCTCCAGGGGACACCGCTGAGAGCGGTCTGTCAGAGCGTCCAGAAGGCATGTTGGGCATACAGCATCTGTTGGGGGAAGGCTTGCACCTGCCACACCAAAGGCTCCGTCTGTGACTGTGACTGTGGCGGGAGCTGCGGTGGTGCGCTCCGAGCAACTGGAGGCTGCCGGGACTCTGGCAGCGGTCAGTGGTGCTGTGGGTGACGTATCTGCTGCGGCTGCTGGGGCGGGACCTGGGAGGCGGCAGGCTGCAGCTACTGCATTGGTGGCTCTGTATTGACACTGGGCCCGCAAAGCCTGCTGCTGCTGCTGCTGCTGCTGCTGCTCCTGTTGCTGCTGTAGCCGCAGCTGTGCCCTGTGCTCCTGCAGCAGCATGAGACTGCTGCTGTGTCTGTTGCTGGTTTTGACGATTCACTGTAATTGGACGCTGCTGCTGTCGCAGCACCTGCACCGCTGCCTGGAACTGCTGCTGCTGGGCATCACTCTGCTGAGCCTGGAACCGCTGCGGCTGTAGCGCCGCCTACTGGACGCAACGTTGCTGCTGCTGTGCCACCCATGGAGTGGCAGCCGGGTCTGAAGACCTGCCTTAGGCACCACAGTCATGCCAAGGGGCCTCCCCGAGGTTCCCCGGGCAGCTTCCCGAGAGGAGCATCGGCTGCCCAACAGCGCCAAGGCCGCCCACAGGCTGTCCCGTCCGGGGAGGCCAATTCCCGTGGCTTCCGCAGCCGGCCAGCGTGGCAGGCTCTGGAGAGCGTTCCTAGGATCACTGACGGAAACTTGAGGTTTCTTGTCAGGAATGTCTGGAAAATACATGATGAGCCTCACCACGAGAGAACAGTATCGGTCCCGGGTTTTGGCCTTCGGGGGCACATGGCTCTGCATTTCCTTGCTGGATGTGCTGCAGGCCATGCCAGCTTTCCTCCTGGCATCCTCGGTTCTACTGACCAGCTCCTGCTGGTCGGACATGTATGTACCAGACTTTCTTTATCCATCCAACCAATGATGGACACAGGTCAATCCTTAATCTGGGTTACTGTGAATAGTGCTGCAGTGAACATGGGAGTACAGATGTCTTCAATGTACCGATTTCCTTTGCTTGGGGTATATACCCAGCCGTGGGATTGCTGGATCCCACTGTTTTTACATTGTTGAGGAAGCTCCAAACTGTTCTCCATAGTGGTTGCACTAATTATATTCCCATCAACAGTGTACAAGGCTTTCCTTTTCTGCACACCCTCGATAGCATTCACTATTCCCTAGCGTTTGGGTAAAATCCATTTTAACTAGAGTGAGATGCTATCTCATTGTAGTTTTGCCTTTTTAAAAATATACATAATTAGTGACACTGAGGATATTTTCACATACCCGTTCGCCACTTGTATGTCATCTTTTGGAACATGTCTCTTTAGATCTTTTGCCCATTTTAAATTGGATTGTGGTTTTCTTACTACTGGATTGTTTGAGCACCTTATATATTCTGGTTATTAGTACTTGTCAGATGTGCAGTTTGCAAGTATTTTTTCCCATTCTATGGGTTGTTTCTTCACTTGGTTGTTTCTTTTGCTGCGCAGAAGCCTTTTCACTTTATGTAATGCTATTTGTCTGCTTTAATTTGATTACCTATGCCTTTGAGATCTTACACAAAGAATCTTTATGCAGACCAATGTCGTAGAGCATTTCCCCAGTGTTTTCTTCTGGTAATTTTATAGTGTCAGGTATTAGATTTTAGTCTTTAATCCATTTTTATGTGGTTTTTTATTTGGTGAGAAACTATCTATAATAGTTTCATTTTTTGCCTATGGATACTCCATTTTCCCAGGACCATTTATGTAAGACATGATCCTTTCTCCAATGTATGTTCTTGCACCTTTGTCAATAATGAGTTCACTGTAATTATGCAGATTTATTTTTTGGTTTTCTATTCTGCTCCATCAGTCTATGTGTCTGTTTTTATGCCAGTACCATGCTGTTTTGGTTATTATGGCTTTGTTGTATAACTTGAAGTCAGGCAGTGTGATGCCTCCAACTTTGTTCTTTTTGCTCATGATTTCTTTGGCTATTCTGGGTCTTTTGTTGCTTCATATACATTTTAGAATTATTTTTTCTGTTTCTGTAAAGAACACCATTGGTAGTTTGATAAGGATTGCATTGGCCTTGTAGATTGCACTAGGTACTATGGAAATTTTATTGGTCTTTTGTATTTTTTTGGTCTCAATTTCATTTTTTTCTGTTTTAATTTTTTTTTTTTTTTTTTTTTCAGATGAAGTCTTGCTCTGTCACCCAACTTGGAGTGCAATGGCACAATCTCAGCCCACTGTAACCTCTGCCTCCTGGGTTCAAGCAATTCTCCTCCCTCAGCCTCCCAAGTTGCTGGGATTACAGGCTCCAGCCGCCATGCCCAGCTAGTTTTTGTATTTATAGTAGATACTGGGTTTTGCCATATTGGGCAGGCTGGTCTCAAACTTCTGACCTCAGGTGACCTGCCTGCCTCGGCCTCCCAAAGTGCTGAGATTACCAGCATCAGCCACCACGTGTGGCCTCTGCTCTGGTCTTTGTTGCTTTTCTTCTACAAATTTTGGGTTTGTTTTGCTTTTGCTTTGCTATTTCTCTAAGATGCAACATTAGGTTGTTTATTGGAAGTTTTTCTACTTTTTTATGTAGGTGTTTATTACAAATAAACTTCCCCCTTCATACTGCTTTTGTCACATCCCATAGAAAAACATATTTAATGTAATTTCATGTTTTAAAAAAATGTTTTGTGTCCTACCATACGGTCAATCTTTGAGACTGTTGTATGTGCTGGGGAGAAAGATGTGTATTCTGAAGCTGTTGGGCAAAATATTCTGTAAATATGTATTAGGTTCATTTAGTCTGTGGTGTAGACTAAGTCTGATGCTTCTGTGTTGATTTTTTATTTAGATAATCTGTTCAGTGCTGAAAGTGGGTGCTAAAGTTCCAGCTATTATTTTATTGGGGTTTGTCTCTCTAATAATGTTTGCTTTATATATCTGAGTGCTCCAATGCTGGGTACATATATATTTATAATAGTTATATTCTCTTAAAGAATTGATGATTATATAATAAACTTTATTGCCTCTTTTTACAGTTTTTGTCTTGAAATCTACTTTGTCTCCTATAAGTGTAGCTCCTCCTGCTCTTTCTTGGTTTCCATTTGCATGGAATAGCTTTTCCAATCCCTTTATTTTCAATCTCGATGTGTCTTTATAGGTGAAGTGCGTTTCTCGTAGGAAGCCTATAGTTGGCTCTTACTTGTTAATTTGTTCAGCTACCCTTTTTTAGAAGATTGCTTAGGAACAGCAAGAAGATTGTTAAAAATATGTACATGTTTGGCTGGGTGCAGTTGCTCAAGCTTCTAATCCCAGAACTTTGGGAGGCTGAGGTTGGCAGACCATGAGGTCAGTAGACTGAGACCATCCTAGCTAACACGGTGAAACCTAGTCTCCACTAAAAATACAACAAACTTAACTGGGCATGTTGACACATGTCTGTAGTCCCAGCTACTCTGGAGGCTGAGGCAGGAGAATCGCTTGAACCCAGGAAGCAGAGGTTGCAGTGAGCCAAGATCTGGCCACCGCACTCCAGCATGGGTGACAGAGCAAGACTGTCTCAAAAAAATGCATGTACAGCTGCTTTTTCTTCCTGCAAATATTTTTTATCTGAGATTAGTTGAATCCATGGGTATGAAACCCATGGATATGAAGATTCAATTGTGATTCAAATGGGAAAATGAGACGAGAGTCCTCATGGTATTATTGTTAAACAAGCAGTGCTCTCAATCATTCCCAATTACTTAGACAAGCTTAGATCCTGGGAAGAGAGTCAATGTGGGGATGCATTCTGAGTCACTTATATAAGCTGATTAATGAAGAAGCACATTCTGAATCTCTTCCTGTCTCTGTCATTCTATCTCTCTCAAAGATTCCATGATGATAATATACGAAAGACACTTAGTATCTACGCTATCATTCTATACTCCCTGCCTCCAAACTCACCTGTGAATTTTTCTTAGACAACTATGAATAGGTTTTATCTAAGATTGATTAATCAATCAAAGTGGACTTCAACTGTCAACTCCCAAAATTATCATTCATTGAATTAGTCCTTTTAGCTTTAACATCAAAACTCTTCCTTTCAATAAATTGAATGTAAATAATGTCTTAATTTAGAAACTTTTCCATAGTCAATTCAGATGATCAGAGAGAACACTTTCACATTCTGAAATAGTATTTAAACTATAATAGCAAGAATTCATAAAGAATTAATAAATTATCTTCTAAAATAACAAAAGTGAAGACATGCTTTAGGTTTTCTGTGCTCAACTAGAAAATTCAGAAATGCAGTTAATGGAAGTGTAGCCCCCAATTCTTCTTCCTTCCTTCCTTCCTTCCTTCCCTCCTTTTTTGTTGCAACCTTACTGCAACCTCCAGCTTTCAGATTTAAGCAATTCTCCTGCCTAAGCCTCCCAATTAGCTGGTATTACAAGCACCCACCACCATGCCAGGATAATTTTTTCATGTTTTCAGCAGAGACGGTTTTCCACCATTTTGGCCAGGCTAGTTTCTAACTCCTGACCTCAAGAGATCTCCCAGCCTCGGCCTCCCAAAGTTCTAGGACTACAAGCATGAGCCAGCACACTAGGCCAGTTAGATCTATTTTTAACAGCTTTCAAGTGTAGTCTGCAAACTGAAAATTGTGAAGAGACAGCAAATAGGACTTTTCCAACAAGAATTTTCAAAGCAATTCAACATTTTAAAATTTTACTGTGGTGAACATAATAACCATTACTACATTCCCACATTTCAGTGAACATTTTAGGTATTTGATGGGTTCTATCACTGCATGAAACCCTGGAAAGATATCTTTTCATACCTAAAAAATCCAACAATACAGAAAAAAAAATCAAATAGCAAGGGTACAAAAATGCTGTTACAAATAAAAGACACTTTATCTTGATTCGATGTAAAATCACTAGGACAGCTACTTGTTTGCTTAGAAAAGACCCAAGCATGCTGTCAGGTAAATTTAAAGTATTTTTAAGAGAAAAAGTAAGCATGATGTGTTTATGTAAATTTGATACTCACAAGACTACTATGAATGGTGTCTTTTTAGAAGCTCTGTCGATAACCAGATTAGAAGTAACTCCTGGTGCTCCAAAGCCCAAAAGCCAGAAATCCAGTGGGTCCTCACTGAAGGAGAGGTCCGTGGATGGGCATCCTTTTAGTGTGTAAGGGCCCACACAAGACCACACCCACTTCCTGAAACTGATTAGATTGCACAGGAAGGGGTAAATTGGCTGATTAGATTTATATAGTACAGAAAACCACACTTGGGGGCTCAAAGCTCAACAGACAAGTTTGGGATGCAAGAAAGTTGACTTTACACAACTTGTTCAAAGAAATATTTTATGTAAAACAATTATTTCATTAAATATGTTTTTATTTTGCACATGCTAACTTTTATTTATTTTTGAGACAGTGTCTCATTCTGTTGCTCTGGTTGGAGTGCAATGGTTGAATCTTGGCTCACTGCAACCTCCCCCTACCTGGTTCAAGTAATTCTTCTGCTGCCTCAGCCTACCAAGTAGCTGAGATTACAGGTGCCCATCATTACACCAGCTAATTTATGTATTTTTAGGAGAGAAAGGATTTAACCATGTTGGTCAGGTTGGTCTGGAACTCCTGACCTCAGTTGATCCTCCCACCTCAGCCTCCCAAAGTGCTGGGATTACAGGCATGAGCCACCGTGCCCAGCCACATGCTAACTTTTAAAATTTTATTTCTTACTGTGAGTTTTAAAATTATAATTGCTTAAGTGCCTAGCCATTATTTAACAGAATATGTCCAAAGATAAAACATTAACTGGGATTACAACACATCTGTACTGTGTAACTCCCTTGTTTAAAAAAGTGTTGGAGGAACTCAATTGTGTTTCATATAATTGTATATATAATGCTTAGTAGAATTAGTTGTATTAAGCTTTTTTTCTTATTTTTACTATTTTATGACCATTTCATAATGATTGTTTTATATAAAAATAAAAGCTTTTTTCAATTCATACACCTTTTTGAATAATTTCACTACAGATACTTTACATATATGTACACAAATATCTAAAGCAATGTATGTATTCATATTTTTAAAATTATATAATAGTTATTTACAGAATAATAATCATTATTATTACCTTTTTTTGAGACGGAGTCTCCCTCTGTCACCCAGGCTGGAGTGCAATGGCATGATCTCAGCTCACTGTAACTTCTGCCTCCCAGATTCAAGCAATTCTCCTGCCTCAGCCTCCCAAGCGGCTGGGGTTACAGGTGTCTGCCACCATTCCTGGCTAAGTTTTGTAATTTTAGTAGAGATGGGGGTTTCACCATGTTGGCCAAGCTGGTCTCAAATTGCTGACCTCAGGTGATCTATCTGCCTCCAACTCCCAAAGTGCTGGAATTTCAGGCCTTAGCCAAAGCACCCAGATGCTATTTACAGAATAATTACATGCATAATTATCTTTAATAGTGTATAAAAGATATTTTTAACACAGTCGCCATACTAGCAGATTTTGTTGTTGTTTACCATGATTTAATAAATCACCAATGTTTACACATACTTGTATTAACAGATTATCTAAAGTTTGCGGATTTCGGTCATTTCTATAAACTAAAAATTAACAAACCTTGCTAGAAACTGAAAAAGTAAAAATCTAAATAAAAGTCACCATTTACATATTAACAGACATTAAAACAATTATAAACCTTATAAAAGCATGTCCTAGTAAAAGATGCAGTGGCTGTCTTTTTAATCAATCCATGGCATTGCAAATTAGTATGTTTTCTGAGGTGTCATTTGATCAGCATTATGCTTCAAAAAATAGATCCAAAAAAGTTAGAAAAGGTAATCATAGATACATATATGCAGAGTCTTCCATAAATGTTGTTTTTTGAAAACTGCTTCAAACACTTCTTAAAATGTTGTATATTATCTACCTAAGTGTAGAGAAGAAAGGCTTTCTACTAGTCTCACTTTTCAGGAAAAATTCAATGCTGTGTTGTGTAGAATGCCCTGAATTAGAAAGAAATAAACAATGAGCACTTATGAGATGCATAAAAAAGAATGAGCAATAATTGCAAACTTTAGTGCTAGAGGCTGAAAAAGTTACCATCTATTATACTACAACTGTGTCATCACGCAGAATAGGTAAGAGAGAAAAAGCAGTATTTCATTACCTAACTAAAATATACTGTCATTCAAATGAAAATATCAGACATTTATTAATTACAAATTATATGCTACAAGCTGTTCTAAGTACTAGCTTACTTAATTCTTACAGTAACCCCATGAGATAAATAATATTTCATACTCATTTAAAGATTAATAAATGTAAGAACAGGAAACTTCAATAATTTGAATAGTTATATTCAAATTAAGTAGGGTTTGAACACAGGCAGTCTGTCTCTGAAAACTGTTTTTCTCTCAGTGATATTAAATATGTTGCCAAAGTATGTTCCTAAGCCACAGAACTGCATACAATATTTTGCGGGAAATGCTTCTTGCATGCTGGCAGAATTGATTGGAAGTTTACACAGCTTTCAAGTATTGTGCAGGTTTTGGTGCATTTTATAGAATAATAATATTCACCTTGTCCCACATCTATAACACTGTCCAACTCTCTATCAATGACATCACAAAAAGTCTGTTGGCATGCTCAGCCAAACCCCATAACAAACGCATTGTGCAATTCCTACAATGCAGTGTAGCTCGTCTGTTCAAAGCCCAGAATGTCTCAGAGGATCTCGTGTGTGCACTTCTCTGGTTACTCACAAAATGAGTGTCTACTATGGACTCTCCATATTGGTAGGGATTGGAGCCAAAATAGTAACAAACCTACATGTTCTGCACATGAGTCCCGAAAATTAAATTTTTTAAAAAATTTAAAAAATGAAAACTCAATCCTTAAGGAGCTCATGGTCTAGTAGGTGATACAAAGGAAGGGACAGTCATCCTGAAAGTCTTCCTAAGAGAAGTAACACCTAAACTGAAATCCAACAGATGAGGGTAGTCTTATCTTTTCTGAGGGTAAAGTTTACATGACAGCAGTTGCCATGAGAAAAGATTTTAGGACCTGGAATAGTGGCTCATGCCTATAATTCCAGCACTTTGGGAGGCCTGGATAGATAGACTAGTCAAGCCGAGAAGTTCAAGACCAGCCTGGGCAACCTGGTGAAACTCCATCTCCACAAAACACACACACACACACACACACACACACACACACACACACACACACACACAAATTAGACAGGCATGATGGTGCACGCCTGTAATCTCACCTACGTGGGAGTCTTAAATTGGATGATTGCCTGAGCCCAGATGACAGAGGTTGCACTGAGCTGGGGTTGTGCCACTGACTCTAGTCTGGGCGACAGAGTCAGACTGTTTTTCACACACACACACACACACACACACACACACACTTGTTCTGTTCTCTTGCTGGGTTGAAGCCCTTCTATTTCATCTACGTCCGAATGCTTTCTGAAATACAAATGTGCCTATATTCCTACCTGCTTAACCTTATTACGGGATTTTGATAAACTACAAGAAAGTAGTTACACTCCTCTGGATGTCTTCCAAAACTTATTTGAAGTATTTGATGCTCAATGTATAAATTGTTCTTCCCTCAAATCCCTTGGATTTTATTTTATTTATTTATTTTTTGAGGCAGAGTTTCGCTCCTTACCCAAGCTGGAGTGCAATGGCGCGATCTTGGCTCACCGCAACCTCCACTTCCTGGGTTCAGGCAATTCTCCTGCCTCAGCCTCCTGAGTAGCTGGGATTACAGGCACGCGCCACCATGCCCAGCTAATTTTTTGTATTTTTAGTAGAGACGGGGTTTCATCATGTTGACCACGATGGTCTCAATCTCTTGACCTCATGATCTACCCACCTCGGCCTCCCAAAGTGCTGGGATTACAGGCGTGAGCCACTGCGCCCCTTGGATTTTAATAAGAGTGAGTTATTTATATTTCTTTAACTTGCCACAATCAACCATACTTCTATTATTTTTATGTAATATGATTACCCTGTTAGTAGAAATATAAATGAAATCACTTTAAAACAGTAAGTGGCATTGCTCAGTAGAATTGACAATCCACAAATTTTATAACCCAGATATTCCACCTATCGGAAGATGCTGTCAGGAAAGAGAATCTCTTGATTATTTGCATGAGCAGACATGCTCACAAAACCAAAATACAAAAATAAATCCAATGTACAACAGCAAAAAATGAATAAATTTATTATGCACCAGTTATCCAAACTTGGGTTATCCACTCGCTCTTGATTTTTTACATAAATAGATCTAGACCTTTTAAATATATATATATAGTCAAGTGTTAGGATGTCAGTCTTTTTGAGTAGAAGACATTGGAGAGAATTCCAAAAACGTGCTTCCAATCTGCTTTGGAAATGACATCTCCGGTATCTGGCCCAGATGGTATGCAGGGGTACACCAGTTCCCAGATTCTGTAGTTAAGGCTGCTGCTATAGCACTCACTTCTTCAAGTTCATGGTGACCAGGAGACCTCAGCAGCCAAGAGCTTCTTCTGATACTGGCCTTTTTTCAAATTTGCAGTGGAGCACCTCAGAGATGACATTTCTACCTAAACAGCTTTACAAGTGGCCCAGAAGGCAAGTTTCCAGGGAGTCCTGAAGTGTGGATTGAAACCAAGTTTTTTTTTTTTTTTTTTTTTCCTTTGTATGCGGTGTATTTTAAATGACTTTCAAGATACACATATTTTTTTCCTTTAAAAAAGTCTGCTGTAGCAGTTTTGTTCTTGAATTTTGCTGGTCATCCTCATGGTCCCGAGCCCCCAAACTCTGGGTTGTGGAGGCAGCCGAGGCGGAGGCTGGGGGGCCCACACGGCCTGTCCTGGCGGTGCTCGCAGCACTGGCGGAGCAGCTGGGCCCCATCTTGCCACAGCTCACGCATGGGCAGCATGTGAGCGAAAACGTCCATGTATTTCAAAGCAGTAATAATTTAAAATTATGAAAACCTTTCCGCCACTGAACGCTTAGAAGGTGCGGTCAGACAGCGAGGCCAGGGAGGCCGGGGTGCCCCGGCAGGGGCCGTATGGCGCAGGCCTTCCCAAGCCAGGGGGCCCGTGGGCCGGGCTCGGGTCTCGCCCGGTACAGGCCGGGCCTGCGGTGCCGACCAGCCAGGAGCGGCGCCGCCGGGGCACACGGTCTGCGAGGGCCACGTGGCGCCGGCCGGGGGTGGGGGGCAGAGGCCCCGCACTTTCCCCGGAGCCTCGGGTCCCCCGGGCGGGGGTGGGTGCGGACCGGGGTGGCGCCGGCAGACGCGGGCTCAGGAGCTCCTTGCGGCGTTCTGGTTGCCGGGCGAGCTGGAGGCGGAGGAGGACGCGGAGACGCTCAGCCCCGCCAGGCCCGGGGCGTTCGTGGCCGAGTTCTGTCCCGTGAGGCTTTTCCGGCAGCCGGGGCAGCCGCCGTGCTTGGCGGGGACAGCGGCGAGGGCGGGAGAAGGGGCAGGTCGGGGCGGGCGCGCGGGCGGGCACCCCCTGCTCCCTCCAGGGCACCCCGCGGCCTCGCGGACCCGGGGCTGCAGGGCAGCCGCCGCCCGCGCCGGCCCGGCGCACGGTCGTCCTCGCACACGGGCGCTCCCGCCCGGAGCCCGGTGCCCCTCGGGGCCGGGGCGGCGGGCAGGGCCTGGGTCTTCTCCGTCCGCCGGTGGGGGCCGCGTTCTCAGACGGATTGAGCGGCCGCGTGAGGACGGCGTCCGGGCCGCGGGCCGCGGGGTCGGAGGGCGGAGCTCCCCAGGGACCCGGGCCGGGGACGGCGGCGGGCGCGGTGTCCGTAGGCGCCGGGCGACCCCCTCCAGCGTGGGGGCGCCTTCGTGTCGGCCGGTGGCCCGCCGCGGGGGGAGGCGGCGCGGGGCCCCGGGGGCGGGTGCCGGGACTCGGGCTCTCGCTCCCCCCGGCGCTCGGGGTCCCTGCCGTCGACAGCCTGCGCCCCCGGAGGGAGCGTGGGGGTCTCGACGCCGCCGTCAACGATGCCGAGAGCGAACTGTCTGCGGCCCTGCGGTCCTGAGGTCCTGGTCCACGTTCTCCAAAGGCAGCCGGTTCCAGCGGTTCCAGTCCGTGAGGGCTGCGCAGGGGGCAGAACCATCCTCTGTGCCCCTGGTCTCTTCTGGAAGCTCCTCGATGAAACCAGACTCGCGTCTTGGGCAGATACAATCCTGCAGGCGTGGGACGATCTCCACGGAGCAGCAGTGGCAGAAGCACCGTCCGGGCTGTGGCGACGCCTGGGCCTACTCTGTGCCACCCACCCCCAGCACTTCAAGTCCAGGAAAGTAGACGTATGAGCCACAAAAGGCTGGATTACCAATAACTACACATGTTCTCTCGCAGTAATAAAGTTCTAGCCCAGACACTTTTTAGAGTGATTGTGCTTAACGAAGAGTAGAGTTGATGAATGAAGATTCTGTGTATTGACTTAAAGGAAAAAATAAGTCCTTTGCTTCCTCTTTTTCAGAAAATTTCTGATGGGTGTTCACCGATTTGTCTCTCTCTTTCTCAAGTCGTTCAGTCTTCAGAGACAGCTTGTACATCTCCAGGGCCATTTCCACATCATCTGGGCTTGGCAGGCGCTGCGTGAGCTTTCTGCCTGTGAGCACCTGCTCGCAGCCTTCGGACACCGCCCAGCCACATCCGGGCACTTCTGGGTACCAGGTACCAGGTTCTTCCCTCTGAGCAAGTGATACTTTTTGGACTGACCAAAAGTTTTTCATGCGCAACACCACAGCAACTTTCAACATTCAGTGAGGGCAAGATGTGAGGGGTCTCTTCATCGGCTTCTCAAACTTCACCCTGGAAACAATGGCAATTCCTTATATGTGCTCATCACATATGATTTAGACTTCTCCTTACACTTTACTAGACAATATTTCATTGCTCAAATTCTATCATAATTAATCATTCTTTATATTAACTTTCCTTATTCACATTATTATGTATTTTCTGTGTCTTGATGGTCCATGAATCTTATTTTCATTTGAATAAATGCTATCTATCTAGCTGAACACTTAAAAGCCTGTGGGAAAAAATCAAGTACCATAAAAATATACATGGCATGATTGCATTTATAAAAAATAGTAAACTACATAAAACAAAAACATAAAACATGTAAATAATATAGCCATGTATGATAAAATCATAAAGAATAACAGGAAATAAACATAACAATTCAAGAAAGTGAAAAAGCACAACTGTCGTGAATACATAGGGGACCCAAAGATATTGAAAATATTATTTTCTTAATATAGCTAGTAGGTTCACAAATGTTCACTTCATTACTATTTTTCTCTACCTTGTGTGTTATATGATAGTGTTTTATATAAAATACTTTTAATAAAAAATTATTTCCTATGCTATACAGTGATTACATTTACTAAAAGTGTAATTTAATTAGTTTCTCAACCATGTGCTGAGCTAGTGATCCTCTGAGCCCTGGGGGGCCAGGCAGGGCGTGAGGCCTCCGCCTTGGAGCAGTTGTGCATGTTCCCCAGTGCGCTCTAGGACACACTGATGCTTTCCTATGTGTGAAGTGACATGAACAGATTAGACTTGATTCCCTGATAATGCCAGATGAGAGTTTTACCATATTTACCCATTCCCCTTGGATGTTTTACTGAGTTTGATTCTTCCATTTCAGAATAATTATTATTTTTTTTGCCTAATTATTATTTTTTATTTTTAGTCCATAACAAGGAAATAAAAGAAAAATATATACACAGATAAATATATGAACACTCACATGACTGTATATAATGTCTAGCTTTATTTCTAATATACTCCTTTAAACTTCACCAATATACCCATCATAAGCCTTTCTGAATGATATACCACAAAAATCTCTATGGATTCTCTAAAGAACCCTCTCAGGCTGCTTCTTTCAAAGCCTCTGCAGCTGCCTGCACTGTGAAGGCTGCAACAGCAGTCTTTCTCTTCACTTCTCCCTTAGTTTTGCAAAGATCCACTTTGGTTTCAATATCAAACAGAGCATCAGAAATTCCTGAAAATGACTCCCTTGAATACTTGCTGTGGCTGCTTGGAGCATGGATGACATGCCTGTTGATAAAACAGTATGGTCTTTATTAGTTGCCTAAATGTTACAGAAGAGAAACACAAGAGCATGCTACCATTTTAACATTGAATATTTCTAATTTAACAATTTGAACAAGTCACTTCTCAACTGAACTTCCACATTCAATCATCTCTAAAGACTAGTCTGGCCAGGGAAGGTAGTACAAGCCTGTAATCCCAGCCGCTTGGGAGCCAGAGGTGGGCTGATCACAAGGTCAGGGGTGCGAGACTAGCCTGGAAAGCAAGATGAAACCCCGACTACTGAAAATACAAAAAGTTAGCCAGGCATGGTGGCGCATGCCTGTAGACCCAGCTACTCAGGAGGAGGGAGAATTGCTTGAACCTGGCAGGCAGAGGTTGCAGTGAGCTGATTATGCCACTGAACTCCAGCCTGACCTATAGAGAGAGACTGTCTCAAAAAAAAAAAAAAATCATAGTCTATGAAATACATATTAATTAATTATATTTTCACTTTGAGCAAAAACTTAAAAGTGGTAAGTGGTTCAGTGCTACAACAGTAACAACAATATAGAAAACACAGCAATCATTCTTGATAAGAGTATTTAGTTACAATTTTCCAAATTCTTCAAAATAAATTACACACAGTTTGTATTAGTATTTCACAGAGAAGAAAATTGAGGTCTGAGAAATCAAGTGACTGAAGTATCTGTCTCAAGGCATATTATAAATAAGTCCTGATTTTTTAATGCATTATAATAAGTTATAGCACAACAGTGATCATTAAAGTCTTGTTTGTGATTAGCCAAAATTTTATTTTTTTGTTCTTTTTTAAAAAGTCACACTATCATGTTAGAATATGTGACATAAAACATGAAGAATCATCAGAAACAATTTTGTAATGTTTCACATGACCACGGCAGAAGAATATTTTACAGTAGGAGCTAAGATAGTTCATGCAATAGACCAGGAAGAGAAGAACAAACTCTGACGTAAATAAATAAGCTCCAGAGCAGTGGCTCATGCTTTTAATCTCATAAATTTGGGAGGCTGAGGTGGGAGGACTGCTTGAGGTCAGGAGTTGGAGACAATCCTGGGCAACATAGGGACACCCTATCTCGACAAATAAAAGTACAAATATTAGCTGAGCATTGTGGCACGTGACTAGTCCTAGTGATTTTGGAGCCTGAGGTAGGAAGATTGATTGAGCACAAAACTCACATTTTGTAATAGTATATGGTAAATGAAACACAGAATCCCTGTTAGCAGCTCCCATAAACAGATGAGACAATCAAATGAAACATAATTTTAATAAAATGCTATGGGCTTCTGAATCAAAATTACAAGGCATTGCTACAAATACAAAAATTGATGTGGTTACCATATGTAAAGCATGTACACATATAAACACACACAGACACACATTCTCTTTCTCTGTATCTTGTGTTAACACGCTGTATCCTTTGTTACAGGGGAAAGAAATAATACAAGAAAAGAAGGATGAAGACACAGTTCTTCCTTTGGTTTCAAAGGTTTGGATGGAAATTCAACATTCAGCTTAATTTACTTAGTGAGAAATTATTATGTGCAATGCACTGCTCAGTTGTTTCAGGAATTGTAAACATCAAATAGAGACACAAACTAGATCTTTACTATTATTTGGAGAAAATGAAACAAATATAGAAATAAGGAAGAAAAAGCTATGTGTCCTAAACAAACCATGTTTCTAATGATGAGGCATTTTGTCAAGGAGGGACATCATCATTTTTCTTTTCAAGTTAGAAAATCAGCTTCATGGAATACACCGTGTTTGAAATCTACTGAAAGTGTTATTCTCATTATTGACTTCTTACCCACAAAAAAAATTGGAAAGAATTATAAACAATAAGGAAACAATTCTCCCAATATTTCCCTAAAGATAACACAATTATTATACTAATTGATTAAATCCCTTTAATTTTTTCTATATTTGTTAAAGTAACCAAATTCTATTTACAATTTTATATGCTTTCTGCTTACTTTATATTTTGTCATAAATATCTTAGTATATTGTATTCCTAATCATCAATTTTTTTATATTTATTTATTGATTTATGTGTTTTGGAGACAGAATCTCACTATATCATTGCAGTGGCATGATCTCGGCTCCCTGCGACCTCCGCCTCCCAGGCACAAGCGATTCTTCCGCCTCAGCCTCCATAGTAGCTGGGACTACAGGTGCCTGCCACTGCACCTGGCTAGAGCTTTCTAGACTTTCTCCCTATACCCCTTGAGCTGGGTTGAGCAGTGCCAGGTAATAAAGGAGGGAATCATATGTCCCACGGCTGCTGAGAGGCCCTTGGAAGGCTTCATCTGCAGCACAAGGAGAAGGAGAAATATTCCTTCTGGAGTGGGGAGGCCAGGAGTAGCCCTAGATTAAATTCTTACATTACCATAAAAGTGAATAGCTGGGGGCTGTGGCTCAGGCTGCAATTCCAGCACTTTTGTAGTCCAAGGCAGGCAGATCACTTGAGGTCAGGAATTCCAGATAAATCTAGCCAACATAATGAAACCCCCTCCTACTAAAAATGCAAAAAAAAAGTTAGCCAGGCCTGGCAGCGGGCACCTGTAATCCCAGCTACTTGGGAGGCCGAGGCAGGAGAATTGCTTGAACTTCAGAGGCGGAGGTTTCAGTGAACTGCGATAGCTTCGCGGCACTCCAGCCTGGGCGACACAGCGAAACGTCGTTAAGAAAAAAAAAAAAAAAAAAAAAAACCTTTTGTTTTGAAGAAACTTAATCAACTGTGTTAACACCCACCTACGCCCTCTGAAATCCAATTAGAGGAAAGGGGAGTGGTCTTCAGAGATGTATAAAAGGACACCGCAGGAGCCAAGCTCATGCTTCTCCAGCACCCACAGAGTGGCTTTGCAACTGGCCTTGGAGACTTCCAAAAGCTACCGCCACTGCGCCGTGAGACCCTGATCCCTGAGCTGACTTCATCTTTTTGGACAGCAAACTTTAGGTGAGAACGTAGATCTATTTCTGAGGTAAGTGTACACTTTCCAGAGTAGGAGCTGCTATTAGGTTACAAACCAAAACAAACAAAATTTGGGGACTTTATCTGCAAACTTAGATTTTTTTTTTTAGATGAAATGATGTCATTTTCTGAGTTTTAAAAACAGCTCCATTTCTTTTTTTAAATTATTTTAAACATAACCCATAGGTTTACAAGCTCCATTTAACCTATTTACAAATTAAACATTTTTGTCATCTGTCTTGCTGCATGATCCTCAAATTAATGTTATGATTAATTTTTTACTTAACGTATTTTTTAGTTGTTTTATAGATTATAATCATTTTGCAGTAGTTTCCAAATATCTAGTAATTCTTTAATCTCTGAAGACTCTGTAAATGGGTTAGGAGTGTTGTAATCTATGTGTAAAAATGTGTTATATTCTACTCTACTAGGGAAAATGTGCCTATGTTGCAATGTATGCCTGTACATAGGTAGAGTGCTTTGAATGATTTGGGCAAACATTTTTTTCTAAAACACGGTAAAAGTCTCTTCAGAAACCTCAGTTCCTCTGTGGGAGAAAGCCAGAAATGGCTATCCATGTAGGAAAGTCTCACGGGCAACTATGCAGAAATATCAGAAATAGAGGGTTTCTGTATTTATACTGTGTAGAAACCAGGATTTTAGATTTTTCCTTTCTTTGTCTCTTTGTTTGTTTTAGACAGGGACACACAGCCTAGAGTGCAGTGGTGGAAATAATCCTCACTACTGGCTCTACTTAATACCTCAAGCAATTCTTCAGCCTCATCCCCCAAAGTAGATGGGACTACAGGCATGGACCACCATGTTGGGCTTTACATATATAATCTATATAGTGTGTGTGTGTGTGTGTGTGTGTGTGTGTGTTTAAAGATGGGGTTTCACCATGTTGGTCAGGCTGGTCTTGAACTCCCGACCTCAAGTGATCCACCTGCCTTGGCCTCCAAAGTGCTTGGATTACAGGCATAAACCACCAGGCCCGGCTGTGTGTGTGTGTTTTTAGAGACAGGCTGATCTAGACACTTTGCCATCATGTCGCCCAGTCTAGAACTCCTGAGCTCAAAAAATCTGCCTGACTTGGTCTCCCAAAATGCTAGGATTACAAGTTTGAGCTACCTTGCCTGGCCTACGTTTTCTTCCCCCCACCCTTCCATTTAAAACACCACCTTACTGTCTAGTGCCTTTTATTATTGCATGATACTGAGTATTTTTCTGACTGTGTGAAAGAGTAATGACAGTGCTTCCAAAGGGCTTAGAAAACATTTCTATCCTCTGTTAACCCTTCTATATTTTATCAATATATCCCCAAACTAACAGACAGTCCAGGAATAGTAAACATGCCACAAAGTTTTTGTTGATTGAATGAACACAGCAGCCTAAAAAATGATTGTTTGTTCTATCTTGGAGAAGTGCCTTTACCTTGGTTTGTTTTGCCTTGGAGTGTAAAGGCTAGCTTTGCCTGATTTTGGACAAAGAATGACCTCTGCTTTATTTTCAAGCAGGGGCCCTCTGGACAACTCTGAGGGATCCTTGTTACAGTTAAATCAAACGATGAGAGTAGAAGAGCTTAGTTAGCATCCCTTCTCCAAACCAGTCCCTGGCAATTTAGAGTGTAACTACCCCATGAGTTGATAGCTTGATTAAATCCTAGAAGCCCCAGCAACTTGGTGGACACTAACACCTCAAAAAACTGACATTCTTCTGTGCAAAAGAGTTGGGTTTGGAAAGCTGGTTGTGCGTTGACTGGAGAACAATCACATTTTTCTGCAGAGGTTGATGGCTCTTAGTGCCTCAGTTTTCTATTTGTCCTATCTCTGTCATTGCAAATGAAAGCCAATTCTTCTCTAGAAAAAAAAACAAGATGTTATTTGATCACAACCTGATTGAGACTTTGCTTGGATCTTTGTCTCTCCAGGGCAGAAGATTAAATTCTTGTGGTTTTCTTCCCCCAGGAAAATGGACTCAGACTTCCCACAGGCCTTCCGGAAGGAACTCACCTGTGTCATCTGCCTGAACTACCTGGTAGACCCTGTCACCATAGGCTGTGGGCACAGCTTCTGTAGACCCTGCCTCTGCCTTTCCTGGGAAGAAGCCCAAAGTCCTGCCAACTGCCCTATGTGCAGGGAGCCATCACATCAAAAGGATTTCAAAACTAACATTTTTCTGAAGAATTTAGTGACGATTGCCAGGAAAGCCAGTGTCTGGCAATTCCTGAGCTCTGAGACACAAGTATGTGGGACCCATAGGGAAACAAAGAAGATGTTCTGTGCCACGGACAAGAGTCTGCTCTGCTCACTGTGCTCTAACTCTCAGGAGCACGGGGCTCACAAACACTGTCCCATTGAAGGGGCAGCTGAAGAACACCGGGTAAGACACAATGCTGGGATCACCTGCAGGCTGGAGGGTGGAGGAGTTAAAGAGATGAGAAGGGAGATGAGAACCATTGTGGTGATCACTCCATCCTTTACTGAGTGCCAGGTGCTTTTGGAGGTACCAATGATGAAATTTTGAATTCAATATGCAACTATACCTGCCTTCACAAAGCCTGCACCCAAAAAGAGGGTGATTAAGTGAATGTCACTATTACTTTGACTCTACAGTATAACACTAAAGGCATCGAAAAGCTACCAAAACTACAAGAACAAAGAAAATACATTTTGGAAATGTATTTAATCTTACTGGACAAATGACAAAAGCAGGCGGCCAGCATAGTGGAAGGGTGTTTCACTGATCATTACCTAGGTTACAAGAAATCTTCACTCACCAGTTCCCTAAACTGTTATACATCTGAAACCTCAGATTTGAAAATACTGAGGATGAGCAGTGAAAAAACTTGGTTTATTTTCCTCTCTCTAGTCTGTTCATACATTTTAACCCTTGCCTGCGTATCTCACTCAGAGTATGGAATCTATGGTATTTGATTTTCTGTTGCTCACCCTCATAATTCTTTTGCAGGAGAAGCTCTTAAAGCAAATGAGGATTTTATGGGAAAAAATTCAAGAAAATCAGAGAAATCTAAGTGAGGAGGTAAAAACAAGCATCCTCTGGAGTGTAAGTATGAGATCATGTGTCTTCAGGACATGTTTGAGTCAGGCATGCCGAGAACATTTATATTAGCAACTTGAGTTGAAATTCTCATATGCCAGATTTTGTCATATGTTTATTTATAGCCTGGAAAACAACCTGACTGTTCAACATAACAATTGTTCAGGTGTTCTGGAAATGTTTTTCAGATAAGTAAATATATATATGTATATTTACATATATAAATATATATATATGTAAATTCTGAGAGGCCAGTGTGCGCTTAAAATTAATCAGTATTTCAGGCAGAGGTTTCTGTATGAGATGAATTATGTAATACTGATTAAATAATATGTAAATGAGAAATAAAGGCATTTAGCAGTAAATATGATGTTGCTCCTAGGGAAAAAAGTGGGTGGAAACAGTAATTTAAGAACTATGCCTGTGTTAGTGAAATCTGATAGCAAAGGACCCAGACCATGATGCCTGTTTGAGTAGGAGAAAATGTAACATGATGAAAAGCTGAGGAGAAGAAACCAAAATGACGAGGGGAGTGAGAGAACAGTTTGTCAGTATTGGGAGGAGAAACACAATGGAATGGGGATTCATGTTCTTAGAATGGTGAGGTGAGACTGTAGCTTTAGACAGAAGAAGGGAGGAGACAGAGCAGAGGTGGTCAGTTTCAGAGATGGGGGCTACAATGTTTATTGAGATCTTTTTTGTGTGATGACTTCTGACCCTGATTAGAATATACTGACAACATTTACTAAGAATGACTGTTTAGGCTGTGAAGTACAAAGATTTGAGACTACAGACTAATTGAGTAACAAATATATATATATATTGTTGATGATGATTTAACAATCAATGATAAATTTTACTTGTTTTCTAGTGGTATTTCAGATTTGAGAGGACATATATTTAAACATTTAAATCTAAAGGGCTTTTATGCAGGTGTTCAAGAATTGATGAATTATAAACATTTTGAAGGAAGGTCTTTTTTTAGGTTCTGGGGTACATGTGCAGGTCATGGAAGATTGTTGCATAGGTACATTCATGGCAAGGTGGTTTGTTGCCCCCATCCCCCCATCACCTATAACTGACATTTCTCCCCACGTTATCCCTCCTACCTTCCCTCCCACTATTCCCCCCAGCACCCACAATGGACCTCAGTGTGTGAGGCTCCCATCTCTGTGTCCACATGTTCTCATTGTTCAACATCCACCTATGAGTGAGAACATGTGGTGTTTGATTTTCTGTTCTTGTGTCAGTTTTTTGAGAATGATGGTTTCCAGGTTCATCCATGTCCCAACAAAGGACACAAACTCATCATTTCTTATAGCTGCATAGTATTCCATGGTGTATATGTGCTACATTTTCTTTGTCCAGTCTATCATCAATGGGCATTTGGGTTGGTTTCAGGTCTTTGCTATTGTACACAGGGCTGCAATGAACACATGTGTGCATGTGTCTTTATAATAGAATGATTTCTAGTCCTTTAGGTATACACCGAGTAATGAGATTGCTGGGTCAAGTGGAATTTCTATTTCTAGATCCTTGAGGAATTGCCACACTGTCTTCCACAATGGTTGAACTAATTTACACTCCCATCAACAGTGTAAAAGCATTCCTATTTCTCCACATCCTCTCCAGCATCTGTCGTCTCCTGATTTTTTAATGATTGCCATTCTAACTGATGTGAGGTGGTATCTCAATGTGGTTTTGGTTTGCATTTCTCTAATGCCCAGTGATGATGAGCATTTTTCATGTTTCTTGGCCTCACATATATCTTTTGAAATGTATCTGTTCATATCCTTTGCCCACTGTTGGATGGGTTTGTTGGTTTTTTTCCTGTAAATCTATTTTAGTTCTTTGTAAATTCTGGGTATTAGCCCTTTGTCAGATGGGTGGCCTGTGGATATCGCTCTGGTTCTGTGTCTCACTCAGTGGGAGCTGCACTCCAGAGAAGCTTCCTTTCAACCATCCTGGTCTCCACTAAGGAAGATCTTTTTAACTTATCCTAGTGTTTGCAAAGAATGAAAATTAAACGAAGGAAAGGTCAGGATGAATTAGTGGGTTCTGTGAGGTGGAAGTAGACCTGGGTATGTAACCTACAAAATCCATGTCTCTCCAGGCCTATGCACTTCTTCGTGCACAGATGATCAGGGTTGAGTATATGAAGGTGCATCCAGTTCTCCATAAGGAAGAAAAACATTTAGAGAGACTGTGCAAGGAACACCAAGAGATATTTCCACAAATCCAGAGAAGTTGCATCAACATGCATCAAAAGAAGAAGCACTTGAAAGAAATGTATCGGGAACTAATGGAAATGTGTCATAAACCAGATGTGGAGCTGCTCCAGGTAAGAAATGAGGATGTCCCTTGAGACACTTTGTATTAGCTGACATTTACATCTTTGCTTTTCATTGGGTACCAAAGACATACTTCATCTCCTGCATTGATGGTGATAGACATTCCCACCTAGTTATAGAGATAAACTACAACTCCTAACCTAATCATAGAAACAAAGCTTTAGGGAGCTGTGCAGATAGATTTCCACAGAACATTTTCCACCTCAAGCTTTCTTCTCCAGTTCATTTCATTAAAACTCTGGAAGAGAAAACTTTCATGTGAAAATAATATTTTTGTCTATGTTGGATGATACATAGAAATTATGAAGAAACTAACATTTCCTTCTTCCTTTTTTTGGGCAGTCCTAGGTTTGAAATGCCCTTGACTTGAGCCACATTACCCCTCAGGAACTAGCCCTGAAAAAGACCACATTGTAGACAGCTGCAGCAATGCACAGTCACTACTCAACCTTTCTCTCTCACTCAGATCCAGGGTCCTGAATTTATCAGAAACAGATTCTGTCAATTGGTCTTACTGGTATTAATGTGAGAAATGAGAATACATTTTAAAAGACCTGCAGTGATAGTACGTAGTACTTCGAAAGTTTTCAAAACCTAAAGACTAGACAGGTGGAATCTAACAACTTGTGTGTTCATTTGCTTCCTTCTTTTGAGACAGAGTGTTGTTCTGTCACCCAGTCTGAGTGCAGTGGCCTAATCTCAACTCACTGCAACCTCTACCTCCTGTGTTCAAGCAATTCTCCTGCCACACCCTCCCCAGTAGCTGAGACTGCAGGCATGCACCATGACACCCAGTTAATTTTTTTGTATTTTTATCAGAGATGAGGTTTTGCCATGTTGGCCAGGCTAGTCAGGATCTCCTGTCCTCAGGTGATCCATTCACCTTGGCCTCCCAAAGCGTTGGAAATACAGATATGAGTCACTACACCCAGCCAGAATAACAACTTTCTAAAGAAGTATCTTTTTTCTCTCTCTCTTTACAGGATTTGGGAGACATCATGGCAAGGTATGTTTTTGGTCATCATTGCAGGCCGAAGCACAAGGTGTGCTATGAAAAACATCAAGCTGTTTTCAACAAAGTGAAAACATAATTTGTTAACATAATGTGTCAGTGTGATTGTGTGTGTATGTGTGTGTACTCAGGTGTTCGTGTGTTATGTTGAATATGTTTTCTTATGCCCTGTATCAGATTTTAATCTTTTCTTACTTTCCCAAGTGACTCAGGGGGTAATGTTTTGAAGAGTTCAATGCAGAAGTTACTAGGATATAGTTGCCTAATTTTAAGATTCAGAATCATAATTAGAAACAAACTATTTGGTGGCAGATAGAGAGAGAGGCAATTATCTTTCAGTGGTAGTAGGTTAGAAATGGAGTGAATCCTTAGAAAGATTCCCTAAGAGAGCCATAAACCCATCCTAGGATTGTGGAGTTACATGGCAATATCAGAAGTGGGTTTGAATGAAGGATTTCCTGTTGGAATCTATTTCTTAAACACAGACACCAGAAAGGTTAACCAACTGCACCTGCTTCCTTGCAGGAGCGAGTCCTTGCTGCTGCACATGCCCCAGCCTGTGAATCCAGAGTTTACTGCAGGGCCCATCACTGGACTGGTGCACAGGCTCAACCGCTTCCGAGGTGAGTGTCGCCGTCTTGCTGGGATCAACATGTAATGTCTTCAAGTATGGTTTCTATGGGCAGTTTTCCTAGTGTAATGATATTTCATCTGGAAGAAACTAGTTTGTGAATAAGTCTTTATATTTATAGTTTCACTATCATCAAACAGACTAAATTAAAAGCTGGTAAAATGTAATAAGAATCAGCCATATAACATATTACTTAGAAAAACATAAAACATGCAGAATGGCTCCTTAGGACTTAGAAACATTCTCTGACAAAATTTCATGTATACAAGTATTACATGAGGTATACAGAACTGAGTTAATTCAGGACATTTCAACTTCAAATTAAGTGCTGTTAATGATTGTGATTTGGTGACAGTGTTTTTTTTTTTTTTTAAGTAAACTTCAGGTGAAGTTTCATAGCATTTGTAATTTTAATCATGTGCATTTTAATCAACCAAAACACCTATGAGTAACTTAAATAACAATGCAAATCTGAGAATCTGCAAACAATAGGAAAGTGATTTGGTGGTTGATGAGGCCTTAGATAGAACTCCAGGACAGATCATGATCAATCAGGCAGATAAAAGAAGTCTGTGCTGAAATCCAGCATGAAAGTCAGATAATTCCTGCAAGGAATCTGCACTTTCCAGAAGATGGATTCAGATTTTCTCTTTAAGTATGAATTTGCTTACTTAAGTGGCAGATCATATTTCTGGCAAAGTGATAATTTTTTTAGGTGTAAGAATGGCTCCCCACCTCGTCTCCTGTCCCCAGCCTCCTGCTCTTCCCTGACAGGGAAGAGGAAATGCACATATATTTTATTGCCATGGACTTGGATGCAGTGCAAGAGCTTCCAGTTTTTCAGTTGTTATAAGAAGTAGCTGACCAGACTTAGGCATGACAATCCTCCCCTTATATTTTTGAGTTTATAGAAATTGTGGTCCTTGTAGTTTAGCCATGTACTTATGCAGGTATCCTAACACCCTCTGATTCCAACATTTTTCCAGACAAAAGTTGCCTTTTAATCTTGACCTGTGGTTTCTAGTGAGAGTCTCTTTCTTATCTGAACCTAAGAATGTAGAAGCTGCTTTTCGCTGGAACATTCTCTTTTTTCTACAGTGGAAATTTCCTTCAATTATGAAGTAAGCAATCCCATTATCAGCCTGTTTGAGGATGTGAGAAGTTGGATGTTTAGACCTGAACGGGAAGGTGGATCTGTGAATTCTGACAGACCTGACTATTTTGCTGCATGGGGAGCCCAGGGCTTCTCCTCTGGGAAACACTATTGGGAGCTGGATGTGGACGACTCTTGGGACTGGGCTCTGGGTGTCTGTAAGGACTCCCAGATAAGGAATAATGGCACCATGATTACATCTGTGGACATATTTCTTCTTTTATGTGTGAAGGTGAATCATCATTTCCGTCTCTTAACCAGCTTTCCAATGCTTGCTCACTATGTAGAGAAACCTCTGGGCCGGGTTGGTGTGTTTCTGGATTTTGAAAGTGGAAGTCTGAGTTTTTTTAATGTAGCCAAGAATTCCCTCATATGGCGTTACCCGGATGGCTCCTTAAATTTCCCTGTCAGGCCTTTCTTTTACACTGGCCACAGATGATTAAGATAAAGAAAGCTGACTGTTTGGGAACTGCATGTACAAGGGAGTCCTTCACTGTTCAAGCAAAGGAATCATACTGTTCAGGCTTTTTTTCTGTTTTAGTGTCACTTTATTACAGTTAAATAAAAAATATGTAAAATGCAAAATATTTTTGTATGCTTTTCTACAATTAAAATAATCTCTAATGGCCCATTACCTAAAGTGTATATTGTGATTTTCAACTGCTTTGTGAATTTATTGGATGGAATTCTGGAAATATGTGGGTGTGTGATTCCAGCTGAATGATCTCAGGCAGGAACATAATTTGCACACCATGGACAGACAGGATTTTGTACAATGCATTTGCAAGTGTGGGAGCTCCCTCCTATTGATACAATAAAGTCTGCACCTCATCACTTTAGGGGGAACATTTATTTTACACCTAAATTGTCACTGAATCTTTGGGCAAAAATGAGGATTTAACAGGCATGTGTCCTATGGTGACAAAAACACATTCTGAGAAATGCATTATTAAGTGATTTTTATCACTGTGTGAACATCAGAGTGAACTTACAAAAACCTAGATAGAACAGCCATCTGCAGACATGGGCCAAATGGTGCAGCCTGAGGAGCCTTGCTTCTCTGAGAACTTGCCAGCAATGCCTGAGCTAGAACCCAAAAGGTTTAACCCACATTGACTTCTGTAGCTGTTTAAAAAAGCAAACAGCATCACCCAGGGGAAAATAGACAGAGGAGCAGACTGTCTGCTTTAAAATGTGTTTATACTTAAAATTCACACAGATTGTGAATTCTCACTGATAACCTAGACCTGAGACATCATCATCACCTCACGTTACAGTGGGAACACATTAGTGTCAGGAAAAAAGAAAACAAGCCAAAACAAGCAAAACCCAGTTCTGAGAAAAACCCAGATTCTAGTGAGTCAACTGAGTCTGTCTACCTACCACATGGTCATTTTCATGATCACCAATTAAATAGTGGCAACAGATGTTCCACTCCCAGTCTAGCAGATGATCCTGACTGATGTCTGGGGTTCCTCAGTTGGGGCTGTTACCTCGAATATATTCAAAGGGCCTCTTCACGTAGCCACTTGGGCTTGCTCACAGCATGGTAGTTACCTTTCCACAGTGAAGATTCCCACAGAGTCAGGAGAAGTGTTATTATGCTAGAGTAAAACATCAGCTATAGTCACAACACTACACAAAGTAAAGGGACTAGAACATTCAACAGTAGCAGTCTTGAAGTTACATCATAGGAAGAGAATGTGGGATGGAATGTATCTTTAAGAAGTGGACATTGAGGATCTACATCCAGAGACTGTGGTCCTATAAAACATGAGCTCTAAGAAGCCCTTTAGATCTGCCCCAGATTCGTGTAAAAGGGCAATTGACAATTGAGACCAAAAAAGAATTAAATATTCTTTTGGAATTTTTCTTCAAGATTTAGTATCAACTGGACAATCATTATGAAAACAACATGGCAAAACCGTTGAGGAAGATGCACAAGATATTGAAGTAGAGGGAGTGAAGGATGATCCATCTCCTTCAAGATGACCAGAGACAGACCCACTAACTCTAGGACAGTGAGATGAAAAAGGTCAGTGCACCCTTGGCAGGAACCCCTCTGATGTCTCTAAGTGGCTGGAAACTATTAATGTAGGCCTTCTGAGTGCCTTGTACTTTTCAAGATTTCTTGATGGTAAGAGCCACTAACCAGATTTCATAATACATAGAATACCTTCAGCACAGAGGGTGAGAAAGTCTTTCCTTCAAAAGCCAGAAGTTCAGAAACTTGTAGCCACGGCATCCAATGGACCTTACTGTAAGTGTGGACTAAAGAGAGAGAAGCATTGGCTTTAACCTCAGATAAACGCTGTTCCATTCTCACTGCCCTGTGACTCCCATACTCACAAGGGAAGGTGAGGTTAGGTGCTGTGGCTATTCCTTCTTCTGGACTGTAGAAATGTTTGATGCTGACTCAGAGATATGTTCTCTGTTTATTAAAATCTAATGCCTATTAACATTCTGCTGTGAAGGAGATAGGCTGTGTCCTGTCACAGGCCTCTCACCCTGTGCCCATATGTTCCACTCCTCTGGCCCTTCGTGATCCATGATGCCTGCCAGAATCACTGAGATTCTTCTCCACCTCCATCAGTCCTCTGGCCCAGGTCTCAGAACACAGGTCCCTGTCTATCCATTTCTCATTATCTGCCCTTATCCTTCAAATTCACAACATAAGAAAAGTTGGTCATCAAAATATCCTGGAATGGGAAACAAGGGTTTCCTCTTTGGCCTGAGACCCAGCAATGCAGATGCAGGATTCAAAGGTAGGAGGAGGAAGCAAAAGTGGATGCCCTTGAAACTACTCAGTCACATCCTTGTGACATCTGAAAAGGTAAAAGGTATTTGGGGTTAAACAATTGGAACGGAGAAAGAGGACAGTCACGTTCAGGTGTATATGGAGAAAGAGAGATTCTGTCAGTGCCTTACACAAAGTACAACTCTCTTACTTTAATGGGATGTACCCATGCATGTGTCAGAAAAGTAATCCTAGGTGAGAGAAAGCAAAGTCATAGTGAAGAAGGGATCCAGATAAAGAAGGGAACAGGCAACATTTCCTGCACATTTCAAAATGATCATTTCCCGGAATTAGCATGAAGTGTCTGTTGTATATCAGTATCCAAAGTGAAAAAGACAGCTGAGAGTAATATGGTGTCATGGTTTAGAGCAATGTCTTGAAGTTAAACTGCCTCACTTTGATTCCCACACCCACTGCTTATAAGCCTCATTCCCAGAACAAAGTGCCTTTCTCAAAGCAATGTGTGTGGATGTGGACTCCATGGGTGTGTTATGCGTATATTTACATAATATAGTGTTGATATATACACAGTAATTGTGTGTACACACACACACACACACACACACACACACACACACATATCCTGCACCTATATAAAATAATTGGATCAGTACCTTGCAAAATGGTTAAAATTTACTTAAACAAACAGCTATAAGACAGAGAAACTGTAAAGGTAGTTCAGCCAAAAAAAAAAGCAAATAAATGGGAATAAGAGAAATAACAGAAACTTATGAGGAGGCAAGGAAAAAAAGAGCAAATCATTGAGAGAGAACCCAAATTTAAGATAGCAGTAAGTGAAAGTGCCAGAAAAAGCATTTTAAAACCCAAAGAACTATAAATCGTTCTACTATAAAGACACATGCACATGTGTATTCATTGCTGCCCTGTGTACAATAGCAAAGACCTGGAACCAACCCAAATGCTCATCAATGATAGACTGGACAAAGAAAATGTGGCACATATGCACCATGGAATACCACACTGCCATGAAAAACAATGAGTTCATGTCCTTTGTAGGGACTTGGATGAATCTAGAAACCATCATTCTTAGCAAATTGACACAAGAACAGAAAACGAAACACCACATGTTCTCACTCACAGGCGGGTGTTGAACAATGCAAACATGTAACTCAGGGAGAGGAGCATCACACACTGGGGGCAGTTGGGGGAGGCTAGGGGAGGGACAGCAGGGGGTAGGGAGTGTGGGGAGGGATAACATGGGGAGAAATGCCACATATAGTATGCACCTATGCAACAACCCTGCATGATCTGCACATGGACCCTAGAACCTAAAGTACAATTTAAAAAAATTAAAAAATTTAACAAAGTTCTTTAAAACTTCTAGCATTTGCATTAGAAGATTGATTAGAGAAAGGACACATTTGCATATCACCTGGGACGGAGGTTTCATTGGTTCTCACACTCAGGGTTCTAAGATGCCATGATCGTGACATGCAGCAGTCACAGATCTCAAGGATCACTGGAGCTCTCCAACCTGCCTCAAAAGAAAGCAGAAAATGCTGAAGGTCTCGGCTAAGGGATTCACAATCTAGGACTTGGGCTTTAGCCTGTGAATCACCTTCCTCTAAGTTGTCCTCAATTTGTAGAGTTGTGACACAATGCTACTTTTCAGCTCCCAGAACATCTCAAATGACACCACAGGCTGCTCCCCTAGGCTCCTAAGCCTTGCTGTGTCTCCTAGTCTTAGTTTGGAGAGCCATGGTGGTTCCAGTCACCCTCAGAGTATGTGAGGCAGACACCCCAGCCAGTTTATAGTGGAGCCACAGAAAAATGGGAGACTTAACGAGGCTGTGTGAGGACACTGGGAATATGAAGTATAAAGGACTGAACCCATATGTTCTGGCTTCAACATTTTTCCCAATCACCAAGGTGTGCACCCACTCAGGACTCAACTTTCCTTTTGTTCAGTGATGCCTGTCAAATAAGCTTTAAATAAACTTCCATAGATTAGGGAGATCTGGCTCTTAGCTTAACAGGTTCAATGAAGGACTTCACATGACTGATTATCTGTGAGAAATGAACCCTGATTTCCTGGGGTTGAGAATATTATAGATTTTATAATGTCTTCACATTTCAGTCCACATTTATTTTATGAATATGCTCCAAAATTTTATTTGCTTTCTTTTTTTTTGAAGACGTGTTCATATTTCAGTCCACCTTTATTCTGCAAACTATGCTGAAAATTATTTTACTACTTTCTAACTCTCTCTCTCTCACTCTCTCTCTCTCTTTCTGAGACATGGGTATCTCATTTTACTATAAAAATCTGCATTCTCTATCTACTAGATTATTCTTTCAAATGTAAATAGATTTTGTACTATCCATTCCATAAGTAATTTATACTGCCTTTTACTTTGTAATTTACTACACATTGGTTTATTACACTTTGTGTTTCTATAACAGAATTCCTGAGGTTAGGTATTTTGTAATAGAAAGAAGTCAATGCCCACAATCCTGGCTACTGAAAGTCTAAGATTGGGCAGATGGACCTGGTGAGGGACTCTGGTAGAGTTCATTTATTCCAGGAAGTGGAGAAGAAGCAGGCAGGTTCAAAGACATTACGTGGTGAGAGAGAAAGCAAGAGAGAGAAACCAGGAAGACAGATTTTTTTTAAAACAACTTGCTCTCTCAGAAACATAATCATTCCTGCTGAAGCTAAACTTCACAACCCCATCTCACCCCAAAAACATGAAGGCATTCCCATGACCCAAACACCTCGGAGTAGGCCCTACCTCTCAACACTGACAAACTGGAGATCAGTTTCAACATGGGATTTCACAGAAAGGAGCCAAACCATAGAACATATGATAGTTTAAGTGATGGTAGCCTCCTCATTTTAAGTTTTATTTTCTCCTTCCCTATCACTTTATCTTTTTTTAATAAATTGAAGATCCAGGAAAAGTTTCAAAATCAGCACTATGAAATAAAATTTTGTTGTAATTATTTAAAACCTAAACATAATGATATTTTCTTAGACTGTGAATCTGGCATTCAATCTATTTCTTGATTTTGTTGGCATTCGTCACTTAGAATTTTCATTCATTATGTTCTTGGAAACTTCAATGCAACATTTCTTTATATTAGGTCTTTTATTTGTTCATATATTTGTTAGCTGCACATGTAGTATGTATTATGTTCTAAGAATTGCATTAGAAAGTGAGAATATAGTGGCAAATAAGACCAATTCTGGCCTTACCATTTTAGAATGTACAGTTTCATAGTAATATCTACAAATTGAATGAGAATTTGTTGGATATTATGAGGAGCTAGCATAATATTCTTAGAGTGTGTAATAATAACTGTCTGGTCTACAGATGGTGGGAGGAATTTCCTAAAATGCTTTTGTTTGAGGTTTTCTGAAAAGTAATGAATGATTAGGATTTAGAGACATAATCAGCCACATAATTGGATCTACCCATCTAGATCAGACTTCAAGAGAAAACTAAGAGCTCTAATGAGTTCAGTAACTTAGATATTCAGCACTTTATTCTTCTACCCCAACTTAGTTTAAACAGGTGAGTAAAACACATTGTTTACAACACGAATGCCTTGGATAAATTATGTGAAATGCCAGAAACAAGACACAAAGAACCACATATTGTATCATTTGATTTGCACAAAATGTCTACAATGCACAAATCCATAAAGATCTTAGGTATATATACTTATTTGTAGCTCTAACTCTCACTATGCATATAAAAATAGAGACAATTATAAACAAGAGACAAGAATAACACAGAAGAGAGAATTCTCAGATTTTTCTCAAGAACAAAAACAAAGGTTCTCTAATAATTATATATATGGACTGCAATTCTTTCTTTTTCAGATATGGTTGAGCTTCCTTGAAGAGACTACATAGTTAAGTGTGTTGATTAATACCCTGCAATGGAGATTGTATTGCTTAGGTAGAGTATCTTTAAGGTCCCATGTAATTGTTTTAAAAGGTATAAACCTTAAAAACTATTTTGAGTTTGTTTCATTGTCTTTTAGCCACTCAATAATAAATTTTCTGTGTATTCTTTTCCCAGTGTCGTAGAGACTAGAAGCCCAGAACATCTATTTCTTCATAATTCCTGCCAGCAGAATTTTAGATTGTATTCCACAAATACAAGGCATTAACAAAAGCATTGGAGGGGATAACAGAAGCAAGTATCACTCCTGTTCACGTGGGTGCAGCAAAGAATCACATGGGACAGGACATGCATATGACAGACATAAGGTTTTGCTAGTGACTGTGGACATTGTCTATCAAAATACTCCCACTAGTGCTGCAGAAGTCTGAGAAAATCAATGACTACTTCCCATGTTAACTAAACAATTTTGATCTTCTAGAAGTCACTGGCAGATTTCCTTGGCTTTTTCTTCCTAAGATTTTCTATAAAACAGTTATTTTATAAGAGCTGTTTCTAGATTCCTTTATTAAATATCTTTCTGTTTGCTATAGCTACAGTGCTTTCTGTCTTCATGGTCATAGCAAGACTTGTTGAGAAAAAATGTGCAAATGACATACCAATAATACAACATGTTTATAAACAGCAACTTTTAATATAATATGCTATATTTTAATTTCTTATTGGTATCATCATTGATGCCATGCTCTACTTCACATGTCAAAAATATTTTAAATTGGCTATAAATATATATGCTTATATTTAATCTATGAGAAAAAAATGAAATCATTAGCTTAAGAGCATGAATTATTGTCACTTCTAGGAATCACTTAAGGAATAACCATAATAGATTGTTGTAATAATTATGTTTTTTTAATTCACAGGTAGCCTTACTGAAGCATATTCTGACTTTTATTTTCAATGGGCTAAACAAACAAAATTTTATGTCTTGATTTTCTCACTTTCAGTTTGTAATACATATTTAATTTCCATAGTCACTGGGTAACTATAACATGGAAAACACAATATTTCTAAAATTAGCTATTTGTGTTTAATATCATTCATTAAATAAAATGTAGTTTTTAAAAGAATTGCCTCTGATGGCAGTGGTGGCCTATCTGGAGCAGCCTCTGTGGGGGTGCCAGCTGCAGTGGGGGAGGCACAGCCAGGGATGCACACTCCATGGAGCCAGCGGGAGCCAGGAACAGGTGGGAAGCCTGCCCCCTGCTGAGTTGGTAAGGCAGAAGAGCTAGGCTCAGGGACACAGCTGCAGCTATCCAGCTGCAGCTCCAGACTCAGGATCCCTGCACTCTTGGGGACCAGGAAGCGCCTCTCCCCCAAGTGGCTCAGATGTCTCTGTTCTTACTCCCTGGACTCTGCCTTTCCCTTGGCACCTGCAATAATTTTGGAGGAAAGCTGTGGTCAAGCCCGAGTGCTGTTGCAACCCAGCCAGTTGTGCACATACTAAAGACAGCACTGACAATATCCCCCACCACTGCCTTGGTGTCTTCCAGATTTGGGGTGCCAAGGAGCACAGGAGGGAGACTGGAAGGGGCTAATGGCAGCTTGGCACAGGGTTGCAAGTTCTCCTCTGTGAAAACAGAGTGGTTGAGTTGTACTGAATGCAGATGGTGGCAGGCAGACAGGTTCTTGGGCACAAAGGGTGGGTCCCTGTTGAAACTCAACCTTCAAGCCAGGGATGGGTTACCAGTTCCAGGTGGAGTCTGTGGCTTGGAGTGAGAACTTATGGTGCTTTTTTTGGCTCATCCACGGCCACCTATTGATCAATCAGCACTCAATTCCTCCCTTCTGAGCATATAAAAACCCCAGACTCAGCCAGACTCACACAGACATCGGTACTACCAGCCGCAAGAAAGAGTTACTCACTTTAGATCTCTGGTGAGCTGTTTTGTTGCTCAGTGAAGCTTCTCTCTGTCATGCTCACCTTCCAGTTTTCCACTCATTCTACTTGGACGTTGAACAAAAACTCAGGACCTGCCAAATGATGGGACTGAAAGAGCTATAACACAAACGGGGATGAAACATGGCCCGTACTCATCACTAAAAGGAGAGAAGAGAGAAGAGCAGTGGCCCTTTTGGAAGCCTAGATCTAGGTGCTCCCCAAGCCAGGGCTGACACTCTTTGAGGCTCTGCAGTGTCTGGTGTCTCCAAGCTGCCTGGCACCCACAGTGGAAGATAATTTTAATACACCTGGTCCAGCCACAGCCTCACTGGGTGCCAGCACCTGTGCCAGGGCCTAGAGCTGCCCACTTTACCACAGCTGGCACACCTGGCTGTGAGCAGTGGCCAGAACCCACACTGGCTTACACACACCTCACTGCTCTATGCCTTGCTCACTCTTGGCAGGCACAGAATCTGAGCTGCTAGCATGAGCCAAGCACAGCCTGCTGGGCCTAGTGGATGGAACCAGCCCCGTGACCTGAAAAGAGCTCAAGCAAAGATGCTACCGGCCACAGATGGAAAGGTGGCTGGTTCTGAGCTGGAAAAGTGACACCCTAAGGATCCTGTGACCCTTCCATCATATTTTCTACTTTGAACTCGAGAAAAAATATGTAAAATTAAAAGTCCAGTATTAAAGGTAACTGATTCCATATTTCTGTTAATATCTACAACTGTTATTTAAAATCTGTTCTAAATTTTTAAATTATACCTTGACATTGTTCAATTTTATGTTTATAATTAGGATATGCTTTAAATTATTTACTTTGGCTTTCAAGGAAATTTAAATATTACACAGAAATGTGACACTAATAAAAAACAAATATGCTTTCAGAGTAGTTTGATTATTTAGGACACAGGACTATTTAATTATTCTAGTCTCCTAGATAGCAGCTCAATATATTTTTCATACTTTACTGCACCATTCTGTGATACATAAAATGTAAAACTAAAGATATATATTAAATTGTACCTGAGACTATTTTATTTCATTTGATGTATTAATAAAAATTCAGGTTAGTGTATACATGACTATTTTAAGCAACATGAATATGTTTCCATTGTTAATGTTTTTGCAATATAATACATAAGTTGTATAGTTCTCTATGTGTACAGATATAAGTTCAATGTGAGCATTAAATGTCAAATTGTATTTTATTTAACTCATATAATTAAATTTCATGGTAAGGTGTTGAGGTATTATCTGATGATAAATATTAAAATAAATATTAAAATATTAAACAATTTTCTTTGAAAAGTGTTTAAATAATTTTTAAAAATAGCATGCTCTTCTTGTCTGTAAATGCTATGGAAATTTAAAGTTATCTTTTTATGTCTAAATGTTCAAAGACCCTCAAATTAACAATCAATTTAAAATTTGTAGTTTTCTTGAAGGTTTTAGTAGCAGGCAACTTTTATAAAATGTAGAATGTGAATTGAAGATTTATGTGTCTGTAAAACTCATTATGGAAATAGGTTCATAGTGTTCCATCAGAAAACAGCACCTGCTTTTGTTTAAGTTCTATTTTGTGAGAAAACAAATTTAATCTATTGCAGAACTAATCCAGTTACATGCATTTTGTGAAATATAATACATAAAAACAAATTATGGAAAATTTTGACTCAGATATTCCTGTTTCTGTAAAGCTTTGCCTTTCATTCTCAACCAAATATGTTGCTGATATCATGCTTATCAAAAAACATAATGTTTCATGAAGTTTGTATCTTAAAAAGAAACTTTACAATTGTTATTTTTTTTACTTTTATTTTGAAAAACATTTTATAAACTTAAGGAGATGATAATCTGAATGTAATTTACAGGATAATGCACCACATTAAAAGTAGAGGGAAGAAAGTGAAAAATATATTCAATAAACCAACTTGCAATTCTGGATTGTTCCTAAATATAGTAAGCTTTTGTAGCCAAATAAAAATTGATGGACATAACTTTTTTTAAATCAAACCCTACTCTATATAGAAATCTGAGGTTTTAGAGACTAGAGAAAACCATATATAACAGACAGAATTTTAAAGAATAAATGAGACATTTTCTTTGCGTGGCCTGAGCTATATTTAGTGTTTAAAATATGCATATGTAATATTATCTCTTAAATTATTAATTTGCACATAGACATATACATTATACAAAAATAGGTTCAAATGTTTTTCTCAATTTAAATGAAGGACTTTTTAGGGCTAGAATAATATTTTAGATTAAATCATTGATATCTTTCTAATGACAACATGTCATACTGGTTCATTTTTAGCGTTTTGCAAACATGTTCTTTTAAAATTTTCCAAATGCACATATGAAGTAGAGATTACAATGAACCTCCATGCAACAATTTCCCAACTATCAGTGCTTTCTTCTGTAGTAACAGATGATCTACTAATCTCATCTTAACATCTATATTAGCTTTGACATTGATTCTGAAACCACAATGTGGGATAAAGTTTCCATCTCAGTTTTGAAGCAGATGAGAAAAGCATGGCCAAACCACAATGAAGCTCTTCAAGTTTCTCTGCAAAATGGTACAAATCAATTTTTCTTACTTTTTTTGGCCAAAGCCGGTTGCCAAAGGTGGCCAGGTTCAGCTCAGTAGGCGTGGAAGTCTTCTCCCTCAGTGAAGCACTGCAAGTCCTGTGGCAATGGTTGGGATGTATTAATTATTTTCCAGGGAGCATAGTGAATAAATTATAAATTTGTCAGTTGACTTGAACAAGAGTAACGTTATTTTTTGGAGTCTTCCTATCCAAGGGTATAGCATTTATTTTCAATTTGTTCAAATCCACTTTGTGTGTCTTGGGAAGTTTTCTTACTTATGTAGCAAAACAACAACAACAACAACAACAACAACAAAAATGCTTTTGTTACATATACTGTTTAGATAACTTCTCATTATTATTATTATTATTATTATTATTATTATTATTTTGTTTTTTTGAGACAGAGTTTCACTCTTGTTACCCAGGCTGGAGTGCAATGGCATGATCTCGGCTCACTGAAACCTCTGCCTCCTGGGTTTAAGTAATTCTCCTGCCTCAGCCTCCCGAGTAGCTGGGACTACAGGCTGTGCCACCATGCCCAGCTAATTTTTGTATTTTTAGTAGAGATGGGTTTTTACCATGTTGACCAGGATGATCTTGATCTCTTGACCTCGTGATCCACCCGCCTCAGCCTCCCAAAGTGCTGGGATTATAGGCATGAGCCACTGCACCTGGCCTCCTTTTTATTATGTCAGATAGAACTTATGATTGTCTTTTGAATTTAAACCATTTTTATTTTATTGTTTTTATTAACTTAATTGCAGCAGATTTTTTATAAACAACAAGCAGTGTGAGAGGCAATATAAAATGTGCAAATAAGTAAATATGTGTTCATGTTCTTAAGCAGCTCATAATTACAAAAGACATAAGATATATCTAGTTAGTGACACTTTTAATACTACTTAAAATAGTAGGTAACAAATATATAAAATGGTTTGACTATGAATGTGATTGATTTAGACATATGTTCCTCTGTGGAGCAATGTATTTAATTGAGCTAAGTAGATTAACAGTGTGTGGCTCTTTATTATTCCCTAAATACCTCTCATGAACTACAAAATAGTATTCAATAATATAAATACATATGTGAAAAAACATTTTTCTGACCAGTGGCATACTTACAGAGTTTTAAATAAATATGGGATATATGGGATATATACAGGATGCTGTGGAACAATAAAAATTTGATTAAATTATTTTGTCATCGAGGCTAAAGTTTAGTGCTAAATATTTTATTTTAAATTATCTGAAGATAAGAATTTAATAATATTGGACACTGTTAGAGTAGATCTCAATCATTGGCACTAAAATACTTACCTCTGTCTGCTGAACTCTGAAATCTTACCAGTATTACTTTTCTTGTAAGGTACAGCTTAGGGAAGATTGGCCCCATTGCCATGCAAAGAGAGGTAAAGTGAGATTCTACTCAAAGCAACCTTGAATTTGAAACTGGGTCTTCCACTGTTTCAAAGCTGAACTGTAGGTCCAAATGTGTACATATTTGGACATCATTATCTTCATCAGAATCCTCAGGCATGTGTCCTCAAGGGCTTGTATGTCGGCAGTACTCAGTATAAAGTTATTTCTCATTATGGCAAATAATAATTAATTTGCCAGTAATAATAATTCATTATCAAGATAAAGTTATTTATCATTATGGCAAGGACAAATTTAGAAGACTTACTAAATTTACTTCTTTGTTTCCCCAGCTGGAAACAGTCAATAGCTACTGATATCACCAGTGTGATACCTTGGCTGAGTACCTTGGCTGTGTTAACTGCTTTGACTCAACATGCAGCAGAGGTATTGGTGTACTGCACCTCGAGATGCTGAAATATGGCTGAAGTCCAGGGTCTCTGGCCTAGGCCATCCACTGAGGTCATCCCATGCGGCATCAGCCACTGGTTCCGATGAACCCACCATCACTACACTTCTCATCAATCACCAGTCACTAGACTGAGAATTGTGTGAAAGCTGGGATCCTATTTTACTCACCTCTGTGATCACGGTTCTTAGCTAAGGGCCCAGCACAGAGAGGCCTCTCAGCAGTGTTCATCCATGACTGAATAAAATTGATTAGAAACCTCCGACTCTTTCACCTACATTTCTGTTCCCTATGTCTTGTGAGGATGCTCTTTCTCTCAGAAGGCTGCAAATCCCCTTCCCTAAAGAGGCGCCTGCCCTACACCATCGCGGCCCCAGGATCCTCTCCTGTGGGAGCTTGAAGGAAGACAAGCCTGTTCTGAATTTTTTTTGTTTTTGGAGGTGGAGTGTCGCTCTAGTTACCCAGGCTGGAGTGCAATGGCATGATCTCAGCTCACTGCAACCTCTGCCTCCTGGGTTCAAGCAATTCTCCTGCCTCAGCCTCCCGAGTAGCTGGGACTACAGGTGCACACCACAATACCCAGCTAATTTTTTTGTATTTTCAGTAGAAATGGTCTACCATTTCATGTTGACCAGGATAGTCTCAATCTCTTGATCTTGTGATCCACCCACCTCGGCCTCACAAAGTGCTCAGATTATAGGCGTGAGCCACTGCACCCAGCCAATCTGAAAATGTTCTCTTACACCTCCCCCTGTCATTAGGAGCAATGTCCTCTGACATACCCTCCCATCTTCCAGGCTGCCACAACACCTCAGTTGGGTAGAACTACCGTATCTTGTTGAAATGATCTGTGTGTGTTCTTCCACTCACTGGCTTGTGTTTTTTTAGAGACATTAAATACTTGAATCACCAGTGCTTAGCCAATATAAAGAAAAGTAAATAATAAATATTTATGGGAAACTTCCCTCAACTGAAGATGCAGAAGAATAGTATAAGTATCACTGTTTCATATACAAGCAAGGGACACTTACTCTGGCACCTGACCCAGGACAGAGCTGTTTGATTAAGAATGAACATCTCCAACCTTTCTCCAAGCACGGTTATTCCCTCTAACCCACACTGACCTGAAGAGCATCCACTGCTACGGCAGCCCCGAGGTCGAGGCTCCTGGGTCTGGGGTGGGGGCTCACGGTCACATCCTCCCGCTCCTGGAGTTGAAGCTGCCCCTCACTATAAACCAGCTCTCATCTACCCTATGCCTCTGGCCAGAGGCAGGAGATTCCCGTGGAGTAAGTTTCCCAGTCCCCACTGCTCAGCTCATGCTGCTCCTTGAGAATTTAAATGATCACAGGCAGTGCCCATTTCCCTTCAGGCTTCTGTCCCAGTTTTCCCTTATTCTCCCATTCTTTGGTTTTCATCTACCAATGGCTTGTCCTTTGGGGATTATTCTCATCCCCTAAACCTGCTGAGTTTCTTTATTCCACCTGTTCCCTGATCTCTGGGATTCCAGTGTGTAGACTCAGCTCAGCCTTCTGCAGGAGACACACAGAGTCAGGTCTCAGCTGAAGGTCCCAGGCAGTATTGAAAACCATCTCAATTCCTCAGAGATGCAGAGAAAACAGAGCAGGAAGTGACCTCGGAGAGGTACAAAAAGCCCCTACAATGCCGATGAGGAACCTGAAGCCCAGAAAGACTGAGACTCTCCCAGGCTCCCTCCCTCACCACTTGGTGGCAGCAGATCCCACACAAGCCTTGGCCTCAGCCTCCCTGCGCAGAGCAGGTAACTCACCCTCCAGAAGCTCACTGCTGCCTTTCAGAAACTTTAGATGAAAAACAGCAATGTCCACGGTGAAAACAAAAAGAGTAAAAGCCCCTTTCTTTGGACAAACCCTTTATCACAGTTCTATAGTCCTGGTGTTTATACTCGGTCAGCTGTCATTCACTAGCTGCTAGATTGGGGCAGGGAGCACGTAGGATTGAATAGCGTTTCACACAACCCTGCTTTCCCGGCCTGGGATCTCAGCTCCTCCATTCTTCTTCAAAAACTTTCTTCTGCTCTAACTGCTGGAGAGTCCAGGCCCTCATGTGAGTCATTTCTCCATGAAGATCCCTGTTATTTTCTTCCTCTCCTGGAGATAGAGAGGGCAGAGATTGGTTCTGGGACTCCACAGTCTTAGGTTTTCTCCTAAGCCAGCCAGGGCAGCTGAAAGGAATCATGACTGCGAGAGATCAGGACAGTGAAGAGGAGCACGGGCTCACAAGGACAGCCCCTCGTGGAGATGGTCAGGACTGTGACACAGGCAATATCTGACCAATTCTGCTGGGATGATGCAACAAGGATTAAGTGGAGGATGCCGCCACGAGGAGAAAGGGGAAGAACCAAAAGAGTGGGGGAAGAAGAAAAATAAAATGTTTTCAATAACAATAGAAAAATATGCAGAGCCCAGAGACAAAGCCCCCTGTCACGGAGGGTTAGTTCCAGGCTGAGGAGCCCAATCAAGAAATTCCTGCTGGACTTTGCTCAGCCCCATTTCAAAATGGTTTTGGATCAGTGACTTTGTTCCCTCCACTTTCCCTCTTTTTGAACAAGAATCACTAGCGTCGTTACTCTGTGACTGTCCCACCAGTGCACATTGAGGACAGATAAGCTGTTGGTTCAGTTTCACAGGTCAACAGAGGTAAGGGAATTATATCAAGGATCTGTATTTGGGCCAGGCACGGTGGCTCATGCCTGTAATCCTAGCACTTTGAGAGGCCTAGGGGGATGGATCCCCTGAGGTCAGGAGTTTCAGACTAGCCTGGTTAACAGGGCAAAACCCCTTCTCTACTAAAAATACAAAACAATTAGCTGAATCCAGTGGTGCATGCCTGTAATCTCAGCTACTCAAGAGGCTGAGGCAGGAGAATCGCTTGAACCCAGGAGGCAGAAGTTGCAGTAAGCCAAGATCACACCCCTGCACTCCAGCATGGGTCACAGACCAAGACTCACTTTCAAAAAAAAAAAAAAAACAAAAAAGAATCCGTACTTAATGGACACCCTCAGAAGCCTCATTCACACTTGGTGTAGATGATTTAAATGAGATTTTAAAATTTTGATCAGATTAGAGCTACATGACATTTTTCACTTTGAACTAATGCATTCATAACACGAAACTTGGAAACCTTAGGTGAAAGGGTGAATGTATTTTGCATCTGTGAGGGATGTGAATGTCTGGGGAATAGAAGTTAAACTGTGATAGGCAGAATTTCTAAAATGGTCTCCAAACATGCTGTACCCTTATCTCTGGAACCTGTTAAGCTGATAAGACATTCCTGTGATTACATTGTTACATGGCAGTCATATGACTTTAAAGAGTGATATGGTTTGGCTCTGTGTCCCCACCGAAATCTCATGTTGAATTATAATCCTGAGTGTTAGAGGTGGGACCTGGCAGGAGGTTATTGGATCATGGGGAAGGTTTCTAATGGCTCAGCACCATCCCCCAAGTGCCATTGCATGAGAGTTTCCATGAGATCTAGTTGCTTAAAAGTATGTAGCACTTCCCCCCACTCCTCTCTCTCTCTCTCCCCCATTGGCCATGTGAAGATCGTGCCTGCTTCCACTTCCACCATGACTGTAAGTTTCCTGAGGCCTCCCCAGAAGCAGAAGCCTGCACAGCCCAAAGAACCATGATCTGATTAGACTTCTTTCTTTATAAATCACCCAGGTCATTAATTATACACTGCAAGAACAGACTAATACAAAGGCTGTGCTTTCCTGAGTGCACCAGATCTAATCACATCACTCCCTCAGTGTCAGAGATTTCTCTAGTGGGTAGGAAAAGAAAAAGTCAGAGAGAGGATAGGAGCTGCAGAAGAATTCCATGGGCTGTTGTTGGTTGGAAGATGGGAAAAGTGAGAAAGAATGCAGGTGGCCTCTGGAGTCAGGGTGTCTCCTGGCTGAGAGCCAGGAGCACTGAAAAAGGGATCTCAGTCCTCCACCCACAAGAAGAGGAATTCTGCCGATACATCTGTAGTAAACTTGGAAGCCTGATCTCTGGATGAAAAACACAAGGCAGCCCATAACTGGATTTCAGCCTCCTAAGACCCTGATCAGAGAACCCAATCTTTCCTGATTTCTGTGGTTTCAAACCACTAACTTGTTATAATGCGTTAATAGGTAGCAACAGAAAACTAGTTACAGGTGCCTATCTGTACTCTTTTTATATTTTCACATACATGTATGCTAATCCCTATAGGCACAAAAAAGAAAAAAAAAAAGCAAGGGACTACATTAAAATGTTATACTTACCTTTGTGGGAGTACTGTAAGGGCTGTTTCAGAGCCCGTGCAACTAGAAGAAGATAATGAAGGGCATTTCAGGCAGGTGAGAAGTGTCTTTTCCATGTTACCAATCCAAATTCTGAAAGAAAAAAAGATGGTAAAATATTTAACTCCCAGCCAGGTATGGTGGCTCATGCATGTAATTCCAGTATTTTGGGAGGCTAAGGTGCGTGGATCACCTGAGGTTTGTAGTTGGAGAGCAGCCTGACCAACATGGAGAAACTCTTTGTCTACTAAAAATACAAAATTTGCCGGGCGTGGTGCTGCATGCCTGTAATCCCAGCCAACTCAAAAGGCTGAGGCACAAGAATCACTTGCACCCTAGAGGTAGAAGTTGCAGTTAGCTGAGATTGCACATAGCACTCCAGCATGAAGGCTCATGCCTCCAATCCCAACACTTTGGGAGGCTGAGGAGGGCAGATCACCTGAGGTTGGGAGTTCAAGACCAGCCTTACCGATATGGAGAAACCCTGTCTCCACTAAAAATAGAAAATTAGCTTGGCATGGTGCTGCATGCCTGTAATCCCAGGTACTCAGGAGGCTGAGGCAGGAGCATTGCTTGAACCCAGGAGGCAGAGGTTGCAGTGAGCTGAGATCATGCCATTGCACTCCAGCCAGCACAACAAGAGTGAAACTCCGGCTCAAAAACAAACAAATGTAACTCTGCATAACATTATCTGCAAATTCATCATCTACATTTCTAATAGAAGGATTTTTTTTTTTTTTTTTTTTTTAGCGCTTTCACTTGTGCCCACTGGACAAGGTTTGATTGCAACTATCTGCTACCAGCATAGACGAACCAATTCAAGGAGAGCAATAAATGAGACTAACTACTAAGTTCCCATAAAGAAAGTCCTTAAGAATAAAATATTTCCTCTAGTTGACACAAGATTAAGACAATGGTCCATTACATAAAATCCCAATCTAATAAAAGCTGAAATGTAATGTTGTCTGTTTCCCAAATTTTAATTTTGTTCAGGCTCTGTCATGGTGACCAGAGATTGGAAAATGACTGCAAAGAGCCTCTGGGGAATCTAGGGAGGGAAGAAAGGTAGTCTGTATTCTAAGAGGGGACTGAGGTGATGGCTACAAAATTCTACATATCTACGGAAATTATTCAATTCTACATTTGTGATTACTGACTTTCATTACAAGTAACTTGTTCAATAAAATTTCTGGTTTCTACTCCAACCTGCAAGGAGCCAGGAGGTCACCACTTGTCCTTACAACTAGAAAAAAGCTGAACAAACTGAAAATTATCAAATCTTATTAGCGGGCCTAGAAGAGAGGTCACAGGGCAAATTGCCATGCTGAAAACAAGACAGACAGGCAAATACAAGGAACAGAAGCTGCTGAAGCCAGCACTTAAATGGTACTGACAGATTACTAGAAACTGAGGGTGGCCTTCCTTGAGCATTCAAAACTCCTTGGGGCCCAGATTTAGTGGGGATCTCACATTTTTCAAAGTTTTATCACCTGGAGCCCAACCAGGTTCTCATAGTAAAGATCAGAAGAAAAATGCCCACAGAACTGACACTGCTGACTTCAGCACTAATTATAAAGCTACAGTAACCAAACAGTGTGGAAATTGGTGAAGAAAGAAAAAAAGCAGACAAATAGGTCACTAGAAAAGAATACAGAGCTCAGAAATAGACTAACCTTTGAGAAAGGCACAAAGGCAATTTAACAGGCAAAGGATAGTCTTTTCAACAAATGGTGCTAGAATGACTAGATATTCACATGTAAAAAATAAATAAATCTAGACACAGATTTTACACCTTTCACAAAATGGATCTTACACTTCAATGCAAGGTACAAAACTGTAAGACTCCTAGAGGATAACATAGGGGAACATCTAGGTGACCTTGGGTATAGTGATGACTTCTCAGATACAGTGTCAAAAGCACAACCCAGGAAAGAAAAAATTGATCAGTTGGACTTCATTAAAATTAAAAACTTCTGCTCTGGGAAAGACATTGTTAAGAAAATGAATAAACAAGTGATAAACTGGGAAAAAATATTGGCAAAATACAGCTCTGATGAAAGACTGGTGTCCAAAATACATAAAGGACTCTTAAAACTCAATAATAATAAAGCAAACAACCCAATTTAAAAATGGGCAGAAGATCTGGATACTCCACCTGAAAAGACATATGGATGGCAAATAAGCATATGAAAAAGATGCTCAAAATCATGTGTCACTAGGAAATTGCATATTAAACCAAAGAGATGCCACTACACTATAATATATACCTAATAGAATGGCTCAAATCCAAACAAGTGACAATACCAAAGGCTGCCAAAGTTGCAGAGCAGCGGGAACTCTCATTCACTGCTAGTGGAAATGCCAAATGCTAGTCACTTTGGAAAACAGTTTGGCAGGTGTTTTTGTTTTGTTTTGTTTTGTTTTTGCTTTTGTTTTTTGCAAAGCTAAAAATAGCCTTGCCACATAATCCTGCAAATAGCAGTTTTAGGTATTTACCACAGTAATGTGAAAACATGTTCACTCAAAAACTTGCATCCAGGTATTTACAACAGTTTTCTCATACTTGTCAAAAACTGGAAATAACCAAAATGTCCTTTACTAAGTTAATGGCTAAACAAACTGTGGTATATCTGTGCAACACAATATGATTCCGTTATAAAAAGAAATGAGCTATCAGGCCATGAAATGACATGGAGGAACTTTAAATACATAATGCTAGGAAGAAACGAGTCTAAAAACTCTACATACTGTATGATTCCAACACTAGGACATTCCAGGAGAGTCAAAATGGTAGAGATAGTAAAATGATCAGTGATTGCCAAACGTGGAGGAGGGATGAATTGGTTGAACACAAGGAGGGTTTCAGTAGTGAAACTCTTCTGTGTGATACTGTACTGAGGATTCATGACACTAGGTAATTGTGAAAACCCACAGAACTATAAAACTCAAAGAATGAACCCTAACGTAAACTATGGAGTTTAATTAATAATAACATACCAATATTGATTGATCAATTGTAAACATCTATCACACTAATGCAAGATACTAATGATAGAGGAAATTGTGTTCCAGAGGACAAGAGAGAATAGGGGAATTCCCTGTGCTATCAGCTCAATTTATCTGTAAACCTAAAAGTACTCTAAAAAATAATATCTATTAAATTTTATTAAAATTCTGACATGACAGCCTCAAATCAAAAT